>NW_024871245.1:0-402500 GCF_019054845.1 Dipodomys spectabilis
AATAAAATGATCACTCATGAAACCTTACTGATACTTCAAAGTATGCTTTCCAGTTAGAGGAATCATCTTCACACATTTTCACACAATGTGTATCTGCCTAGTAACAGAACCCCAAACTACACTAAGGCATCTAATAGCTATCTAATTATTGTTGCTTTCTTATCATATTGATTAGTATGAATTCTGTGACCATTATAAAATCACTTTTGTAATAAAACTTACTAGGTGGGAACTTCAAGGATGAGGTGGTGTGGGGTTCTCGTGGAGCCCTCTCTGGTTCAAGGGAGGAGTTGGTATTGGCACAGCCTCTGTGGTAGAACAGGGCGGGGCTTTGTGGGTGAAAGCCAGTCTGTGTAGGGCTTTGAGACAGCAGGGAGGGGACAGGAAAGACTAGACTTGTTAGGAGCAAGGTCTCTTGTGACATAGGAGGGACTTAAGGATGGAGACTGGCAGGTGGATTGGTTTTCAGTGGAAGAAGGCATGGTCACTGGGGAAGAGGTTCTTTGGGACAGAGCTTTGAAAAGGAAGAACAAGGCTACAAAGGAGGAGGTTACTTAGAGGAGGGGTTGTGGTGTAGCACTGTGAGCCCTGGTGGGATATGTAGGGTGAGGTTTCCCATAAGGCATGGAAGAGAATGAAGGCATTCTGGTGCAGGAATGCGGAGCTATGAGGGAGAGGCTTTTCAGGGTCTGTGAGAGGGCAGAGCGGTGCTAGGAAAAAGTGCGCTAGTAAGGGGCGGGGCTTCTGTTGGAGAATGGCAAGCCTTTGGGAAGTGTGTTAGGGTGGAGGTGGAGTTTCTGGCAGAGCAGGATGTAGAAACAATGTATGGAGGAATTTTTGCGGACCAGAGCTTGGTGAGAGCAGGGATAGGATCCAGTGGACTAGACTAGTTAGGACAGGGTTTCTGGTATAGCCAGTCACCACGTCGAAAAGAGGAGTAAGGTTGGGTGGGGATTTTAGTGTTTCAAGGCAGGACATTAGACTTTGGACAGGGTTTCCAGTGGGGCAAGGCAACCTTCAAAAAGGGACTATGAAGGGACAGGGATTTACATTTGAGCCTGGTGAGGCTTCCAGAGGGAGGTCAACAGATGCAGTGGTTTGCAGTGGAGCAATGTGGGTGTCGAGAGATGGGATAGTGTGGTGGGGTTGTCTAGTGGGGGTTTTCTAGAGTAGGTCAGGGCTTGGAGCGATGGGGTTAATTGGAAGAGGGACTTTGAGAAGGAGTGGAAGGTCTACAGAGGTGTAGGGTAATTATGGGCAGGGTAACTGGTTGAGTGCGTTGTGGATCTTCGGGAGGATCCAATAAGGGGGGATTCATCTCAGGAACAATGCAAATATTGAGAGAGTAGATATGGGAGGTAGAGGGGCCTGTGGTGGAGCAGGGCTGGCTTTCCAGGCAGGAGATGGGCTGTGTGAGATGCTTCTGCTCAACCAAGGCGGTGCTACAAGGGCAGTTATAGAGTAGTGGAGAGTTTTTGGTGCAGCATGAAGGGCTTTGTGGGAAGAGGTAGGTTCAGGGCTGGGTTTGAGACGTTAGGCCACTTAGAAGTAGACTAGTTATGGATGGAGTTTCTGATGAAACCAAGAGGGATCGAGGGAGAAGTCTGGTTGGGAGTGGAATTGTCCAGCATACATAGTGTGTATTTTCAAAATTTTATTTTGGGGATTTTTTCCAGGGTCTCACACATACTATTTAAGTGCACTGTCAATGAACTACAATTCCCTGTCCAAATACTTTTTTTTACTTATCTTTAATACATTCATAGAAGTATAATGAATTGATTCTATACAATTCTTTTTGACCTTTGAGACTTGAAAACTTGCTTGCTAAAATGATTGCAGTATTATACAAATGGATCACTATGAGTAGTTTATCAATTCCTCCACAAATGCATTACTATATTTTGTGTCATCTTTTTATATTAGAGTCATACTAGTGATTTTTCTTTTTCTTTTTTCTAAGATAGTAAAGAGGAACTTATTTCATATGCTCCTCTTATTGACTATTAATTTACACATGTTCTTTAAAGAAATATCCTATTCAGGAAAAATTATATAGAAATAGAAGATATAAAAATACTTAAGATTAAGAATCATTGTAGCATTCACATTTTAGCATTAACAAATATGTTACCTCTATCTGTTGGATATGTTTTCACTTCTGTTATAGTGTCCTTTGAATTATGAGTATAGTGTCCTTTGAATTATGAAAGGCTAACACTTGATATAATCCAGTATATTCTTGCTTTTCTTTAGCAACTAATGTTTTCCATTTAGAAACCTTTACTGATACAATGTCATGAATTTTTACGTTTATCTCTTATAGGTTTTTACATCTCACATTTAGTTTGATAATCATTTTTTATTTTAAATTTTTGTATAAGGATTGAGGTAGGCCAGGTGCCTGTAGGTCATGCCTGTAATCCTAGCTAATCAGGAGTCTGAAATCTGAAGATCACGGTTTAAAGCCAGCCCGGGCAGGAAAGTCCATGAGGCTCGTATTTCTAATAAACCACTAGAAAGACAGAAGTGGTGCGGTGGCTCAAGTGGTAGGGTTCTTGCATTGATCTGCAGAGCACATGGACAGCGCCTAATCCCAGAGTTCAAGCTCCATGATTGACAAAAAACAAAACAAAAGAAACAAAAAAAGGGATTGTGGTACTAGTCTAAGATCATTCTTTAAATCTCGAGAGAAAATAGTGCCAATACACCCATTTAAGATTCTATTTTTTATTTCATAAAGTCATAGGATAGTTTTCAAAATCTATTGACCATAAACTGAGAATTTATTTTTGACAAATCTGTTACATTCTTCTATGTGTCTGCTCTTGTAGTAGAACTATGTTGTCTTTACTACTAAACATGGTAAAAAGATTCAAAGCTAGTATGAAGGCTGAAGCTACACCATTTTACAAGATTGTTCTAACTGACCTGTATTCCTTGAATTTACATACGAGTTTATTGAGCAGGTGGACCAATATTCTACATAGATATCTAGATGTTTGAAAGTGACTCATATTTTGTACCTTGTAAAAACACAAGACCCCAGATATTATATATAGAAAAATGTCTTCAGAGAATACTTGAAACAACTAAAATTAATTCAAGAATGAGTTACGATTTAGATAACACTGTAACATAACAAAGCTGAATGATAACAACTTGAGCTGTACAACAGAGGAGAGTGAGAGGGGAAACAATGATGTACCACATAGGAGCTATATGTCATTGCTATTGTGTTTCAAACAACAGAAAGACTTCAGAGAAGGAGAAAAATAACGTTTCCTGAGACAAGTTTCTTTTTAATCCATCTAATAGTTTGTACTAAAAGTCAGTGAAAATGGGAAAAATTAAAATAGAAATTAAAGCATTGTATATACCTGTTACAATGTAAATAAATTGTAATAGGAATATGATAATTAATTTCCAAAGAAATAAGAGAAAGAATAGTTAAACTCTAAAGGGAAAAATAATGAAGAGATAAAAGAAGCAAAGTAAAACCTTTATCAATAACGAACACAAGAGTTTGGAAGTGTAAAGGCAGTGGAAATATTCTAAATAACAATAAAAATTGCTAACGTGGATAGAATATGGATCACATGTTATCATATATAATTTTGAAAGGGCATACTAGGAATGAAAGTTTGAAAGTCATGGTTTAAAACACTATTTGGATTATAACTAGACAGAATAGCTCAGTGGTAAACCATAGGCCTTGCATATGTGAAGCAATGGTGTGATCTCGCAAGCATTAAAAAATACACACAAAGCACATACACACACACAAAAACCACATAAACACACACACACACACACACACACACACACACACACCACATACACACATTTTGAATATTGATTTTATCATATTAAACGGAGGAAATTATCACAAACAGTAAAAGTATGTTAATATATGAAATCATAATATTGCTCTTACTATTTAAAAGTTTAGTAGAAATAAAATAGTCACAATATACTTGGATTTTAATAGATTAAGTAAATCGAAAATTAATAGAAGACATGAGAACCTTTGCAAATAAGTTTTAAATAATAATCATTTTGAAACAAGTGTCCTTTTATTTTGACAAAAGATTGATGTTACTGTTGTTTTAACTCAAGATTTATAATGTGATAGTGAAGTGCTCTATATAACACTAGCGATGGCTACATCTCTAATCAGTTCACTCTTACTACTTATATAATAAGGTCTCATGGTTTCCCAGTCTCTCCCGAATTACAAACCCTATTTACAATTCCCACCATAGCTAGAAAATGGATGCAACAAATCACCATGCCGAGCTCAAACTTTTTTTTAAATTCAAGTACAAATATTTCCAAAAAGTGATCAGGTAATGAAGGCTTTCTTAATAAAGTAAGTGCTTCTTGAAAATACAGTAAATATTTGTTACCTGGACAAATATGTTTATAAATATAAGAAAATTAATGTATTTAAATTCACTAACCATATAAAAATTAAGAAAATAATTTCAAATTGCCACATGTTACATATTTTAAAAGCAAAATATATGTGACTGAATAATTTACATGTGTAGAAATCATACAAAATTATATTAACTGATCCTACAACTCTGAAAAAAGAATTACCCTAAAGAAACAAAAGGAAATATTTAAGCTCAAAATTTGAAAATTAGAAAATAAAATGCAGTACGGTCTGGGATGGTAGGTCAGTGGTAGAGCGATTGACTTCCATGCATGAAGCCCTGGGTTCGATTCCTCAGCACCATATAAGCAAAAAGGAAAAAGCTGGAAGTGGTGCTGTGGTTCAAGTGGTAGAGCACTATGAGCTGAAGAGCTGAGGGACGGGGCCCAGGCCCAGAGTTCAGGCTCCACAACCGAACCCCCCCCCCCCAAAAAAAGAAAAGAAAATGAAGTGTACTCTTTAGTTGACTTAAGTGGAAAAGCTCTGTATATCAATTTTATAATAAAAATGCATGAACAAAGTAAGCAAAAGTACCCATTAATCAATAGCAACAGCAAAAGCATCAGTAGTTCTTGTTTTGAGTGTACAAAAATATCGATGGAAGATATAACAATGTTCCTTCCCTAAGAAATGTATTCATTACCTCATTTATGTAACTTTAACCCATGTGTACCTTAGCATTACAATAAATTTAAATTGAAATTAAAAATAAACCAATATATATATATATATATATATATATATATATATATATATATATATACCAATTAAGAATTCTTAGAAGCCATTGGTTAAAATTTTTGTAAAAAACTTCCCTAAATACCCAAGGAATATACTTTGATGATACTATTTAAATACTTCAACCTCAGCAGAAAAGCAAAAAGTTTAAAAACTGTTACAAAGTAAAGTAATAAATCAGAATATATTACTATTAATAATAATCATAAGATGAATTTATAATAGCAGTCAAATATGTAAGAAATGAGGCAATTCGCCATTCATCTGCACTTAATAAGTGAGAAAGAATTTTCTAGGTCTTTTTAAATTATCATAAGTTTAATGAAATTATTCTGTCACATCATATGATAATCAGATAAAGCTGATATTAGAGCAAAGAACAGATTGTATTAAGTTTTTGGATGTTAATGTATATACTTATTTTGGTTGTGGGAAAATGTGGGGATTTCAACTTGGCGTATATTGTTCTTGCAGGCCAGGGTTCCCTTTCCACAAGAACATGCATCTCATCTGTCCTTTCAGCCTTCCCATCATCAATGGCATCAGAGTTGCACACCAACTTGTCTAGCTTGCTACCTTGACTGACCTGGATCCACAGTCCTTCCAATCTTAGTCTCTAGATAGTGCAGGTTGGTAGAAATGATCCAATTCACCCAGCTATAGATTGAGAAGTAAGTCCACTAAACTTTTGGTTTGCGTTCTGTTCTCAAGCCTCCAAAATAGTTAAGAGTACACGATCCCCTGTTGCCAAGCAGTAAGAATATTTTAAAGCAACTAGACATATATATGACTTAGGCTTGTGAATACCTCAGGAAAAGTATAAAAGAGCAGTGAAGCATAGAGGACAGCCAGAATTTTAACTACCTACTCAGAGGCTGAATAAGCAGAGCTAGCTACTCGGGAGTCTGAGATCTGAAGACCACTCTTCAATCATGAAAATACAAGCGATTATCTCAAAAAAAAAAAAAAAAAAAACAGAATTGTAGCAGAGGCTGAAGTGGTAGACCACTATCCTTGGGCACAGAAGCTGAGGAATAGTTTCCATGGCACTATCAAGCCTCAAGAATGATGAATGCATGCATGAGCACATGCACATGTGCGTGTGTGTATTCGCACATGCATGCACACATACACAAACACAAATGAGTATTTCAATGTGAAGTTTTTACTTTTTTATCTTGCTGTACTTTATTTCCCTGTATTAGTTCACAAAATAACAAAATCAGCTAATTACCTATTTACATAAAATTCATCATGTTTCTCTAAAATCTACTCTCTTTTTGGAAGCCTGCTTTTATTTGACCCAAAAGTAAATTATTCAGGAAGTCAATTCATCACTCTCAAGTTTATAGTATTAGATGATTGTTTAGGTTCCTCCTAGCAATATGGTTTTGTGAAATCCTGCATCAAGTAATATATTTCTTTCACTAGAAGAGAAACCTCTGTCAAACAATTAATAATAGCTTATTCTCCTCCTGGCATTCATCTGTAGTTTTATTTTCTTCATATATTTCATGATCTGTCTGTGTATGCCAAAGACTGCCGTGAAAATAAAAACACCCTTCTCAGCGCTTAGCATGTGTATACCATTCTTAGATATAGAAATTGCTTTGGAATAAATAATGTTCACCCTATCTTGAGAAAGAAGAATTGGTTTCTCAGCACTTTAGGTAAGAACTTGAGGGAAAGAAACAAAAGGAAAAGTGAGGAACAACTCAACACATAGATTCAAATGAAACAAACAACCCAAGAAAACACAAATTAATTCAGTACTCAAGAACCTGCAGGAAATGAAAGATTTAAAAAAATCAGCTATGACAAGCTTATGAAATTCGTGACTACATGGGAGTGCAATGTTGTGAGGATAGAGGCAAAAGCCAAGACTGAACAGAAAGTTCTGTACACAATGCCATGCACCTGTTGTTCTAAATTCCAGGAAGAATAACATCAAGTGGACTGAGGCCAAGTTCATACACAAGTAGGAAGCCAGTTTCTAGCTGAAAAATAATCAGGATAACTTAGGGCTGGGGGCATGACAAAGGGTAAGAACACACATTTAAGGGGACAAAACACTCAATTCAAACTCTAATATTAGGAGTATGAAAGAAAAAAGCTATGATTTTAAATAATTAGAACAATTGTAACACTTGAGTATTTGAGTGGAGAAAAATCCATTAGAGAGATAGAATGAACCCACGTTCCAATGCTCCTATAGTGATAATGTTTAGTCGTACTTCAGACAAAACAGAGTTACCTTGCAAATGAGCATGGATGTGCATTTGGGTGATGGAAATACTCTACTTACACAGGTGTAAATTAAATAGATTTTTGGGGGTAGATTGTAGTTCTTGAACTAAGAGCCTGGGTGTTGTCCATGAGCTTTTTCTCTCAAGGCTACCACTCTAATACTTGGAGCCACAGTTCCAATTCTGATTTTCTGTTGGTTGTTTGGAGATAAGAGGCTCATGGACTTTCCTGCCCAGGATGGCTTCAAACCAAGATCGTCAGATCTCAGCCTCCTGAGTAATCCTGATTCCAGGCATGAGCCGTCGATGTTTTTAATAATTTAGTAAATTGTATAGTTACAGAAGTTATAAATTATTATTGTAACCTGTGTAATATATATGTGTATGTATAGATCAATGCATACAGTTAGAAATATATTAAAATATTTTTGCATCTACAGTAGATTTATGAAATCAACCTTCATTTAAAATATAATGGAAACAAAAGTTAATAAGGAGCAAAACAAAGGTAATTGTTACACGTTTCTTTTTGTTGAATGGAATATGAATTATGAGAATCAGTTTGGGAAAACCATCTCTACTTTAACAAAATGGATAATTGCTATTAATTCCAATCCATCTCTTTGCCCATATTGTGCATCCTCACACATGAGTGTCAAAATCAAACCACACTTTTTGCCTTTGTATTTAACTCACCTGTTATAATTTAGGGGTAGATGAAGTAATCAAATAAAGATTAAAATAATAGTAAGTGAGGCTATTAGTTAGAGCTGAAAAACATTTTAAATATGATAACTAATTAAATTACATATTTCTTACTTTTATTCTGTTGTTATGTCCCTCATTCCCACATTAGGAAAGTGCATAGATGGTTCTCACTAAATTATATGTAATTATTAAAAATGTATTGAAAGAATATGGGCACAGTGTGGTTTTAGCATATTGAAACCTGTATGGGGTAGTGTGTTTTTGAGGACTTGCAATACGTTGTGATGGAGATGAAAGGAGGGATGTGCTTATTCTGGAAAACTGGCTAGAGGATTGCTCCCAGAAAGATAGTGATGAATTCTTCCGAAAGGACAGTAAAATCACTTTCACAACCATGTTCACTACTGCACTCTTCAATGTAGCCAAGTTATGGAAACAGCCCAGATTCCCTTTGGCGAAGGGATGGTTGGCAAAAGTGTGTCATATATACATAAGTGGAATGTACTTATCCATTTTGAAGACTGTTACGTTATTTGCAAAGAAATGGATAGATCTAAAAATATGTTAAATACACGAAGTCAAAGCCAGACACACAAAGGACCCATGTTCTGTCTCATATTTGGAATCTAGAACTTTATACAATTTTACACAGCAATATTAATCAAATAATGCTATTTGTAGAGGAGTATTTAAAAGATGTAATTTTTTATAAAATTGAACTTTTAATCCAACAAAATAAATACCAGGAAACTATCACTTTGAAGATGTGAGGGGAAGTCAAAGGGAAAGAATAAAAAGAGTTATGGAGGAAGAAAGTGAAGACATGATATTCAATGCAGATAGTATGAAACTAGAAAAAATTAAAGTGTGGTGAGGTTTAGAAAGGCAGGGAAAAGTTATATAAGGATCCATTATACTTAAAAGCATTATTTATTGAATGTAAATTCCCTTGTACAACTAGTTATGATAATAAAAATATAATTAAAAACAATGGAGCCATCTGATCTTAAACTGTGTTCTCTTAAACGATGAGTCAATATAATAGTTTCCTCCTCAGAAATTTTCTTTGCAGGTATTTTCCTTTTAGTGACAGAAAAATGATCAGTGCAATGAATATCAATACATCACATTGCACATCATAAAGAGACACAATAAAAATCACAGTAAAAATGTTAGAATTAACCACATGATAAAATAACAGGTAGAATATGCCAAATGATCATTGATTGTTTTTCCAAGTACTATACCAATGGTATCTAATTTAATCTTCACAATAATTCCATAAAGTGGAACTACTTACATTTTTAATTCTCAGCTGATGATATTGAAGTCTTCAGAGCTGGAATTACTAGTACAACATTGCACACATGGTAAGTGTTAGCCTGAGGTTCATCTCCCACTGTATCAATTAACCTCATTCTATTTTATGACTAAAATACCAGCACTTAGTCTACAAATTCTTGGAAAATTTACCAGAATTATTGTGTACACTCATAATATTTCACTTTATCTTTGTTAGAAAATAGGGAACTGTAATATGAATACTCAAAGTTCATAATCAGTGCATACCTCCCTGGTGAAAGGAAGTGCTAAAGTATAACATTCTTGATTTCTAGGTCAAAATAGCAGAAATCATATTCTATCCCTTCACTGAACACTGCACTGCCTGGGGACCCTATCTCTGTTTAACACTGTCTTACTGAAAGAATAACCTCCCCAATTCCTGATGGAAACAGACTGCAGGTCTTATGGACCAATCATTTCCACATTGTAGCTCAACTACGTTGTTTACCATTAGAAGTATTTTGATTGCTTTTTATACCCAACATTTTGAGAGAAAGGTACTACTTTAAAATGCTATTAAAGTAAGACATATAAAAATCACCTTTGACCCTAGATAAATATTTTACCTTTCATGTACCCAAAAATGCAGTCTGACCTATCATTAATGAATTAAAGTCTCTCCAACTTGTGAATACAATTGGTTTAAAAAGACATAAAGGGCTGGGAAGGTGGCTCAGTGGTAGAGCTCTTGCCTTGCATGCGTGAAGCCCTGGATTTGATTCCTCAGCACCACATAAAAAAAAAAGAAATAAGCCGCAAGTGCCGCTGTGGCTCAAGTGGAAGAGCGCTATCCTTGAGCTGAAGAGCTGAAGGACAGCGCCCAGGCCCAGAGTTCAGGCCCCACTACAAGACTCTCCCCCCCCCCCAAAAAAAAGACATCAATACTACTATATTTGTTCAAAATTTCTTATGATACTGAAGATTCAATTGTAAACTGTTAACACTTGAAAATAACTCTTTTTCTTGGGAGTAGGAAACAAAACACAAGATTAATCCTAATCATTTCCAAAGACATTTATTTATACTACAAATTCACTCTTATAACTACAAAGATTCTAAAAATAACTGAAGCATAGTGTCACAAAGGGCATAATTTAACTTCATCATGTACATTCAAAGGACTGTGCTAATAGAAAACAAAGTTATACTAAAAATTAGCTCACGCAATTCACTTCCATTCTTTTATTCTATATATTTTAGTTTCATAAAAACTGTCTTTTGATAAAATGACGCATAAAAAGCCTATATACCCACTTACATTTTCAGATTTTAACAATGTTTATTTCAGAAATGTCTTTAGCTGTATAGTCAATGAACTGAAATAACACTAAAGTATTCAAAGGGTTTTCAGAAATTGCAAGACTCGCTCTTGGATGTTATTTATATTGGAAAAGATCTTCAAAAAGCCTTATTTGTTAAAGTTGTGATAGTTACTCCCACAAAAGAACTATTAATGAAGAAACCTTTGCATGTAAAATACAACTTAAAATGCATCCACAATCTGGAGGTGACACATGCTTTTTTTGTTCATTTATTTTTGCAATGTATATCTAACAACCATATTCACAATACTGTTTTTCAGTCAATATGATTGGATATTCAAACCTAAAAAATACGGGATTTATTCTTAGTGTGAATAGATAATATGTTATAAAGAAAGTTATTTTCAACAGAAATCCGGAAAGAGTTTATCCACCTTGAATTTCACAGGAATAACCAGAGTGTAATACCTGTTTGTTCAAGTCAGTCAAACTCACTCCATGAGTATATCTTAAAAGTATAGCCAATTTAAGAGGTCAAATACATATTTTGTACTGACAGTCATCTTACAGCAATGACTTACTACTTAAATATATATGTATCTTCTTGCCTAACATATACAAAGAGCTGAAAGTGATCTCTTTTATCTAACAATGTTGTAAATGCTTTAATTATGATGATGTTATTATTTGACGAATAAAATGTACAGAAAGATGGTTCCACTGAAATGACAGTAAGGAACACTGATAAATAACAACACTGCAACACAGTTCTTTTCAGGCTCTCTCTGTCCTCATTGGCAAGCAATATTGCAACCGTGCACACACACACACACACACACACACACACACACACACACATATTTGCGCACATGTACACACACATTTACATGCAAGGCAAATTCAGGGTTTATTGTACAATAAAGTTCAAATAAAATATTAGTGATAAGGCTAAGGATAATGGGTGTAGAGGAGCACATAGAAACGGAAGTTAATGGTCTAGGAAATTTGTTTAACTGGGTCCTAACAGAGTACTTCCCAAACATGCAAAAAGACAGGCCTATTCAGATACAAGAAGCTTTTAGAATTCCAAATAGACCAGAAAAGAATAGGACATCCCACCGTCACATTATAATCCACACAGGATCAACTCAGACCAAGAAAAGATCCTTAAAGCTGTGAAGGAGAAAAGATTAATCACCTATAAAGGAAAACCAATTAGAATCACCTCAGATTTCTCAGCAGAGACAATCAAAGCAAGAAGAACCTGGAATGATGTATCCCATGCCCTAAAAACAAACAACTATCAGCCAACAATACTGTACCCAGCTAAACTCTCCTTCATAACTGAAGGCCAAATAAAAACCTTCAATAGGAAAGAAAAATTGAAACAATACATCTCCACCAAACTAGCCCTGCAAAAGATTCTTAAACATGTCCTACACATAGAAAACCAACAAGACCGCAATAAAGGCCAAGAAACTGCACCCAAACTGAGAATCCAAGAACCATAGAAAAAAAACAGTTTTCGCAGCCCCCAAGAAGGTGAATAACATGGCAGGAAGTCCCAAACACCTCTCAGTCCTTTTTATCAACATTAATGGACTTAACTCTCCAATTAGCTAAGAAAGTAAATTTCATCACATAAGAAGATACATTTTAAAGTCACTAATAGTTGCCTTATCATGTGTTGCCTTATCATATATTTTCCCTATCTGTCTAACATAGTAAGAAATATGACTTTAAGTCTTTAATATGGATACTGATGAGAGATTTGACAAACATAAAATCTGTCTTCTATTTCTATCATATTCCTCTAAGTAATAAATTTTAGTTTTCTTCTTTTTCCAAAACTTATAAGTAGTAGAAAAAATTATCCTATGTAAAATAAAATAATCACATGCCATTGTACAAAGCCATTTATAAAAACTGGTTGGAATAAATTCTAGGCCATTTTTAAACGTTCCTTTTGACTAAAGATTAATCTTCCAAATGAACGAGAATAAAATCATGTGGAAGTGCTTCACATCTCCAGTCTTGCAAATTGTTATTGCAGATGAATGAATTATGGAAATATAAGCTGACATCAGTTGCCTATATATTCTCCATGCTGGCTGAGACTCAGAATTTGCACAGCACAGGAAAACAGGTGCAATGACTGGCTTCTCACATCAGGGTGAATTTTTGGCATTGCTGGGCTTTGAACTCAGGGCCTAGAAGGCCCAACTGCCCAATCGGTCCACGTGATCACACCAGACTTTGAGCCACTAAGGAGATGGGCTCTTCCCATGAACTGAGATCGAGCCACAGGGAGGCCAAAATAGTGCTCAATGCATCATTTAAACATGGGATGTATATTCACATACATATGGGGACTGCATCGTGCATTGAGTGTACTTATTGTGTTTATTTTGTATGCTATTCATGGTTTATTGTGTATTTTCTCATGTATATGATGACAGGTATAACTGGGCTGACATGGATAACAACTTATTCCCATGACCACAGGGTGGCCCATGCATTCTCCATCCTAGCTGAGACCCAAGACTTGCACAGGAAAGGAAAACATATGCAACCATAGGCGTCTTACATCAAGATGAATCTTTTGGCAGGGCTGGGATCTGAACTCAGGGCCTAGCAGGCCCAATTGGTGAATGGGTCCATATAAGCACAACAGCCTGTGAGCGACAAAGGAGCTAGGCGTTCCCAGTACCTGAATTTGAGCCCCCCTGGGGGGAGAGTGGGGAGCACAATAGTCATCCATTCATAAGTAGAAGGTAGACTGCAAATAAGTACATATTTGTATAGAGTAGGATTGATGGTGACTTGTGATGGAATCCAATCTGTGTGTACCTATATTTGGGTATTTTCTGATGCATTCATTTCATGTCTGTGATGATTATTGTCATGCTTCATTAACTCTTCTTTACAAATAATCTATACCCCATGAGTCTTGCGTATCATTTCCTACTCACATCATGCACAAACTACTCATTCAAGGATGAAATCGATCACATGCCATGACTCTTCCAAGGTCCAGAAACAAGTATCTCAGGATCTCCCGCCATTCCCTCCTCCTAGGGGGACTGAATTCAAGCCTCAGTCCTGGAAAAGTTACTCCTTATATACATCTTAACGATAGGATTTATACTTCCATTCAGATGTTCAGTCCATATTGTGTTTGGTGCGTTTATTCATTTTATTTCTTGTTTTATTAATTTATTTACCACTTATTTTATTGACTCTGATGACACTCATACCATTTATTACATTGTTTACATCCTATCACATAGAATCTAGATTTTAGATGTATGTGTTCTCCATCATGCCTGGCAGTGCTAGGATCTGATCTCAGGGCCTAGCAGGCCCAATTCATGAATGGGTGAGTTTGAGCATGGGAGCCTCTAGCCAATGAAGCTGTCAAGTGGTTCCCACGCGCTGAGATTGACCCCCAGTTTTGGCCAAAACAGCGATGCATGGATAGGCAGACGTTGATATACAAAGAAATATATATTGTTAAAGAGTGCCAGAACCGTCTAAATGACACCTACTACGTTCCTACCAACTCTTAGGTATTTATTATACCACCATTGAAGGAATATTATTCTTTTAATGCTTAATAAACTATACATTAAGATCAATCAGCATTCTAGGACTATTTCATCCAATTTTAGACTAGAAGGATGCATGAACTACTCTTTCAATGGATATTCCCATGCATAGGAATGAGTCTCTTGTGATCTCCTGCCATTGGTGTCAGGACTGGGATTTGAACCCAGGGCCTATGTTCACAGGTTGTCCTATGGCTTCACTGATAGCCCACAAGCCATCAGCAATGGCAGGTCATATCTACTTTGCAGCCATGTCATTCAAACCCAGGATGGTCACTGTGCAAAGAAAAAAATAATAAAACCCCAGCCCCCTGAAGGTTGCCACATTTTCTGCTTTCCAGTTTTTTTTTTTTTTCTAGAAAGTCCCCTGGGCCTAGGATCTTAGGATCAGCTATGGTTCTGGAGGCTGCACCAAAGCCAAGAGAGATCTAAGCTGAGGCAGAGTTTCCATGACCTGAGTTCAAGCCCCATGCTTGGCCAAAAGAAAAAGTATAAAGAAAATATAATTATTTAACTAAATTAAAAAAATAAAGCTACCTAGTTTGGAATTTCTGCTAGTTTTCTTTCCTAGCCTGGGATTTGAACTCAGAGTCTTGGTAAATCTGTAGCAATGTGAGGGAAGATTTGCTACTACTTGAGTTTAAACCTTGTGCCAACCAAAAATGAAACCTAAGTCACTGACCTAGGGAGGGGGAGGTAGTTGTGGAGATGGGAGGGAAGGTATGGTAGGGGGAAAACAAAGGAGGAGGTAACAACGCTCAATATGAAATTTATTCATTACCTTGCTCCTGTAAAATATTTTTACAATAAAAAACGAACAAAGACAAACAATGTAGTTCTCAGAGAAGCATTTTGGAGGTAAGGGAAGGATCTCTGAGTGAATAGCTGTACAAAATTCTACACTTTTAAAAATGTTCAGTATGGAACTGAATAAACATAACTGCTTCCATTAAAAAATTATGTCAGTGTCTTGGAACTGGGGCCAGTATTTCTGCCATTGCTAGGATTTGGGCTCACCGTCCAGGTAATTATTTTGCATCATGGGTGAAGGCGAAGCTCACTGTCCATGAGGAAAGAAATTCAGACTAGAGTTCCCAGGGCCTGAATGAAGGCCCTGAAATGGAAAAAATATCTCTATACATGTGTAATATATGATATATATACTTACATATGTATATTAATTTCATATTATGATTCAGGTGGATCAGTGGTAGAGCACTTGCCTTGTATGCCTGAGTCCCTGGGTTCGATTCCTCAGCACCACATAAGCAAAAAGAAAAAATCTGGAAGTGGCACTGTGGCTCAAGTGGTAGAGTGCTAGCCTTGAGCTGAAGAGCTGAGGAACAGCACCCAGGCCCAGAGTTCAAGCCACACAACCGGACCCCCACAGAAAAAGAATGATTTTGTATTTTATTTTCCTTTGATTCATTTATTTATTGATTACTGTATTTAGTATTTTTCTACACATAATATTTATTACATTTTGCACATCTATTATAAAATTATACCCAATAATTTAGGACATTGACTCATTTTCATTAATATTTCATTAAGTGTTGAAACATAATACATAATTAAATGGAAGCATTTGTCACAGTCTTCACATGATTAGAGTCTCTCGCAAGTATGAGCTTTGTCTTATTTATCTTTGGAAACTTCCTATCGGGTTTTCTTTAGATGATTTATACTCAGAAGCCTTTTCTTGAGGATAGGCAAGTGTGGTATAAAATTGTGGGAGTGGGGCTAGAAACGTGGCTTAGTGGTAAAATGCTTGCTCAGCATGCATGAATGCCAGGGTTTGAATCCTCAGTGACATATACTCAGAAAAACCCAGAAGCTATGGAGTAACTCAAGTGGCTAGCCTTGAGAAAAAGAAGCTCAGAGAGAGTACCCAGACCCTAAAATCAAACCCAGGACTGTCTAAAACCATAGGCCAGATGCCAGTGGCTCATAAGTGGAACCGTAGCTTCTCGGGAGGCTGAGAGCTGAAGACCACAGTCCAAAGGAAAGACTGTTAGATTCTTATCTCCAGTGAACCACCAAAAGAACCCATCTGGCATTTTGGATTAAGTGCTAGAGTGTTCACCTTGAGCTGAAGGGCTCAAGGTCAGTGCCCAGGCTAGAGTTCGAGACTCACAACTGGAAAAAGAGTGAGGGTTAATTAAAATACTTTTCCTGTTTGCTAATTACGAGAACATTCTTTGGAAGATGAGCACTGATGTACACCAGAATTGGACTCAGAGCTCAAGGTTCAAGTGTAGCACATACATATGCCCATCCTCTCAGACTGTAGCATTGTAATATTGTGTCCTACAGGGTTCTTAAAGGTCCAAGATTAAAAGGCTTAATATGCTCCACAAGCCCTTTGTGATAAGCAGTTGACTTGTATTTTCAATGTCATTACAGTTCTGAACTTAGCAGAGCACAAGTAGCTCATGCCCATCACCCTTGCTCAGGAGGCTGAGGTCTCAGGATCACAGGGTGAAGCCAGCCAGGGCAGGAAATCTATGACAAAATGACTTCCACTTCTGAAAGGTCAGATATTCAAGAGCTTTGTGTGTCTCCCTTGGTGATGAGAATTTACTTGCACATTAAATGTTCTTATAGTCCTCGAGCTATAGAAGAAGGAAAGAACCATTATTGACCTATCCTGGATTCAGATGAAGTTCTCAGGATCCAAGCCCTAGCTCTGTTAGCAGGAAGAACTCCAGTGTAACTCTGTAATTGAAGGACAGAAAACAGTTTCAAAATCCAGGCTAGGTGCAGAGACCAGGCCTACAGGATTAGGAGGCAGAATGTACACACTCAACAGGGAAGTGATCTGCAAAACCACTTCATTTATTCCAGGCACAACAGCAATGGGGAAAACCTGTAACATTTGTTAAAGTTACACCAGGGTCAGGCTTTACTTGGCCTCTTCAAACAATGACTAATTAACCTTCCTCCCTCATGTGAAGGGAGCCTCAGGCTACCTTTAGGTTACCAATAGAGAGCCAGTTTAGTGGGGGAGAGGGGAGGAACAGGGTAGAAAAACCCTGCTCTCTGGTCTTAGGGAGTGGGTTTTTGACTCTCCATCTATCAGATTTGAACACCCTTCTACCTCTGCCAGTCCATTCTCCTTCCTTCATTCTCCACATAATTAATGCAAATCCCCAGACTAACTAGAGGCATACTGTTTCTATTTTGTCTCCAAGCACATGATTTAGAACCTAGCTCTGCCCTCTTGACTCTGGGGCCCTTGGTTGCCTGAGAAGTGGGAAAGAGACAGTCTTCCTGCTCTGTGGTTATGTGAAGGCCCACTGCAAAAGGCCTCCTGACTGGGAAGTGTTCCGTTCTATCCTTCTGACGTCCAAAGATTAAACTATCATATTTCTTTCTTTCTTTCTTTCTTTCTTTCTTTCTTTCTTTCTTTCTTTCTTTCTTTCTTTCTTTCTTTCTTTCTTTCTTTCTTTCTTTCTTTCTTTCTTTCTTTTCTTTCTTTCTTTCTTTCTTTCTTCCTTCCTTCCTTCCTTCCTTTCTTTCTTCCTTTCTTTCTTCCTTTCTTTCTTCCTTTCTTCCTTCCTTTCTTTCTTCCTTTCTTTCTTCCTTTCTTCCTTTCTTTCTTTCTTCCTTTCTTTCTTCCTTTCTTTCTTTCTTCCTTCCTTCCTTCCTTCCTTCCTTCCTTCCTTCCTTCCTTTCTTTCTTTCTTTCTTTGTTCCTATCTATCTACCTACCTACCTAGGTATCTCTTTGCCAGGTCTTGGGTTGAACTTAAGGCCTGGGCACTGTCTGTAGCACTCTACTACTTGAGCTACAACACCAATTCTGGCCTTTTCTGTGTATGTGCTACCGAGGAATCGTACTCAGGGCTTCTTGCATCCTAGGCAAGCACTCTCTCACTAATCCACATTCCCAGCCCCCTCATATTTTTCTTAATGGTAGTTTTTACATAACTATGCTACCATTTTACTTCCTCAAGTTTAATTTTCTGAAGACTGGTTACTTCTAAGAAACCCTATCTTGTGTACCCCTGCCTGATTTGTGACTGTTCCTGCATTGTCCTCATAATAAAATGTAAATAAAGACTGCTGAGACCTTCAGTGTGCATCATATAAGGACACAGGCCTGGAACCCTGGAAGAGAAAGCAATGGGTCTGACATGAAGAGGATGATGCAGTAGGCGCAAGGATCATATCTGAAAAATAAATATATATATAAATAAATAAGTAAGAGAAGCATCATTGCATACAGTGTGTTTGAACTCAGGGAGGTAATATACACACATAAGTAAGTAGGGCACTGATTCATAAACGTGGTCTTCTCTTTTTGAAAACGTTTTTGAGGCTATCCCATGGCTTAAACTCAGGGACTGATGCATTCCTCAGCTGTTTTTCCCAAGGCTGAGGCTTTATCACCGCCACAGCTCCACTTCCAGCCATCTGGTCGTTAATCGGACATAAGTGCCTCCCAGGCTTTCCAGCCTGGTCTAGCTTGTTTCTTCTGCTCGGCTTTCTCTCTCAAAGCTCCATCTCTACCTTCTGGTCCACTGCTCCACTTCTGGTTTTCTGGTGGTTTATTGGATATAAGAGTCTCACAGACTTCCTGCTCAGGCTGACTTTGAAGGGTGATCTCTCAAAAAGGTTTCAAGCGGCTTTCCTCAGGGATTCACCAAGGAGCACCTCCACACAAACCTGGAGTCTAAATCTCGAGAGACACTAGAAAAGTGATGCATGAAGATGCTTCTAGTATATTCTAGATAGTTAAGGTTGGAGACACACAACACTCCTAATTATTAGATCATTTTATAGGCAAAAGAAGCAACACAAACAATATAAGGATCGCTCTAGCTTTTGGTCCTCCCATCTTGAGACAGTAAATTGCTGTAGCTCAATGCTAACTGACAGAGCTGGCATGTCCTGTGGACATTTGCACAGAAATTCTGTGACACTCATTTCTCACTTTTAGTTTCAAACCTATGAACAGATGGTAAGATGAGGATGGAAAATCCTTCTTAGAGAAAGCAGCTATAAAGGACATTGGGTAGTTAACTTATAAATTCATAACACTGGTATGACCCTGTTAAGAAGTCAGGTTTCCAGATTAAAAATGAAGAAGAAAAGAAAGAAGGTGCCAGTGGCTTCTCATTGTAATCTGAGCTCCTCAGGAGCCTGAGATGTAGAGAATCTGAGTTTGAATCCAGCCAGAGTAGGAAAGTCTATGACAATGTTATTTCTAAGAGATCACAGAAAAACCCAGAAGTGGGGTTTTGACTCAAGGTTAATGCACTACCCTTTAGCAAAAGGATCTCAGGAACAATGCCTTGGCTCATAGTTCAACACCAGGACCTGCCCCCTCAAAAATAACCTGTACCTCCATATCTTTGTATATGTATGTATGTATTCCTATAGGTGAAGCTCCAGAGTAGTTACGATGAATGGCACCAAGCTAGAAAATTTGTATCCAATAAAATGATTTCATAACAGAGACTGATTTCATGAAAGTGCATGTTCTGGGGCTCCCCTCACTGTACCCAGTATAGCCTGAGGGTTTCTCTGCATCCCAGGCCTGCTGGAAGAAGTCTCCCTCATTGTCTGGACAGGCAGACTAAAGGCCTCACTTCTGTACAGCTATGTAACAAACAACTCCATCTGTGTCAGATTGTGAGAATGAGTGTGATTGGACTCTGAAGGTCAGGATAAAGGTCTAATTTTAGCCCAATCTATTTCTTTCCCCAGTGCTCTGGTTTGACAGGAAGCCATTTGTGCCACCTCCCGTGGCAGGCCAAGTCCTGTGCACTTATCCTGCCATTGTGAGACTATATTCCGGTTTTCAGATACAGTGCTCAATATAATTCAGCAGTCCTTCTGGCAGACAACTGGGGCACTGAAACTCATGAAATGTTTCATTGAGGACGATGATGGACCTATGATGTCTCTCTTAGGTTTCTGGAAGTTTGGGAAATCCAAGCACATATCTGATATCACAAAGCTTCCTGTCATCTAGGGCTGTTGAAACTCTTCAGGGTTTGAAACATTTGACCTCTCCAAGTTGGGCCCTGGCTGGCTAGGTTTGGGGGTTGAAAGCAGGGCTGGGGTGCTGACCATGAGCTCAGTGTAGAAGCCCGGTGCTTTACCATTTTGTCTAACAGCATCACTTCTAGTCTGTGAGTGTGTGTATGTGTGTGTGTGAGTGTGAGCCCACGTGTGCACAGGAGGTTGAACTCAGGTCCTGAGCACTGTACCTATTTTCTCTTGTACAAGGATATCCCTCTCCCACTTGAGCAACAGAGACACTTCAGGCTTCTTTTTAGTGATATGGTCCTGAGAAATCAAACCCAGGGTTTCATATATGGAAAGCAATCTACACTCTACACATTCCCAGCCCTCTACTTCAGGTTTGTTAGTTTGTTTCTGTCTTTTCTTTATTGTTGTAGGAGTTGAAATCTGGGCCTGGGTACTGTCCTTGAACTCTTCTCCTCAAGTCTTGTGCTCTACCACTTGAGCCAAACACCACTTCAGCTTTTTGGGGGGTCCATCGGAGCTAGGTGTCTCAAGGACTTTCCTGCCCAGATAGCTTTGAACCATGATCCTCAGATCTCATCCTCCTGGGTAGGTAGGATGACAGACATGAGCAACTAGCACCCAGATTCCACTTCGGGTTTTTTAGTGGTGAATTGGAAATAATAGGCTCATGGAGATAATTGGAGATAATAGGCTTTTGTGTCTGGGATAGTTTGGAACCCAGATCCTCATATCTCAGTTTTCTGAGAAGGCAGGATGACAGACCTTAGCTATAGACCCCTAGGCTGTGGCCTCTGCTATAAGGGGATCCATGTTTCCACGTGGTAGAGTGCTAGTCATAAGCCCAAGAGGTAAGGGCCAGCACCTAGACCATGAGTTGAAGGTTCATGACTGAGAAAAAACAAAACAAAACAATTGTCTGCAGGAGACAACTTACTAGTCTTCAGTAATACATCTTTGTCCCTGCCATGGGGACATAAATGAGCCTCAATATTCTTGTCTGCATAATCATCTCAGTTGTGGAGATCTTATAAGGACCCGAAGAAAGAATGCACCCTGTGAAGGACACAGCACATTGCACTCTTTGCATGACTCAGCACACAGCATCCTTTGAAAGACTCAGCACCCAGCACCCAATGCAGGATGCAGCAAACTGCACCCTATGAAGGACTCAGCACCTAGGTCTATTCCACAAGCTTTCATTAGAATTAGGGTGCTTTTATCAGTATCACCATTCTTTGAGGAAAAGTTCACAAACCACACAAGTTCACATCTAATGGTTTAGTGTGGTGTTGTGTTTTTTTTTTTTGGGGGGGGGGGTTAGCCATGGGGCTTGAACTCAAAACATAAGGATACTATTCTAGTAACATTTGATCAAGACTAGAGCTCTACCACTTCAAGACATATTTCAAAGATTCTAGCAGACTTCCTGCCAAGTTTTAAAGGCCCTGAGCACCCAGTATATGGGGATAAGCCAGGATAACCAGGATGATGGGGATAACCCATGGATCTGGGTTGCAACAGTTTACATCTGGCTAAGTCAGGTTAGGTGGAAGCTGTCAGCCCCAGAATCCTAGATTGCCCTGTGATGAGGTATTTGAAGTCCTGTCCTTCTTGCCCTTCTATAGTTGCAGTTAAAACATTCTACTTTTGTTTGGCGGCAGTCCTGGGGCTTGAGTATGCACTTTGACCCTGTTCCTAAGCATATGTGCTCAAGGCTAGCACACAATTGAATGAAAGACAGCAGAACTTCTGGGTTTTCTGTTTATGTGCACTGAGGAATCGAACCCAGTGCTTCATGCTTCCTCGGTGAACATTCAACCACTGAGCCCCAGGAGTGAATGAGATATAAACAGATAGAGATTGTTGTATAAAAATATTATATACACAAAAAGAGAGATGTCTGTATATTATTAAATTATAGATAGTATTACTATCAATTATTAGGTGTTAAATTATGTCTCCATTTAATGATGTGTCCCAGTTAACAATTAATAAAGCATTAATTAAAATTACTCAATATCCTGTTATTGTTTATCACATATGTACGTACATTCCTACTATAATTATGTATTTTATAGAATGAGACATATTCCTATATATTATTAAATTATGCACCGTGTGTTACTACCAATTATTAGGTATTTGTGTTTCCATGAAATTTTTATTCTGTTAATGCTTAATACAATATTAAACTTAATCCACGTCCTATAATTTTTGAGTCTAATTTTATCCTAGAATGATTCCCTACTAATTCAATCTGTTTTTCATTTATTGTAATGACAATTCTTCCACCTATGACATTTTTTACATTTATTACATCCTATTACATAGCATATAGATTTGCATCTGAATTATACATCCTACCTGTCACCGAGCACTTTCAAAGAAAAAGAAAATATGTTTCATGCTCGGCTTCTCACATCTGAACTCACAGTCTACAAAGCCCAATTCATTAATGGGTAAGTGTCAGCATGCCAACCTGGAGCATATTAAGCTGACTAGCATTTCCAGCACCTGAGATTGAGCCCTAAGAGTTGACAAAATAAGAACACATTGATATGCAGATTGTAGTACACAAATAAATATAGATCATTATAGAGTGCCGGAGATGTCTACACATTATTCAGCTATATAGGCTACATTCCTGCCAATTCTTGGGTGTTTATTATGCCTTCATGTAATTAATATTATTGTTTTCAGCCTTAATGAATTATTAATTAAATCAACCACTGTCCTGAAACTATAGCATACATGTAATTAATAGTATTCTTTGAATGTGTCAAAAAGCATTCATTAAAATCAATTGGCCTCCTAAAATCACTCTAATTGTATAGTAGTATTCAGAAATAACTAATTCAACCTTGCTATTCATAATCTTCCATCGGTATTCCTATGACTAGCAACGAGACTCTTAGATCTCTTAGGGGTCAGGACCGGCCTTCAAACACAGGTCCTATGTTGCTGTGTTTGCCTATGGCTTCCCTGGTAGCCTGCCAGTTTTCAGCAATGCCAGGTTACCAACATTTTTCAACCGTGTCATTCAGACCCAGTATGGTCACCTATCAAAGAAAAAAATGTAAAATTGGCAGCCATCTGCAAATTGCCAGTGTTTTTTCTGTTTTGCATTAAATTTTTTTTCCTATCAGCCATTGGGACCCAGGAACCCAGGTTCGGCTATGGGTCCAGTGGCTGTACCCCAGCCTTGAATGATCAAACCTGAGGCAGAACTGCCACTACCTGAGTTCAAGCTCAGTGCTTGACAAAATAAAAATACATACAGGAGTTCCAGGAAGATGGCAGAGGAGAAGCTGGAAGCTAAACAAGCTCTTGCATAGAAAGCAGTTTTAGTGCTCCAGTGAACAGTCCTAAGCCAGAGAATCACACCAAGTGTGCCATCACAGTACACAGAGTTAGGCCAGAGAGAGAAAATCCAGGCAAGGAAACAGATCTGTGCACTTATCAGCAGCCACCACTGTGGCAGCAGTGGCTGCGGTGTTGGCCGTAGCCGCCATACCTGCAACATAGAGAGTCCAAGACAACGACTTCAGATGCAGCAGGCGAGTTGATTCTACTCAACACCAGGAAGAACTGACAAGGAACAGACATCTTCATCCTGCAGATTGCATACCAGAGACGACCCAAGAACCAAGACTCTGGCATGAGTAGAAGCCTGACATCCTCACTCCTTCTCAGGGAGCAGAGGAGGTAAGAACATCCCTCCCCTCCCCACTACCAGAGATCTCCATCTTTGATACTGACAAAGGCTTGGCTGAGCAGCTAGCTCCAACTCAGGCCTTGAAAGAAAACAAGAGTCATTTACCAGGTCACAGGAAACTATTCTGACATTCCAGGCTCAGCTACACCCAGCAGAAAGTGACCCAGCACAGCTGAGAAAGCTCCACTAGCCCCAGGAGTGGCTTTCTTCACTGGGTAAACAGAGCCAGAGGCTGCCCCTCCCTATAGTAGCCTTGACAATCAATTGACATTCAGTAAACATAAAACCTGAGAATGGCTCCAGGCTGGGCTCTGTCAGTGTCTCAGAAGCTAGCCCCCCAGGGAAAAGCTACTGTTTGCTAAAAGGCCTCCACCCTAACAGAAACTAGCCTCATCACAGCATCTCCAAACTAGAAGAAACAGCCATCTCCCTCTTTTGTGAAACTCAAAGCAGACCTCCTTCTCATTGAACTAGCCTGGGAGGAGGATCACAAAATTCTGGGTAAAGCAGAGCATTTTTCTGCCTGCTCAAACAAACTGACTTAAGAGACCAACCAAGCCACAGGAAAATCAAACACCACAAGCAGACCAGAGACTCAACAAGAGACAGTTACAGACACAAGGGAGATACAGGATCTACCCATCCCCACCAAAAAATATCAAAGAATTCTTTTTTTGTACATTTTATAATTTTTTTTAACTTTTTAAAATTTTTAATTTTTATCTTTAAAAAATATTTTTTATTAACTCTTTTTTTCTTGCTCTTATACTTTTTATTTTAAGGGTATATGTGTGTGTGTGTGATTTTTTTTCTTTTTTTTCTTTTTATTCATTTTTTTGTTTAGCTCTACAAACTTTTGATCCTTTTCTTTCTTTCTCTCTTTCTTTCTTCCTTTCTTCCTTCCTTTCTTTCTTTGTTTCTCATTCTTTTCACTTTTCCTCTCTTTCGTTCGTCTTTGTGTGACTTAATTGCTGTTCTGCTCATCCTCAGATATACCCGTAGTCGATTATTAGACATTATCCCCCATTTTGTACAAACTTAATCCAGAAATTTATTACTCAGTTCAAAACCTCTTAGACTTAAATTCCTTAATAGCAGTATTACTTCTATGTACCCATATAATATTTTAAGCATTTTTATTTTTAAGTTTTTCACATCTCATTCTATCCCTCCCCTTCTCTTATCCTATCCTCGTTCTTCTCTGAATATTACTTTGTTATTTGCATAATTTATGTGTTTCACTTTTAATTTTTATTCTTGTTTCTATTTTTTCTTGCCCTTTTTTCTTTCTTTTTTCTCTCTCTCTACTATCATTCTATCCAACCTATTTCCCGCTTAGATATTAGTATTTAGTCAAGTTAACTCTCCCTCTACATTTCCACATCCCTCTATTCCTATTTTTACCCACATATCTCCCTTAACCTAATAATGTCTGCTTTGCCAAATTCTTCTTTGCAGTTCGCATCACACTAATACATAGTTGTTTGATGTTGAATAGATATATCTGTTGAACTAGATTGTATCTGCAGACTTTTTACTTTGCAACTACAGACTTTGGTTGATGCTTGCCTTAAGATAGTGTTCTAGCACAAAACTGGTGTTTCATTCATCCCGAATGGGCAGAACAAACCTGAAAAACACAAGAAAAATGGTAAATCCGGGTATCTCAACTCCCACTCATGGTAATCAGGGGACAGAACAGAAAATGAATAATGCAGAGGAGAGTTCCCAAAAAGCTCTGCAAACACTACTGGTAAACATGGTAAATGATAAGATTGAAAACCTGCAAAGACTTCGTGTGAGCGTGATAGGGAGAGAGAGAAGACAAACGAAAGGTCAATACAGGAATATCATGAGCCTGAGGAAGCTACTCAAAGATTGATACAGGAATTGTATGAGCAGCTTGAGAACACTCAAAGAGAAATAAAAGAATGGTGTGAGCAGGCTGAGATCAGTCAAAGAGATAGACAGGAATTGCCAGAGTTGGCATAGAAGAGACAAAAAGAAAGTCAGGAATGGTGTTAGGAGGCTGAGAACACTCAAAGAGAACTACAGGAATTGAGTGAACATAATGAAGCTAATCAAAGAGTGATACAGGAATTGAAAGAGCAGCATGAGAATACACGAAGATCACTAAAGGCATCCATGGAATCTATAAACAGAGAGCTGAAAGAAGTCAGGAAGTCCACAAAGGGAACGCTGACTGGAACCCAACAGAAGGAATGGGAGTCCAAGGAAACCATAACCAATCAACTAAGTGACTTGAGAATAAACACTGAACATTAAATTAAGGAAGTAAAGAAGTTCATACAAGATCTAAAACAAAGTTCCAACAAAGAATTGGAAGCCATCAAAGCCAACCAACTAGAAGGAAAAGAAATAAATAACAAAGCAGGAAGTCTTGATAGTAGATCGAATCTCGAGGATTGAAGACAGCATAGATATTATAGAGAAAGAACATACAACCATTCAAGAAAAATCCAGGAAATACGATAGATCTATTCAACACATGGAAGACACCATCAGAAAGCCTAATTTGAAGATAATGGGTGTAGAGGGGCACCTAGAAACAGAAGTTAATTGTCTAGGAAATTTGTTTAACAGGATCCTAGCAGAGAACTTCCAAAACATGCAAAAAGATAGGCCTATTAAGATACAAGAAGCTTTTAGAAATACAAATATACATGGCCAAAACAGAACATCCCACTCTTACAGTATAATCCTTGCAGGATCAATTCAGACCAAGGAAAAGATCCTTAAAGCTGTCAAGGAGAAAATATCAATCACCTATAAAGGGAAACCAATTAGAATCATCTCAGATTTCTCAGCAGAGACAATTCAAGCAGGAAGACCTTGGAATGATGTATGCCATGCCCTAATGACAAACAAATATCAACCAAGAATACTATACCCAGCTAAACTCTCATTCATAACCCAAGGTCAAAGAAAGTCCTTCCATAGAAAAATTTAAACAATTTATCTCCACCAAACCAACCCTACAAAAGATTCTTAAAGATGTCCTACACATAGAAAACCAACAAGACCACAATAAAGGCCAAGAAACTAAACCCAAACTGAGAATCCAAGAAGCATAGGAAGAACTCAGTTGCCTGAGCCCCCAAGAAGGTGGATAAAATGGCAGGAACTCCCTAATACCTCTCAGTCCTATCTCTCAACATTGATGAACTTAACTCTCCAACTAAGCTACATAGACTGTCTAGTTCAATTAAAAAGCAAGATCCTTCCATCTGCTGCCTTCAGGATTCACGTCTTGCTCATAAAAACAAAAACATTTTCAATATGAAAGTCTGGAACAAAATCTACCAAGCAAACGGCCCCCATTATCAAGTGGGAGTTGCAATACTAATATCAGATAAAATACACTTCAAATTAAAACTAGTGAGAAGAGATAAAGAAGGTCAATAAACACTAATTAAGGGATATCTCCTTCTGGAGGATATTACAATTCTAAATATCTTTTCGCCAAACAATGGAGCACCCAAATTTATTCAAGAAACACTACTTTCCCTCAAATCCCAAATAGATCCAAGGACATTAATTGTTGGGGACTTTAGCACACCACTTTCCCCACTAGATAGATCAACTCGGCAAAAACTCAAAAGAGAAACTGCGGACCTAAACAACTGTATAGGTAAATTAGATTTAACAGACACCTACCGAATATTTCAACCAGCAGCATCAGAATACATGGTTTTCTCAGCAGCACATGGACCATTTTCCAAACTAGACCACATTTTAGTCCACAAAGCAAACTTGTCCAAATTCAGATACATTGAATTTATACCTTGCTTTCTCTCAGAACACAAGGGAATAAAATTAGAACTCAACACTAAAAACCACCAAAGAGGGTCCTGTAACAACGCAAGGACCCGGAACAACACACTGCTGAATCACGACTGATTCATGGAAGAGATTAGAAAGGAAATTCAAGTGTTCATGTTATTCAACAAAAATGAGCATACAAACTACCAGCTCCTCTGTGAAACAGCAATGGCAGTACTCAGAGGCAAGTTTATAGATGTCAGTTCTTACATCAACAAATTGGAGAGATCTGAAATCAACAATTTACTGAGACATCTGTGCCTCCTTGCAAAAGAGCGGTAAAATAAACCCCAATGCAGTAGACGAAAACAAATAATGAAAATTAAATCAGAATTAAATGAATTAGAATAAAAAAAAAAACACAGAAAGAATCAACACAATAAAGAGTTGATTCTTTGAAAAAATCAAAGTGATTGACAGACGCTTAGCAAATCTTATCAGAAAAAGAAGAGAACACACCCATAATATGTATTATAATTTAGGTCAGGTGGTAGGAAAGGAAGTGGAAAACAATACTACATCCAGTAAAGCTGACATTCCTATTACATCACTAAGGAAGTAGTGTTAAGACCTGCAGGACTCATAGGGTTGTTGCATGTGACATTACTATGTAAAATACTATTAATTGTCATCTCAGACATCCATAACATTCTGCTTTCATTTTCAAGATCAAGAGCCAAATATCTATGACTTTTTATTAATTGGGTGTGATTCTTAGGAAGGAAGAAGGAGGATTTGGTAGTTGATGATGGAAAAAATATATGTATTATCTCTTTGTCCAAATTTTTTGCAGTTTTATTTATTTATTTTTCTTCTTTATATTACTTTTTATTGTGAAAATACTGTACAAAGGGGTTACAATTACATGGGCAAAATAATGAGTACATTTCTTAGCAAGCATTGTAGCCTCCTCTTTTGATTACTCTTCCCATCCCTTCCCATCCTCCCCCTGTCCCCCCACCCAGTCCTCCCCACTACCCTCCCCCACCAAAGTTGTAAAGTTCATTTTTCGACATAACGTCTTTTACATCTCATTGTTGCAATGGGTCCACCTGTATCTCTATTTAAACGAAATTTTGCAGTTTGTAAAAGTGCTACTGATGAACTCACACTTACATCTAATTGACTTGCTGTCTGCACAAGATGCATATAAATGAAGATATTTATTCTGTTGGATAGTCACATATATTAACAAAATCCATTTCTGGAAAATAAAAGATACTAGGTAAGAAATTATAAAGTATTGTCTTTAAAATGGTTTATTTTCTTGGAGAACAAAAGGTAGTATTGAAATCATTAGTCCAGCTGTCTTTGAAATTTTATGCTGTCTCAGTATCAAAATGTTCTCTAATTCCTGTAACATCCAAGCATAAAAGACATGATTTGAAGATCTCAGTAGTTTTAGAAACAAAGGTACATAATACCTTCCTTCCTGCAGAGACATGTGAGCACAAGTATGATTGATTGTATTATAGTTCTCTTTTTTTTCTCTTTATCTCAAGTGTTGCATATCTTGGTATATTACTCTATGTGTTGCATCAGCTTCTGTAAGTGAGATTTACCTCTACCTGCAATGTCAAAATGGGTTATGTGAGTTATTTCAGCTTACAAAAGTGAACCAGAATTGGAGAAAGATTATTTCTAGGGGAAGATTTCTATCTCATTGTCTGTGTCTAAAAGCTGACTTGTTTTCCCTTAGCCATAAAAATAGCATATTTCAGAGGGAGTCTTCCTTCAATTTATATACTGGAAGAATATAGCATGTGAAATTGAAGCAAAACTCAAATACAGCCTCATACATATAACACAGGCAGAATTAAGCTAATATTAGAATGTGATATTAAGATGTTAGTTTCTTACCATCCTTGTATACCATTATGATAGTTGACTATAGCACACCAGAATTAAACAAATCCTAACCAAGAACTTAACAAATAGATAACATTTTCTGTAGGAAATTATTACAATATTTTATAAATAAGCATTCTCCATGTGATCACTTGTATGGTTATCTTTTCTATAGATGGGTTTAATCACTCTAGAGCATTGGATCTAATATCCATTATCATTATCCAGACCTTGTGATTGTGATGAGGAAGAATAAAATATCTAGATTTCTTCTTCTCTTTCCCTCTTCTCCTATTTCTAGTGTGAATTCTCATCCTTTCTCCAAATTCTATTAATAATGGAAGAATGACACATTGTGGATATCAAGCAAAAGGCTTCAAATCAAGAATTTCATTCTTTCAGAAACAGGTGAAGTAAATCAGAGTGGCTCAAGGAAGAATAAAATCAGGATTTTTTCCCCTCTCTGGCTTTCACCTTAGAGTCTGAACATGACTCTAAATATCTAATAAACCATTTCCCTCGACTAATTTTTTAAAAATACATTTTTTAAATAAATGATAATTTAAAAATAAAAAGTAATTTGGTGTTTGTTTTTGGGAGGCATGAAATAAGACTGCATTAACAGTGTGTGAGTTGAGAGACTAAATTATATCAGAATCTTATATAATGAAAAATAGACGATTTTAAGATAAATAGCTTGTAGATACAATTTTAATGTGATATACCCACAAAGTAATCAATTTTCTTCCTTTCCTCTCCATGCTGATTCAACTTCAATAAGCAGTTCATGTAATTCAAATGACTGCCTTTCTTTCAAAAATAGATTAGACCCAAAAAAGTTAGAAAAAGAGAACCAGTATTGGGTGATGCATTCTTTAAAAAGAGCAGTCAAAGAAATATTATCCATAATTCCAAAATAATAACAATCAAATGCTCTTGAAAAGAGACGATTGTAGGCAGAATATATTAAATGTGATAGTGCCAGAACTGCTTCAGGCATTTATGATTTCTAGTACATGACAATGTTTTAATCAGGATTAATTGCTTTCAGGGACTAAATTTTTTCTAGTTATATTTCATTGAAGAAATATCTTGTTCAGGTTAAATAATAACCTCTCATTACCCAAGGAGAACAAATTTGAATAATTATCATATGGGGGAAGTATACTCAAAGGTAGTTAAAAGTCCCAGGTGTAGTTCAAAAGGGACATGATTAGGTAAGAACCATCAGAAAGATATAAAGATGCTACATTAGAAGATAAAGGAAAAAATAACAACCCAGATTCTGAATTTCTGGGAAGCAGAAAAGGAGATAAATGTCTTTTCCAGTAGAATCATTTGAAAAATATTTTAGCTCTGTGGGTGTCTCTATTTTAATCTAGTGAGACTTCTTTTAGATTTCTGTCCTTTAGAACTGTAAAATGGTAAATACGGATAATTTAAGCCAAATAACTTGTAGAAATACTTTACAGCAGATTTGGTTTAGTAAATTAATTCAACTACAGCCTTTTCCTAATGAAACTACAGGGACACCATATTTAATAGTTTCGGAGAATAAGAAAAAGTTGCCACCAGCTTAGTACACATGTATGATGTACATACTACTAAGGGCCTTGAATTAATGAAGTCTTGAAATACTAAATAATATCTCAATAAGAAGCTCCCTATCTTTATTTTCACATCTGGGGATCACTAAGTACCAAAATTATGTAGAAGGCTAGGGTAAGAATATGGAAATGAAATCTGTTTGCTAATATTATGAAGATAATTTATGTCATGTTGAGTTAGAGTTTCTAAAGTAATTAAAAAAGGTAAAGCAGAAACAGAGAAATTAGAGAATCCAGTAAAGTTATAGTCATCAAAGGATGGTATAGAATATTATTGGAACACTAGATGGTGAAAAAGAAGATAACAAAAATGAGTCCCCTGGAACAATGCGAAACAAAATCTACACCACAGATTTTCATATAGCTAGAAAATAGTTTCCACTATTCTGTCTTTGATATTTTAGGTTTGTTTACACAGCAACTTTCACCTCTTAGGAAATGACCTTTATTAATACTCAAGGCTTTGCGGCTTATAACCCAGAAACAAATAATGCTTCTAAATTTAAACAAGCATGATACTAAGTGTAACCCAGGCTATAGCTGATAAATAAGAATGATCTTCGGGAATAGTCAAACAATCTTGAAATTTTTCATACCTTTCCTCTTCTCCAACATGAGAAGTTCTAGTCAAGATATGTAAAACATTAATAAAGGAGTCTTATATTTTTTTATTGTTCACTCCAAAGCAAATACACTTTCCTCTTTGCAAGCCTGACTTTGGAAGAGTCACACCCTCACGATTATTTTATAGACAAAAGTTTACTGCTTTGGCTTAGGTGTTTTCCTGCCTTTGGGTGTTGGTCTCTATTATTTTGGCAACTCCATACAAAAACAAGATAAATCCATTATGCTTATATTGAATTGTTCAAAGTCAAGATGTCTTCAAACACAGTTTTCTGTTATCTTCTTCATTGCTAATTAAAGTTTAATTATTGCTCTTTAAATGCAACAAAAACGTGTTACTTTAATGTATATTCTCATTGAAACTGGTGATTAGAGGAGTATGTTTGATTGCTTTTTTAATTGTTATCAAGTATTTTCCGTATTGCCTTTGTTGCGGTCTTCTAGTCAGGAACAGAGGGTTACCCAAAAAGATCTTCCTAAGATATAAGATGTTAGGCAGAAAAAACTAGATGTATAATTAAAGATTTTCATCTCTTAAGAGACTGCAAAGCTCAGAAGACATTTTGCTATTATTGGCATGGTTAAGATGACTTGAATGTTTTGGATCTTAAACTAAGTGAAATTCATGTAAAATGTTACAGTTGTTCCAAACAATGATTATAGCATATACTTTTTTGCTCCAATGAGATGAAATCTCTGATAAGGTTGGAGGGTATATCGATTTTAGGGTAGAAGGGTTAATGTTAAAAAGCCAAGTGAAATTCCTAAAACAGCACTGCCTATCACATATCATTTAATTATACTTACGGTATATAAGTATATAAACATACAAATATGAATTGAGTGACAAATATGTGATTTACAAAATTCAATGACATCTAAATCCGGAAAAATACTTCTCTATATTTATATAAACTAGTATATCTAGTGAGGATTTAAAATTTTTAGAATAGATATTTTAACATTTATGTCAAAATATTTATTTTAATTGTTTATTTTTAGTTGTGGGGCTTGAAATCTGGGCCTGGACACTGTCCCTCAGCTCTTTAGCTCAAGACTAGTGTTCTACCCCTTGAGCCACTGTCAGTTTTTTGGTGGCTCATTAGAGATAAGAGGGTCGTCGAATTTCCTGCCTAGGCTGGCTTTGAACCATGATTCTGAGCTTTCAGCCTCCTTAGTAGCTAGGGTTACAAGCATGAGCTACTGGCTCCTAGATACATAATTATTTTTTACATATTTCTAAAATATTGAGTGGTAATCCCATTTATTTATATATTGTGTAATGATAAGCTCCATCATATCCATTAATTTCTGCATGTAACGTTGCTTTTTAGTGAGAATATACTAAAACGTATCTTCTGGGTGTGATGAAATATTTATTCTTAACTATAATAACTTTGTTTCTTGTGGTATACAATTAATATATTTACTTTTACTCAAAGAAGTCTGCTAATTTAAGTTAAATAAAACATGATTTGTAAAGTGAAAGAAATTTATGGTTTCATTGATTGTTTTAAGAAAACAATTATGCCTTTTGTTTTCAATTATATTTCTGTGGGAATGTGTGACACTCATTGATTAAACTTTAAAATTAATAACAGTTATATTATATCAAGTTGATTCAAACTTGTATTTGAAAATTGCACAGTTAACACAAGTATACTTCCACTTTCCTCTACCACATAATTAAAATAACAGTAAAGCAAAGATTGGTGTTAGCCATTCATGTGTATAATCCTAGAACTCAGGAGGCTGAGACCTGAATATTTTAGTTCAATGTCATTCCAAACAGATAAAATGTGAAAACTTATCTCCAATTATCCAGCAAGAAACATAAGGTGAGCATGTGACTCAAGGATAGAGTGTCATCAGCCATGAGCAAAAAATACAAGGGAGACCATTAAACATCTAGTTCAAGCCCTAAAAATGACATATACACACAACAACAACAAAATGTACTATGATTATCAATAATGAAGACAAAATAGTAAAAAAAAGATCCTGAGAAATGTGTAAACATCTGGAAGACAGAAATCATTTGACAGAATTTTGATTCATGAGAGGGAAAAGTCACAGCCTCATTTGTACAATCTCATTGTAGTCATTTGCGTTGAAACCTGGGTACTGGGTAACATGTGAAAGAGGAGACTGGATTATCTGACATAGGAGAAATTGCCTGTGACTATGTACCATCCCACTCTGCAAAATTTAAAATCGTGCTTGTTAATTTAAATAAAACTTATTGTTAGAGACTGTTTGGTCCACACAGACTGAGGTCCTTATTTTGAGGCTTCAGACCAGTGCTTTTGTTTATAACCACTCCTGTTTTACCCCTCTTCCCTTGTGCAGCTATACCTTACTTAGCTGGCACTAAGCCAAGTCTTTGAACTAGACGCTCCTGCCTTAATGCCTCCCTTTCTCCAGCTACAATTCATTTCACATACTATCTCTCTTAGCATTAGTTGTTTTCTGACTAATCCCCATCAGAAAACACTTATATTCATGTAAACCCACTATAAATAACCTAGTTAGAAAAGGGAGAAAGGGTTTACCATTGGCTGAGCTCTTATCTGTAGGTTTGCTCCCTAATAAATCTGTGCTACACTATCTCTTTTTTTTCATCGCTTTTGAGTCTGACAAATGATTGATTTGGTTTGATGTAATTCCATTTATCCAGACTTACTTTGGAAATTTTGACCTATTCCAAGGAGCCCTCATGTTTCCCCTAACTCTTCCTGTAAGATTCCTAAGGCATCTGGACTTACATTGAGCTCTTCAATCCATTTGGAATTGATTCTGGTGCAGGAGGATATAAAATGATCTAATTTCAGTTTTCTGTGTACAGCCAGTTAAACCAATTTTTGAAGAGGCTGTTTTTCTTCCATCCTGTGTTTCTGGCTTCCTTACTAAAGATTATGTGCCTATAGGAGTGGATTCATTTCTGGATCTTGAATTCTGTTGCATTGATGGAATTCTGTGCTTCCATGGGAAAGAATGGTATTACCCCATTCTGAAGAAATGGAAAGACTAGGAGAAAAATGCTATTAAGTGAAATAAACCAGATCCAATTAAATATATGCTGCATGGTTTTCCTCATTTCTAATAACTAGATATGCCCATAAATCTACAAGTTAATCCAATAGATAGTAAAAGACAAATAATTAAACTTGGATATGATTAACAGCACTCTAAGCATTCACATGGCAAGAAGAAGGGAAGCTATTCTTAGGAGAGGATCACAATGTCTCAATAGCTATGTGCATATGAACAGATAAGTGTTGCTTATTGCAATGAATTCTAAGAATCAATCATATATATGAAATACTTATGTCTATATATAATTTTAAAAGATGTCACAAATAACTGACTTCTCTGTAAACTCAAAAGCAAATTTCTAAGTTTAGAAGATAAAATTGAGTTTTCAACACATAAAATAAAATACATAGGGGAAAAGGTGGGAGAGGAAATATAAGATGAAAAGTATAATAGCTAACTATTGAAGAATTCATAAACAATTTTCAAAGCTATACAAGAGAGCTTGGGTACAGCTAAGTTGTAGAACGAGACTAACATATACAAAGCTATGATTTCAATCTCCAAACCTAAAGGTCTAATAATAAGTTAATAAATAGTAATAATACAATATTTAATTGAAATAAATGCTTTTATATTAGAGAGGCCTGAATCCTGAAACAGTAAACAAAATACTGTCAATTCTTGTATCCAATGAAATGAAACCAAGAATGAAGAGAAAATATTTTCCTTTTATCCATTCCTTTCATTTTCTGTTTTCTTCTTTTCTTTTTCCTTTGGCACTACTGGTGCTTGAAATTGCTAAGGCTCTAACCACTTTAGATTATTTTTCAGGCGAAGCCTCCCTTGAGCAATGATCTCTTACCTGTGGCTTCCACATCGTGAGATAACAGGAAAATTACACTATATCTAGCTTTCTTTGTTTTTGTAGTTTTTTACGAATTTTTTTTTGTCAAAACTGTCCATTATATCAGTCTTCTAAATCTCTGTCTCCTAATTAGCAAGGTATATTTCATCTCAAGTTTGGGAGCAAACTTGTTTTTAATGTAAACATTCAATATTGACTTCTGTTTTCTAGATATCATTAAATTATATTGAGGTTAGTATGGATCTTTATGATGTTGTAAGAACACACATAATTCCCTAGAAATCTTTTTCCAATTTATTTAAGTATTTCGATTATACATCACAAATACGACATTAATATTTCACAAGTACCTTATGGAGACTTCAGTTACTTTATTTTGTGACACATTAACCACAATATAATTTGATCAAGTCTATATGAATATACAATATTTACAGATACATTATTTAGAGAATTAATTCATAATGTTTACTTTTAATATTTTTTGGTAAGTACTTGGGTTCAAATTCAGAGCCTTGCATTTGCCAGGCAGGCACCTTACCACTTGAATCATGCCACATCCAGTAATTTTTGCTTTGATTGTTTTTGATATAGAATCTTGCATTTTTTTTATTCCTAGGCTACCTAGATACTGAACTTCCTAGTTGTATGTAATAGGTAGGATGACATCCACACATTGGCACATCCAGATATTATTGATTGAGATGGAGGTCTCTTGTATGTTTTCCAGTTTGACCTTGAACTGCGACTATCCACATTTCTATTTTCAGAGTAGCTAGGATTATAGGTATAAATCACCTCATTTGGCTTCTATTATTTATGTTTATGAAAAGTCTGAAAATATGAGAAAATCATCTAGAGGTTACTGCCATACCAGATTCTAGGTTATTCATTTGTTTTTTCTTTCATAAACTGTTATGTGACAAACTGTTTTATATAGCGATATGGCACATCAATAATACAAATATATATTGCTAATGCCATTTCAAACAGCTGTGATTATCTAATTTCTACGTGTGGATTTGTTTCCTGGGAAAACATCCTGAGTACATAGGTAAAAAATTTGATATTCCTAACAAACAAAAATTTGCTTCCATTATGATCAGCAGTTTGCAAAAAGGGGTTACATGCCTGTAGAGGAGACTGGTCACAGGGGAATTCCCTGCTGTAACTCTAAAATAAATCTTATCTTTTCAAACTAGCAGAATGGTAAAAAATTGTCAAAATTATTATATGGGAACTTTCTTGATCTGATAAAGAGTACTGCATTAGAATGAAAGTATTCCCAGTTGCTCTGAAATCAGGCAAAGATATCATCCATTTTTATTCAAACACATAGGGGTTCCGGGAAGATGGTGGAGGAGAAGCTGGAATCTAAACAAGCTCTCTCATAGAAAGCAGTTTTAGAGTTCCAGTGAACAGTCCTAAGCCAGAGATCACACCAAGTATGCCATCACAGGACAGACAGTCAGGCCAGAGAGGGAAAATCCAGGCAAGGAGACACATCTGAGCTCTTGCCAGTTGCCACTGCAGCAGCGGCAGCGGTGGCAGCGGTGATCGCAGGCACCATACCTGAACCACAGAGAGTCCAGGACGAAGGAGCCAGAAGCAGCAGGTGAGCGGATTCTACACAACACCAGCAAGAACCAACAAGGAGCAGACATCTTCATCCTGCAGTTCACAGACCAGAGACGACCCAGGAACCAAGACTCGGCGTGAGTAGAAGCCTAATGTCCTCACTCCTTCTCAGGGAGCAGAGGAGGGAAGGCCACCCCTCCACCCCCCAGTACCGGAGATCTCCATCTTGGATACCGACAAAGCTCGGCGGAGCTGCTAGCTCCAACTCAAGCCTTGGAATAAAACGAGTCATTTAGCAGGTCACAAGAACTTAACGACGGCATGACCTGCCAGACTCAGCTCCACCCAGGGAAAAGTCACCCAGCTCGGTCGCCAGCCCAAGGAGTGGCTTTCTTCACTGGGTAATCAGAGCCAGAGGCTGACCCTCCCGCTAGCAGCCACAACAATCAATTGGAATTCAGTAACAGAAACCCTGAGAATGGCTCCAGGCTGGGCTCTGTGAGTTTTTCACAAACTAGCCCCCGGGAAAAGCCACTGTTTGCTGAAAGGCCTCAACTCTACCCAGAACCTAGCCTCATCACTGCATCCCCTTCTTTGGTGATACTCTAAGTAGATCTGCCTCCCATTGAACTAGCCTGGGAGGAGGATCGCCAAATCCTGGGTAAAGCAGAGCATTTTTCTGCCTGTTCGAACAAACTGACTTAAGAAACCAACCAAGCAGCAGAACCACAAGCAGACCAGAGACTCCAACAAGAGGCTGGTTACGAACACAAGGGAGATACAGGATTTTTCCCACCCCTCCCAAAAAAATCAAAGAAGTTTTTTCTTCTTCTTCTTCTTTTTTTTTTTTTTTTTTTTTTTTTTTGGTACCTTATATAAAAAAAATTTTTTTTCTCTTTTCTAAAACTTTTTTTAATCTTTAATTTTTGCCTTTTTTGAAAAAAAATTGTTTTCCAGTAACTTTTTTTCCTCTTATAATTTTTATTTTAGGGATATGTGAGTGTGTGTTTTTCTTTCTTTTTTTGTTTTCTTTCTCTTTTTTTTCTTTTTAAATTATCTTTTTGTTTTTTGTTTAGCTCTACTGAACTTCTGATCTTTTTTTCTCCCTTTCTTATCCTTTTCACCTTTTCCTCTCTTTTGTTCTTCTTTATGTGACTTAATTCTTGTCCTGCACATCCTCAGATAAACCCGTAGTCTATTCAAACACAAAGCAGACATTTTTGCTAATATAATGAAGCAAAATATAAAATTCTTGTCAAATAGCTTTTATTCATAATATATAAAGAACTCTTAATACATGAATCATACAATAAATAACCCAATTAAACAGATACAGAGAGAAGGCAAATAAGCACATCAAAAACCCATACCTTACAATACTATTGTAGAAATTCTTCCAAATGGGTTCAAATAATGCTTTCTGGAATGTAAGGAATGTTAATAATTTCACTATCTTGAGTCTTAAAAATAATAATTTAAAGGGAAATACATAAAGAACTTCAGAATTCAGGGAATTCTTGTTTCATGTTCTGTGCATAATACTTCACAGAACGTATATTCTTTTTTTGGGGGTGGGTCCATTTGTTTGGCCTGAACTCGGATTGGGAGCTGTCCCTCAGCTCTTCAGCTCAAGGCTAGTGCTCTACCACTTGAGCAACATGCCACTTCCAGCTTTTTTTCTTTTTGCTTATTTGGTGCTGAGGAATCGAACCCAGGGCCTCAGGCATGTAAGTCAAGTGCTCTACCACTGAACCACCTTCCCAAGGTATATTCTTTAATTCTCAAAAACAGATGACTACTCTAAGAAACATGTAAAATGTCACCCAGCTAGCACAAGAGTTTTAGATATTAGTATAGTCATGGGGTTTCCAAATCATGAATTGAATCTGAGCCAAGGATTCTGGTTCTGCTCAATCTCAATTGTCATTTACACATCAGCCTTCAGAAACACACCAACTCTCCTCATGCCTCCATTTCTGCATTTTAAAAATGAAGATAACATTCTTCCAACCCTAGATGATGAGATAGGTAACACCATCAGATGACACAGAACACATTTTTGCATTATTGTGATTTATCCAACAATTGTTGAATAGCTTCTATAAAAATCTATGAAAAAATTATCTTATAGCTTTTGTAAAAATCTCAACCATAATTTTATTGGTTTAACACCTTGCTTGAAATTGTATCCCAAATAGCAACAGAATTTATTTACCATAATTTTTCAAGTTGATAAATCAACTTAATCCTCCTCTTCTCTTAAGAAATAAACCCTCTTTATGAGCTCCTCACATTCTGACACATAGCTATGAAGTGCAATTTCATGAGCCCATTATCTCTCATTTTCAGCTCATTGAAATCTGCTTGACAAAATTGCTCTGTTACAAAGCTGGTTGCAAAGATTTCCTTGTGATTTCCCCAAATGATGGTAGTCATTTGTGTAAGTGACTTCATAAACATTTTAAGGCAATTGAAGAAGGAAATTATAGCCGAAAGTTGCAAAGGAAATCTCTTGAAAATTGTATTATAATCTTTCTTCCTTTTTCTTGTCTCTTTTTCTCAGGAGAAGGGATTGAACTCAGGGCCTCACATTTGCTGGATAATTGTTCTTGATCCATACACCTAGCACTTTGTTTAGCTTTAGATTGATTTTCAGATAGTTTCTTATTAACTGACTAGGCTGGCCTCAAACCATGACCCTCCTACTTCTGCCTCTCTTATCACCATGTGTCACTAGTGTGTTTTAAATATTGAAGTCTCAGTATTATACTTTTACCATACCAACTGCAAACCTCCTGTAGCTTCCAGAGTCTAGCTCATAAGTAGTTAGAATTATTGACATGTACCACTATATCAAGCTGAATTTTCTTAAAAAGAAATCTTCAGTAGCTCTTCTAACAAAGAATTATTCACTCACTTCTCTTTAGTCTCCAATTCTCTGCCTCTGTATCTTCTTTCTCATTTTTCTCCTCACTGAAGCAGGCAAGTTTGTGATAACTTCAGTTTTGTTAATGTTTTCAAAATATTCCTTGTTAGTCTAAATTCTTCATTCCTCATGTTCTATATCATAGTGATTTTTCATACCAAAAATATTTGTCTCAGCTAGGAGAGGTGAGTGATGCCTGCAATCCTACGTACTCTGGAGACTGAGATGTCAAGATTTTGGTTGGAAGCCAGATAAATATATTCTATCGAAAAGGAAACTGGGTTTCTCCTATAAAAATAAAAAAAATTATTTCATATTTGTTACAATAACAGCTTACAAATGTAAAGTTATTCAGTTGATAAGCTTAATAGAAACAAGGAATCAAACATGAATTTCTCTCAGGAAATCCAAGTCATTCATTACAACCCTTACTTGATTTGTGAAAGAGATGAAATCTCATTCAGAAAACATAATTAAGTTCCATTGTTACATTCTCATTTCTGTCTTTATCAAAGATGATTCAGAGGAAACAGACATAAACAGATATGAGTCCTGGAACATATTGTAAATGCCAACATTGAATGATCTCTCCATGGTTAGAAAGACAATCTTCACAAATTTTCACGCACCTGAACAACTCATACTGATGCTTCGCTCTGAGCCTGGATGAGTTTTCCCGTTTGTCCTTCTGTGGCACTGCTTCTGTGTCAGGTGTGTGTCTTTCATTTTATTCGGCCGCAGTGGACTCTTATTTCTGCTTGCAAACATTCTGAGAAGCTTTTGCCAGGCCACAAGAAGTACAGATAAAATTTTCATCCCATATTCTCCTCTCACAGTTCTCCTGTCCTGAAAAGCTGTTTACTGAACAAAATGGAGCAATGATTGCACAGTGATATAAACCTGAGCAAGCATTATCACACTAGTAATAACACCAGAAAGGAACAAGTAGAGGAATCATTATCTGAGTGTCACCAGCATCAAAGACCTATTGCTCCACATGTTTAATTGGGACAACTAATAGATGTTTTGCTAGCTACCAGTGGCTCACACCAGCAATCATAGCTACTCAGTAGACTGAGGTCTGGAGATGGTGGTTTAAAATGAGCCCAAGATAGAAAGTCCATGAGATTCCTACCTCCAATTGACTACCATAAAGCTGGAAGTGGTACTGTGGCTCAAGTGGTAGAGTACTAACCTTTAGCAAAGCAGCTCAGGGACAGCACTCAGGCCCCAAAACCAGCACACACACAAAGATAGATGCTTCTAGTTCCTGGCCATGTTCTTTTTTATAATGCTTCTTTTGGTGAAGATTTTGTAAGTCAAATAATCTCGATGCAAAGTAATAGCTATGCTGTCTTGGGCTGGTAGTCCTCTTCATCTTCTTTACCTGTACAATGAAGAAATTTCTTTGCCAAACTGGTTCACTGGGAGAATCCAGTCATAATATTCAATGTACATGTGTGAAAATGTGACCACGTAAATGGAGGGGGTGAGATAGAGAAGACAAGATCAAAAAAGAGAAGAGAAGAATGATCAAATTAATGACATCGATTAAGATGTACTCACAAACCGACATACTAAATTAAAACTCCTTTGTACACTACTTATGTATCATTTTGTAAGTAGAAAAAAATGAAACCAGTGCTTCAGTGCAATCCACACATCTTAGGTATACATTGCTCGAAGCTATTTCTTTTAAAGAATACAGGACAGAGAAGAGTGGAACAAATCATTTCCAGAATAAAACTGATCAACTCTACCCCAAAGTTAACATCAATAGTGATGTTGACCATACACCCTTGATTTCATGCACTGAGAACACATTTCCTCTCATCCCCCAATCCTGGGTTTAAATTCAGGACCAAGATTCTGTCCCCCCCACCCACTCATAGCTAATGCTCTAACATTTGAGACACAAATCCAATTCTGGCTCTTTTTGTTTAATTGGAGATGAGTCTCATGGATTTTCCTGCCCAGACTGACTTCAAATCATAATCCTCAGATCTCAGGCTCGGAATATAGGTGTCAGCCATCAGTACCCAGCTTGAGAACTCACTTTTCCATTGTAATTCTCCTTTCCGAAACTTCATAGCCACAATCTTGGGAGAAAAGATTCAGAGAACTGCCACGCCTACTCCAGTGGAGTCTGCTTAGCATGGGAAACCAGCTTTCAGACCTGAGAATGGGGCTTCAGAGACCCATCTCTGAGTATTGGGACTTCACTGAAGTCTACCTCAGAGAATGGGGCTTTACAGAGACCTATCTCTGAGTATTGGGACTTCACCGAAGTCTACCTCGGAGAATAGGGCTTCAAAGAGGCCTACTCCTGGAAAGGCTGGCAAACCCCCGGGAAAGATGTGTTTCTGCTTTTCTTTTCTTTTCTTCACTGTATAAGAGTGCCTATTAATCTTTTACTGTTTCTGCTGCTCATTGTACTTACTCATGCTCAACGTTCCTTTATTCAAAGCTCTTTCTTAAGAGTGTTGATGACTCCAACTTCTGATGAGTGTCTTAAAAATATGACTAACTCACCAGAGTTAAGTGCTACCCTGAAACCCCTCTTAAGGAGGCGAGTAGACAAGTCATAAGTAAATATAAAAGTATTGGGGGTTTCATGAAGTCACTTCAGCAGAAGGAATTGTCTGTAAGAGATTTACAAGAAGCTGTAGGCGAGGCTAGAACAGAAAGAATGTATGGCAATTGCTGAGATAACTACTTAGGAGAAAGAACTTCCTGTTACTCTCTTTTATTTACTAAGAGACTTGCTAGATCTAGGCCTCCGTAACCTTACTATTAAAGAAGGAACAGGAAAGATCTTATGGGACAATTAAGGCCTCTATAGAAATAAGGTAATGGTTAGATGGTGACAAACATCGAAACCCATTATATTTCTTAGAGATAAGCTGGAAACAAGTGCCTTTCAGGCGACCAGCTGGTGACCACCCAAGAATGAAGCCCTGCAGCAAGATTGTGTAACCTTTTGCCCTTTCTTATGGAGACGTTTGCTATAAAAGTTTGTTATCCTCTGCATTAAATCGCACTCAGCATCCACTCCTAATGTGTGTGAGTTGTCTGTTTGCCATCTCCCCCTCTATTCCAGGTTCCTCCCCTAGGTATCCTCCATCATCCCGACAGAGCCGGTCCGCGGCAGAGAGCCCCCAATTGAAAAACATTCTATAGAATGCCCTGTCCCATACTCCTAAAAAGGGAGAAATGCTATCTCTCTCCCTTTGATGAAACAACAGATGTTAGATTATTATATGATAATAATAGTAGATATTATTATAATGCTCTCAATATCTACTCCCATCCCCATTGATATCAGGCTTGGTTGTAGAACTTACTTTGACAAATGACATGTGAGAAGTGATGGCATGTGTCTTTTCTGAGCTTTAGCCCTTTGGTTTTCACACTTTGCATTCCCTGGGAACCTCCAGCAATCAGTCTGGATCCCAGAATGGACACCATGGTGAGTGGAAGTACATCTGGAATAGGCTTTGTAGCATGATAGAGAGTAATCAAAATTGTAAGGTATTGCGTCCTTGGGTCTGGTTTCCCATATTAAAATTAAGCTCACATTAAGGTCCCAGCTCTAGGTAGTCTAGGTCTCTTTCTCTTTATTCCCTCCCATTCTTCCTGAGTATTTCCTTCTCATTCTTCCTGAATATTTCCTCTTTCTCCTCAGGTGACACCAGTTCTTGAGTCTCCTTATCCTAGAAACTGGTTTTAGGGTTAAACATTGTGGCTTTCTGTTTTACATTTTCTCTTAAGTGTTTCTTCACTTTTGTCTTTCTGGAGTTTTCAGCCAGAAGCTCCCAAGTGTGATGGATCTTCAGATAAAAACCCTCTGCCAGGGATGAGAAGGTGGCACAGTGGTAGAGTGCTTGCTTTGCATGCATGAGGCCCTAGGTTCGATTCCTCAGCCCTGCATAAGCTGGAAGCGACACTGTAAAAGCTTGAGCTGTGGCTCAAGTGGGATAGTGCTAGCCTTGAGCTGAAGAGTTGAGGGACAGTGCCCAGGCCCAGAGTTCAAACCCCAAAACCGACCAAAAAAAATTTTAAACGAAGTAAGCCAGGCCCAAAGAAGCATAGGTCCCATGGTTTCTCTCATTTTCAATAATTAGTACATGTCTGAGACAAGTAGAAACTGTCAGATAAGTTGCTGTTAGGAGAAATGAACCCCAAGATAACAACTCAATTTTTTTTTCTTTCTTGTGATTGTTTCTATCATATTTATAAGATGATTTCTTTGTTGCTTTGTATGTCCCTCCGCCACGGTATGCCCCCTGTGTTCACTGCACTTGATGTTGGCATACTTTGTGCAGGAGAAGTGAAAAAAACAAATTATTTCAATTGGGATGCAGGTGGATCCATTGCAGCAATGAGATGTGCAAGACGTTATGTTGAAAAACGAACTTTACAACTATGGCGGGAGGGGGGTCTGAGGAGGGACCGTTGGGTGGGGGCGGGGAGTTGGGAAGGGATGGGAAGGGGAATCAAAGGAGGCCGCCACAATGCTTGATAAGATATGTACTCATTACCTTGCCCATGTAATTGTAACCCCTCTGTATGGTATTTACACAATTTTAAAAAATAAATTCCTCTGCCACATCTGCCTTGCTTGCTTTCACTCCCCTCATGTTGGCATACTAGGAGGCAAGAATAACATGAAGCTCCAGAAACATTTCGGATAGAAAAAGAAACCGCCTCATGGGACGTGAGCAGTGTATTACAAGAGATTGGGGGCTGAACACAGGTAGAAGGGATCACAGCTTCAGCCTCAGCTGTGTTCTGAATCATTGCCTTGTTACCAGCTTTAACCCTTTGCTCCAAAATCTATGTGGCGAATTCTGCAATTCTTACTGAACCATCCACACACACAGACTTAGTTAGGCATCCAGTATAACATAAAATATACATTTCTTAAATCAGAGAAATCTGTACCAGAGAAAATGTGCAGAAAGAACTTCATTTAATCAGGTTCACTTCATTTTTACAAGCTTATAATTTGACTGAGAGAACAATATCAAATTCTCTTAGCCTTCACAAAATCAAAATATCCAAGCAATACACCACTGTAATGAAAAAAATCTTTTTACTAAAGTGAGTATTTGGAATGGGAAAAATCAAATATTATAAAACTTAAAAATTGATCAAATACCAAAAGAAAAAGAAAGACATTGATCAATAATGAACTACCAATGTGTTTAGCAAATAAATGAAATGTTTGTGATTCTTATCCACATAGGAAATACATAGGAAAATAAAAAGGAAAGTCACTGTGATCCCATCTTACACACCAGAATAGCTATCACCACGCAAATAAACAAACTCCTGGAGAGGTTGAAATAAATCAGGAACTGTGTTTGGTGGTGTGGCATTGTAAACTAGTGCAACCCATATGGAGATCATGATGGAAGACACATATCGGGCTGGTAAGATGGCTCAGTGGTAGAGCGCTTGCCATGCATGCTCAAGGCCCTGGGTTTGATTCCTCAGCACCACATAAGAAAAAAGAAAAAAGCCGGAAGTGTCGCTGTGGCTTAAGTGGTAGAGCGCTAGCCTTGAGCTGAAGAGCTGAGGGACAGCACCCAGGCCCAGAGTTCAGGCCCCACGACCGGACCCAAAAAAAAAAAAAAAAAAAAAGACACATATCTTGAAGACCATTATTGCAAATTGGATCCATACTGAAAGAATATAAATCAATATGAACAAACATGTTCATGGCAGCAATATTCATAGCAATCAAACTGTGTAATCAACCTGGATGTTCCATAAAGAGAGAATAAAGAAAATGCACCTTTCATAGCTATAAACATGTTTTGGTATATAAGAGAAGTGGATGTTTCTACAATATCATTGCTAAATATTTTTGGATAGATACCTAATCCTAATTTCACTGAGTTTTGTGGTATTGTGTTTTTTCTTTAATGAAGGACTTCCTTATTGATTTCAGAGCAGTTACAATAGGATGAAAATATCATATAAAATGTGCATATTAGATAAAAATTTAAATATGTCAATGAACACATAGAGATCATCATATAGAGTTTATAATTTGAGGCAATTTTAAGAAGGCAACAGTAGGGGGAAAATACAATGTTAGAAGCTTAATAACAAATATACAGATATGGAAAAATACCAAAAAAGGTGCAAATAATTAGTGCTAACAGTAACAAAACATTTTCCTCGTTTTAAAAATGAAACTATTAAAATAATACTTAATAACATCAAATAACTATGGCATGGAAGAAAATATAGCATAGATATATTTTCCCCAAAAATTTGTTTTATTTTATAACAAATGGATTAAAACAAAATGTAATTACATGTCTGAAGATGATAACACTTTCAAGTGTCATTGATTGAATCCAGCAAAGGAAAGTAACCGACAAGTATAGGGTAAGAACAACCTGGTTTATGGAAGAAGACACTTAGTAGAACTTTGTGAGGAAAGAATGTTCTCCTTTTTCCTCATTAAAATAGGACAGTTACCTTTTGAGAGAACACTTGTAATGTAGTCAGAGCAGTGGAGTTACTAATTTAGGTAGCAATTTATTACTTTTATTCCCTAATCTTGTGATGTGATTCCCAAATGATGTGTGATCCTAGATTTTCTGAGCCCTTTTTTCACCCAGATTTTCTAATTCCTCCCCATGCCAATGATTATGCTACTCTCATTTCTTCTTGATTGTCAACTCAACTCCTGTGGCCTTTAGTTGCATGAGAAAGAGCTGAAGAAATATGAGGATGGCCTGGTGTCTGAGGTAACATGCACTACTGTTCGGAGGATCTGGGGAAGGATCACCCTGTGGGCCTCATAATCAGATATTAATTGACCTCTTTGGAAATGGAGAAACTCACTCCCTCAGGCAGAATCTGTCATTCCTTGACTTTCTCTGAAGAGATTTGGTAATAGGGAACAATTCAGAGAATGAGCTTTCTCACCACCCACCACAGCCTTGTCAAAATGAACAGGATCAAAATTAAAAGTGGCCTCAGTTCCCATAGGGCTAATCAAAAGCCAAGAGGTCATACATTCCTCCTCACCAGGGACCTTCTGGTAGGAATAGAGTCTGGGCAAAGTCTAAGATGGAGATAAAATGAGACTGGGCCTAAGGAGGACACAAAAGAATGACCCTCTTTTTGACTACAAGTGAGTTGTGTAGTGAGACATGACAACTTCCTTCATATATGAAAATTCACTAGGTCAGTTATCTCACTGCCACTTTGCAGGAGATCAGTTTCCGCAAAGGAGAAGTTTTTTTTTTTTTTTTTTTTAATTTAATTTTATTTTATTTGAGAACATACTGTACAGAGGGGTTACAATTACATGGGCAGGATAATGCATACATTTCTTACCAAGCATTGCAGCCTCCTCCTTTGTTTACCCTTCACCTCCCTTCCCAGCCTCCCCCCTCCCTCCCACCCAAACATACCCCCCCCCCCGACATTGTAAAGCTGGTTTTGATATGACATTTTGTACTTCTCATTGTTGCAACAGGTCCACCTGAATCCTTAAACGACTTGTTTGTCCCCATCTCCTCCACATGTTATACTGACATCAAATATAGTGAAAGCGGGGGTTACACTGTGGGGGAGGGACATACAAAGCAACAAAGAGATAATATTATAAATGCGTTAGAAACACATGCATGAAAGAAACAAAAACATTAAAATACATATTTGAGGTTTCGATTTCCTAACATCACATTATTTGACTTTTTCCGCTTGACTCATACCTATACTAGATAGTGCAAATAAGGGAAACCATGGGACCTATGTTTCTTTGGGCCTGGCTTACTTCACTTAATATAATTTTTTCCAAGCCTTTCCATTTCCTAACAAATGGGGAAATGTCATTCTTTCTGATGGAGGCATAGAATTCCATTGTGTATATATACCACATCTTCTTGATCCATTCATCTACTGAGGGGCATCTGGGTTGGTTCCATGTCTTAGCTATGGTAAATAATGCTGCAATAAACATAGTTGTGCTGGTAGCTTTAGTGTGGCCTTGTTTGTGATCATTTGGGTAAATGCCCAAAAGTGGGATTGCTGGGTCATTGGGGAGCTCTATGTGGAGTCTTTTGAGGAACCTCCATACTGCTTTCCAAAGTGGTTGAACAAGTTTACATTCCCACCAACAATGAAGTAAGGTTCCTTTCTGTCCACATCCCCTCCAGCATCTGTTGTTGTTAGAGTTCTTGATTTTTGCTGTTCTAACTGGAGTGAGGTGATATCTCAATGTTGTTTTGATTTGCATTTCTTTTATGGCTAGGGATGTTGAACATTTCTTCATGTGTCTATTGGCCATCCTTCTTTCTTCTTCAGAGAAGCTTCTCTTTAAGTCTTTCGCCCACTTACTTATTGGGCAGTTGTTTCTTTGAGGATTTGTTGTTGGGTGGTTTAATTTTTTGAGTTCCAAGTATATTTTAGATATGAGACCCTTGTCCGTTGTATGGCTAGTAAAGATCTTCTCCCAGTCCGTGGGCTTTCTATTGATCTTGCTAGCTATGTCATTTGCCCTGCAGAAGCTCTGCAACCTTATACAATCCCATTTGTCCAGCTTTTCTTTGATTTGTTGTGTTTCCGGGTCTTTATTCAGAAAATTTCGGCCTGAGCCAAGGAGACCCAGGGTTTCTCCTATTCCATCCTGTAATGTTTTCAGAGTGTCTGCTTTGAGTTCAAGGTCTTTGATCCATTTGGAGTTGATTCTTGTGCAGGGTGATATAGAAGGATCTAGCTTTAGTTTTCTACATGTAGTTAACCAGTTTTGCCAGCACCATTTACTGAAGAGGCTGTCTGTCTTCCATTCTATTGTTTTAGCTCCCTTATCGAAGATTAGATGGCTATAGGTCTGTAGGTTCATTTCTGGGTTTTCAATTCTATTCCATTGCTCCTGAGGTCTGTTCTTATGCCAATACCAAGCTGTTTTGATTACTATGGCTTTATAGTAGAGTTTGAAATTTGGTACTGATATTCCTCCAGCAGTGTTCTTTCCGTTGAGGAGCGTTTTTGCTATTCGGGGTCTTTTATTGTTCCATATGAATTTTTGGATTGCCTCTTCTATTTCCTTGAAGAATGAGGTTGGAATTTGGATAGGTATTGCGTTGAATTTGTAGATAGCCTTGGGAAGTATTGCCATTTTCACGATGTTAATCTTTCCAATCCAGGAGCATGGGAGGTTTTGCCATTTTTTAAGTTCTGTGTTGATTTCCTTTTTCAAGCTTTTAAAGTTTTCATCATAGAGGTCCTTCACTTCTTTAGTTAAGTTAATTCCTAGGTATTTTATTTTTTGTGGGGCTATTACAAATGGAGTTGCTTTCCTAATTTCAGCCACACTTTTCTCATTGTTGGCATACAGAAAAGCCATTGATTTTTGGGGGTTAATTTTATAACCTGCTACTTTGCCAAAGTTTTGAATCAGCTTGAGTAATTTGGGAGTGGAGTCTATGGGATTCTTTAAATACAAGATCATGTCATCTGCAAAGAGGGAGAGTTTTATTTCTTCTTTCCCTATTTGGATCCCCTTTATGTCTGCATCTTGTCTTATTGCTGTAGCTAGGCATTCTAATACTAGATTGAAGAGAAGTGGAGAGAGTGGGCATCCTTGTCTTGTTCCTGAGTTAAGAGGAAATGGCTGAATAGCATGAACATTTGAATTTCCTTTCTAATCTCTTCCATGACCCACTCATGATTCAGCAGTGTGTTGTTCAGCCTCCATGTGATACCGGACTTTCTTTGGTGGCTTTTGGTGTTGAGTTCTAACTTTATTCCCTTGTGGTCAGAGAGAATGCAAGGTATAACTTCAATGTTTCTGAATTTAGACAAGTTTGCTTTGTGGCCTAAAATGTGGTCTATTTTAGAAAACGTTCCATGTGCTGCTGAGAAAAACGTGTATTCTGATGCTGCTGGGTGAAATGTTCGGTAAATGTCTGTTAAGTCTAGTTGATCTATGCAGCTGTTTAGATCTGCGGTTTCTCTGTTGAGTTTTTGCCGAGTTGATCTATCTAGTGGGGAGAGTGGTGTGTTAAAATCCCCAACGATTAATGTCTTTGGATCTATATGGGATTTGAGGGAAAGTAGTGTTTCTTTGATAAATTTGGGTGCTCCATTGTTTGGCGAATAGATATTTAGAATTGTAATATCCTCCTGAAGGAGAGATCCTTTAATTAGTATGTAGCGACCTTCTTTATCTCTTTTCACGAATTTTAATTTGAAGTCTATTTTATCTGATATTAGGATTGCAACTCCCGCCTGTTTATGCGGTCCGTTTGCTTGGTAGATTTTGTTCCAGCCTTTAACATTGAAAATGTGTTTGTTTTTACGGGCAAGATGTGACTCCTGCAGGCAGCAGATAGAAGGGTCTTGTTTTTTAATCCAACTAGACAGTCTATGTCGCTTAATTGGAGAGTTCAGTCCGTTAACATTAAGAGATAGGACTGAGAGGTATTTGGGAGTTCCTGCCATGTTATCTACCTTCTTGGGGGCTGCGAAAACTGGGTTCTTCCTATGGTTCTTGAATTCTCAGTTTGGGTGCAGTTTCTTGGCCTTTATTGCCGTCTTGTTGGTTTTCTATGTGTAGGACATCTTTAAGAATCTTTTGTAGGGCTGGTTTGGTGGAGATGTATTGTTTCAATTTTTCTTTGCTATGGAAGGTTTTTATTTGGCCTTCAGTTATGAAGGAGAGTTTAGCTGGGTACAGTATTCTTGGTTGATATTTGTTTGTTTTTAGGGCATGGCATACATCATTCCAGGCTCTTCTTGCTTTGATTGTCTCTGCTGAGAAATCTGAGGTGATTCTAATTGGTTTCCCTTTATAAGTGATTACCCTTTTCTCTCTGACAGCTTTAAGGATCTTTTCCTTGTTCTGAGTTGATCCTGTGTGGATTATAATGTGACGGTGGGATGTCCTATTCTGGTCTGGTCTATTTGGGGTTCTAAAAGCTTCTTGTATCTGGACAGGCCTATCTTTTTGCATGTTTGGGAAGTTCTCTGCTAGGATCCTGTTAAACAGATTTCCTAGACCATTAACTTCTGTTTCTAGGTGCTCCTCTACACCCATTATCCTTAGATTAGGCCTTCTGATGGTGTCTTCCAGGTGTTGGATAGATCTATCATATTTCTTGGACTTGTCTTGGATGGTTGTATGTTCTTTCTCTATAATATCTAGGCTGTCTTCAATCCCTGAGATTCGATCTTCTGCATGGTCTAACCTGCTGTCAAGACTCTCTACTTTGTTTTTTATCTCTTTTCCTTCTAGTTGGTCAGCTTTGATGGCTTCAAGTTCTTTGTTGAAGCTCTGTTTTAGGTCTTGTATGAATTTCTTTACTTCCTTAATTTGGTGTTCAGTGTTTGTCCTCAAATCACTTAGTTGATTGGTTATGGTTTCTTTGGGCTCCCATTCCTTCTGTTGGGTTCCATTCAGCATTCCCTTTGTGGTCTCCCTGACTTCCTTCATCTCTTTGTTAATGGATTCCATGAATGCCTTTAGTGATCTTTGTGTGTTCTCTACCTGGTCTCTCAATTCCTGTATTACTCTTTGATTAGCTTCCTCCCGTTCGCGGGATTCCTGCAGATCTCTTTGAGTGTTCTCAGCCTGCTCACGCCATTCCTCCCTTTCTCTTTGAGTATTCTCAAGTTGTTCACGCAAATCCTGTATCAGTTTTTGAGTAGCTTCCTCACGCTTATGATATTCCTGTATAAACTTCTGGGATGCCTCCTCTCTCTCCCTATCACGCTCATACAGAGTCCTTTGTACGTTGTCAAACTTTTCATTTATCATGTTTGCCAGCAGTGTTTGTAGAGCTGTTTGGGAACTCTCCTCTGGATTATTCATTATCTGTTCTAACCCCTGATTATCAGGATTGGGAATTGAGATACCCGAATTTGCCATTTTTCTTGTGTTTTTCCGGCTTACTCTGCCCATTTGAGATGAAGATAGCACCAGTTTTGTGCTAGAACACTAGCTTAAGGCAACCATCAACCAAAGTTTGCATTTGTACAGTCAATAGTCTACAGATACAATCTAGTTCAACAGATACATCTATTCGACATCAAACAACTATATGTTAAAGGACTTTGAACCGCAGAGAAGAATTTGGAAAACCAGAAATTATTAGGGTTAGGGAGAGATGTGGGTAAAAAATAGGAATAGATTGGTGTGGGAAGGCACAGGGAGAGTTAACTATGTCCTAATCACAATGCAGGAAATAGGTTGGGTAGGATGTAAGTAGAGAGAGAGAGAAAAAGAAGAAAGGGAAAGGGGAATGAAAAGAGACCAGAAAAAAAATAGAGACGTAAAAATTAATGTTGTTTTAGAGATTAAAAGACCATCTATTTATAGAGGAATATGAATATGTTGAGAGTAAGGGAGGGACATAGAGGAGATGAGAAAAACTTTTAAAAAATGCTTAAAATATTATATAGGTATAAAGAGGTAGTACTGCTATTAATGAATTTAAGTCTCAGAGGTTTTGAATTGAGTAATAAGTTTGTGGATTAAGTGTGTACACAATGGGGGATAGGGTCTACTGGTTAACTACGGGTTTATCTGAGGATGTGCAGGACAAGAGTTAAGTCACATAAAGATGAACAAAGAGGAAAAGTTGGAAAGGATAGGAAAGTGAGAAGAAAAGATCAGAAGTTCAGTAGAGCTAGAAAAAAAAACAAAAAGATAATTAAGAATGAATGAAAAAGAGAAAGAAGACAAGAAAAGAAAAGAAAACACACATTCACGTATTCCTAAAATAAAAATTATAAGAGGAGAAAAAAAAAAGTTAATGGAAAACAATTATTTTTTCAGAAGAGGCAAAAATTAAAGATTAATAAAAGTTTTAGAAAAGCAAAAAAAAAAAATTTTTTTATATATATATAAGGTAACAAAAAACGAAAAAAAAAACAAAACAAGAAAAAAAAAAAAAGAAAAGAAGAAAAAGAAAAAAAAAGTTCTTTGATTTTTTTTTTTTTTTTTTTGGGAGGGGTGGGAAGAGTCCTGTATCTCCCTTTTGTCTGTAACCAGAGTCTCGTTGGAGTCTCTGGTCAGCTTGAGGTCCTGTGGCTTGATTGGTTTCTTAAGTCAGTTTGTTGGAACAGGCAGAAAAATGCTCTGCTTTACCCAAGATTTTGAGATCCCCCTCCCAGGTTAGTTTACTGGGAGGGTGATCTGCTTTGAGAATCACAAAAGAGGGGGATGCAGTGATGAGGCTAGGTTCTGGGTAGAGTTGAGGTCTTTCAACGAACAGTAGCTTTTCCCTGGGGCTATTTTGTGAAAAAAACACTCAGCACCCAGCCTGGAGCCATTCTCAGGGTTTCTGTTTTTCAATTGATTGTGGTGGCTGCTAGAGGGAGGGGCAGCCTCTGGCTCTGGCCACCCAGCGAGGAGAGCCACTCCAATGGCTGGTGCCTGAGCTGGGCGGCCCCTCCCTGGATGGAACTGAGTCTGTGAGGTCACCTCGCCGCCAAGTTCCCGTGAACTGCCAAATGACTAGCTCTATTCCAAGGCCTGAGCTGGAGCTAGCCGCTCCTCTCAGCTTTGTCGGTATCCAAGATGGAGATCACCGGTGCTGGGGGGGGGAGGGGTGGCCTTCCCTCCTCTGCTCCCAGAGAAGGAGTGAGGAAGCGGGGCTTCTACTCACGGGGAGTCTTGGATCCCGGGTCGTCTCTGGTCTGCAAAGTGCAAGATGAAGTTGTCCGCTCCTTGTCGGTTCTTGCTGGTGTTGAGTAGAATCCGCTCCTCCGCTGCGTCTGGCTCCTTTGTCCCGGACTGCGTCTCAGGTATGCCTCCGTGGCGGTGGTCGCCGCTGCGACCCTGCCGCCGCAGCGGCAGCTGCTCAGATGTGTCTGCTTGGCTTCCCCTCTCTTGACTAACTCTCTGTCCTGTGATGGCACACTTGGTGTGATTCTCTGGCTTGGGACTGTTCACTGGAACTCTGAAACTGTTTTCTATGCAAGAGCTTGTTCAGATTCCAGCTTCTCCTCCGCCATCTTCCCGGAACTTCCCCCAAAGGAGAAGTTTTAAATGTTGTGACTGTCACGTTTCTCTCTAGGCTGTTGTCTCTCCCACCCCTTCCCATGCCAGGAATGCATTGCTTCTTTTAGGCACTCAACTACTTGTCCTCACTCTTAGGCAGGAATACTGTAGGCTATTCTTTTGCCAACCTCTTGCATTTGAGGTAGAATAGGCCCAGGCACTCCTCATGCCAAGGGGTAAATTCAAGAAGGTGAGTATAAGCTCATATTTGTATTGAAAAATAATCATATTCAAAGAATTAAAGAAATTAATAATTGAGAGATTTAGGGTTTATAGCCGCTAAATTTAAGTAATTATTACTAACACATCTAGAATCATGGATTAAGAAGAGAACAGTGAAGTAGTTTCAATATAATTTACAAAAGATACACCATAGCCATAACAGGAGATGTGAGTGTGAAGGAACTATTGGCATAGGTCCATTTACTATCTTAGGAGTGACATTGGATAGGAGGCTTTTGGAATAATATCTAAAACAGAGGAACTTGCTTGGCACTGGTGGCTCACACCTGTGATCCTAGCTACCCTGGAGGCTGACATCTGAGTATTATGATTCAAAGCATGTCCAGACAGAAAAAGCCAGAAGTGGTACATGGGTCAAGTGGTAGAGCACTAGCACTGAGCTCCGGGACACTGCCTCGGCCATGAGTTCAAGCTTCAGGATCAGAATTGCAACAACAACAAAACAATAATGATAAAAAGAAATAAAAGAAGGACTTAAAGATATGTGATGGAATGAGGCTGATGTGTAACTGTTTACGGAACCTACAAGGAGACAAAATTTGGAGCAAAATGATATCTATTCATGACTAATCAAGGATGCAAAGCAAATGCCAAATTCCTCTTCTCAAAAACTTGCAAATGTGGGCTGGGTTGGTGGCTCAGTGGTAGAATGCTTGCCTGGTATGCATGAGGCCTTGGGTTTTATTTCTCAGCACCACATAAGCTGAAAAAGCCAGAAGTGGAGCTATGGCTCAAATGGTAGAGCACTAACCTTGAGCTGAAGAGGTGAGGGAGAGCGCCCAGGCCCAGAGTTCAGGCCCCATGAATGGCCATAAAAACAAAATAAAACAAAACAAAAAAACTAAACTAAACTTCCAAACATATCTTTTCTCATAATTGAGGAGAGGCTTCTTTTACAGGAATTCTTATCTAGCTCAAGGTGAACAGAACTTCAGTAGAATTTTCCTGTTGAGATGTAATGTGCCTAACTGTACTGAAGCTAATCATGGCTAGGAAAGTATGGACTGATACGTTTGTTGTATTTTTCCTCATAAATATATAATATTCTCAGGTATTATATGAAATATATTTCATAATAAACAATATATTATACATTATATATAATATATTAAATATACTATAATATAATATATATATTAACAGACTTCCTAATTTTAGAGTTAGGAACAAGCAACATATTAAAAGAAAAATGCTTGAATCTCTGAGTAATTTCTCTACCACAGGACAATTCCACGTTTCATTCTTATTACCCAAAGAGCAGCCTAGGAAAGAGATGCCCATGGAGGTGGTTCCCTGGATTTTGGAAATGTTATTTCATATATATATGTATATGTATATGTATATGTATATATATATATATGAAATACTGTTTTATACCAGTGAATATATCTAAAACTATAATAACAGATAAATAAGTGAACACCTATGTGCACACACACTCAATCACTTTGAAATATAAGAATTTCTTTTCTATGCTGCCTATTCACCTACAGAGAGAGAACATGAGTTGCCATTGAATTGTCCTGGAAGTTCTTTATCTGGCTACTCTAGCTTCACATTCTTTGTTCTGTAAGTAGCCAGATGCTATGTGTTCAACATACTTATTACAGGCAAAAGTATCCACCCTGACACACAGAGAAACTTGGAATTCAGAAATGCCACAAATAAGTGGGAGGTACACAGTACTTTTCAAAATTGAATAGATTACATATTTATTAGAATACTTGTAAGAAAAAATATTCAGTGCAGGATGAAACACTTCAGAAAACTACAGTTTAAATTATGTATAACCGGGTGGAGGTAGCTCATGCCTGTAATATTTGTTAATCTGGAGGCTGGAATATGAGGATCACAGTTCAAAGCCAGGTTGAGAAAAGTCCCCACGGGACACTTATCACCAATTAATCATTGAAAACTAAAATTGATTCTGTGCCTCGAAGTTGTAGAGAGCTAACCTTGAGCAAAAGTCATCAGAAGCAGTGCCCAGGCTCTGAGTTCAAATTTTGTAATACATAAATAAAATAAAAAATGAATTACATATAATTTTTTACCAACTCTGGAAAAGGAAAATAGGATATGATACATGGCAACATAAGACTTCAAGTAACAACGTTCCAGGGCATTTCCTCACTATTGACAACTAGGAGTAATCCATATTAAAAAAAAAAAAAAAAGATGAACGATTTATACCAAAGTTCAAAATATGTTATACAAAGTAAATGCAATAAACATGCATTCCACAGTCTAGTAACATCATATTGTGTAAAGAATCTGATTAACTGATTCATGAAAACCAATACTAGGCAGTTAAAAAATCCAATATCTCAGGTGTCAACTTAGCACAATACTTTCAATCTATGATGTCTGTTTTGTATATTATCCACCCCTATCCATCCCACAATGGCAGAAAGCTCTTCCTGAGAAAGTCCAGAGACCTGTCTACTGTGAGTGCTCAATGTAAACCTGTTCCCATTCTCTATTATTTGGGCATGTGATGGACAGAATATCTGATAACTTGGAAAAGGCACAATTTGGGACTGGCTTCCAGTAATGATATTTTAGTTCTCAGAAAAAAAGGAAATTGAAGACAGAGGGAAAATTTACCAGATCCCTGAAAGATTTCTATCATTGTGCTAAAACTGTACCCTTCTACTGACACTTGAACAAACGTCAGTAACTGTCACACCAACCACATGTCCAAAAAATAACTTTCCAAATATTGACCTGTTTTTACTTTGGTAAATCAAGACACAATATTGTGGCCATGTTTTACTTAAACTATTAGCTATGTTTGGCCCAAGGGATAATTGACCTTACCAATTTCTTAAATTTTAGGTCATCACATACTCACTTCGTAGCCCTTAAACATTAAAAATACCTATCCATATAAGTCTGCATTACATACTTATTACTGTTTTTCTTCATTTGTCATGTTTTACATATTTGTGTATCCCAGGGCTTAGTTCTGTAATGTTCATTCTCATGGTTGTTATCACTGAATAATGTAATTATTTCTGTTTTTTTCTCTCCAGCTCTGTTTTTTCTTTAATTCAAGTCCTTAATAGCATCCTGTTTACTGACAACTAGCTACTGATTTTAACAAACTAAAAAGATCCCAAAGTGAGCTTTGATATTTATATACATACCTATTCCGCGCTACTATTTAATTAAGTGATAACTCTTCTAGCTGTCTTGTCAAAATAGCTGGCAGTCATTTCAAACTTACATACTTTTCACACCTCATATTTAATCTATGACCAGGTTTCAACAAATTAACTCACAGAATATTTTAGGAACCATACATACATAAAATATGTGTGCTAGTACTATGAGTTAAATTCAGAGCCTAGGTTCTTTTCCTTTTCCTTTTTGCTCTCAGGCTGGCAGGCTTCCATTTGAATCACAGCTCAACTTTTAGCTTTTTTGGTTCTTAGTTGAAGATAAGTGTGTCGTGGTCCATTTAACTAGTCTAGCTTGAAACTATGATCCTCTGTTTTCAGCCTTATAAATAGCTAGATTTAAAGGCATGCACCACTAAAATCACCTCTATTATATTTGAATGAAAAATAAATTTAAAGAATTAATATTTCATGGGACCTACGTTTCTTTGGGCTTGGGTTACTTCACTTAATATAATTTTTCCAAGTCTTTCCATTTCCTAACAAATGAGGCAATGTCATTCTTTCTGATGGAGGCATAGAATTCCATTGTGTATATATACCATATTTTCTTGATCCCTTCATCTACTGAGGGGCATCCCATGGTTTCCCTTATTTGCAATATCTAGTATATGTAGGAGTCAAGCAGAAAAGGTCAGATAAAAAGTGATGTTAGGAAAATGAACCCTAAGATATGTATTCAAATGTTTTTTTTTTTCATGCATTTGTTTCTAACGCATTTATAAGATTAGTTCTTTGTTGCTTTGTATGTCTTTCCCCCACAGTATAACCCCTGCTTTCACTGTATTTGATGTCGGTATAATTTGTGGAGGGGAAGGGGAAAAACAAGTCGTTTAAACGTTGCAACAATGAGAAGTACAAGTTGTCATGTCGAAAACGAACTTGGGGGGGGGAGGATTAGGTGGGGGAGGTGGGGGGAGGCTTGGAAGGGATGGGAAGGGAAAACAAAGGAGGAGGCTACAATGCTTCATAAGAAATGTACTCATTATCTTGCCCATCTATTGTAACCCATCTGTACAGTATTTTCACAATAAAAAAGAAGGAATATATCTAATATTTTCAAATCAGTATGCTTTCATTTACACTAAAACACATTGCCTTAAATGCTTTTTGTTATTCCAGCTCTCTTACCAAGAAAGGAAAGAAAAATTCACAACCAAAGAAGCTCTGAATGTACAAATGCTCAAGCCTGCAAGTCACAATTTCTTTGCTGGGAAATAACAAAGGATGATACCATCTAAGGCAAAACAGGAGAAAATGCTCTTCACTGAAGTTACTGGAAGTTGAAGATGAGGAGGAGCAACTTTATTCAGAAAGTATAACAGTGTTTGCTGTTGTAGGATGATTCTAGTGGATAAGCGTAGCCAATCTTAGAGAATGTTTATAGTGATGAGGAGAATATTTGAAGGTGCATATGTAATTACAAAGGTGAGCTTTCTTGAAGATATATGTTTGTAGCATAGTTTGTATACTGTTGAAAAAGAGGCAAGATAGGGATGTTGACATTCCTTGTATCTTTCACTGTATTAAATTAAAACCAGTTTTATACAAATATTATTCATAGTAATTATAGAATATCACTAATTATGCAAATATTACAAATATATCATTTATATGTTATGTAATATAACAATACATATATTATGCACACATAATTTAATTTTTCTACTTGTCTGTCCAGGAATTAAACTGGGAATATCTTTGAAAATTGATAGCAAATTATGGTCCTTAGAATTTTATGTAACATATAGTTTTATCTAATAATTAGTTATTTGTCCTGAATTGGTTTAGAAATGAAATGTTGTAATATAATTGAACATTCAAAAATAATTATGTAAGAACATGCCATAGATGGAATTAAAAATATAACATGACTCATGTCTGTAATCCCAGCTACTTAGGGGCCAAGATCTGAGGATAGATATATGAAGCCACTCTGAGTGAAACGGCTCAGGGACAACATCCAGAGCATCGTTCAAGCCTCAGTACTGGCACAAAAAAATTATGTGACTAAAACATACAAATACATGTATTTAAATAAAGATGTCATTCCTTGTATCCTTCACAGTATAATACTAAAACCAGTTTATACATGTATTATTTATAGTAGTTATAAAATATTAGTAATTATTCATATATTATATATATATATCATTCTTATGTTATGTAATATATTGCATATATTATGCACACCAATTTTATACTGATAACACTAATATCCATTATATTGATATATGTTTTAGAATAGGGAATAAATTTTCTTTGGTACAACAAGGAAGAAACTAGTCACAAAAATTATTCATTTTGTATTATATATCCATAGCAAACTATTCCTTGTGTATTCAAGGTACTTAATGATAAAAGCCTGTGTTCATCATCAGTACAGCTGTCTTTGACATGGATTTGTTCTCCTTAAGCAATTACTCCTGGAATAATAAACAGTGGCAACTGAATGATGTTCATTCAGTTATTTCATTTGGAATAAAAATCACTTACAATGTCATTACCCAGACCCTTTCATTTAAAATACTTATATTCTGTAGCAATGTTATTGCCGTTATAACCATAATTAGGAAGAAAATGTGAGATCATCTACTCAATAGCTCTTGAAAGGTCAGAATATTCTTAGATATGCCTGGAAAAAACCTGGATTTGAATTATGGGTCTACATCTGATCAGTCTTAGGTACTTGGGAAATTTGTTTGGCCTTGTTGCCTACTTCTGCTTTTAATAAAATACTTAGGGCTGGGAAGGTGGCTCAGGGGTAGAGTGCTTGCCTTGCATGCATGGGGCTGTGGGTTCGATTCCTCAGCACCACATAAACAGAAAAAGCTGGAAGTGGTGCAGTAGCTCAAGTGGTAGCATTAAGCTGAAGAGCTGAGGGACAGCACCCAGAGTTTAGGTCCCATGACTGACTAAAAGATAATAATAAAAAAATAAAAAATAATTAATTTCCTAACTTGAAGAACTGTCATAAGCATAAAATTACACTAATGCAGGTGCAGTGCTTGGAATGGTGTCTGCACATTTTGTACTAGGTCCCAGAGAAGTCAACTTCCATCAACATGGTCACAGCATCCTTCCTGAAGGCCTTAAGAAATATATACCCAATTGATATTAATATCTGTGAAAATTTGTCTTTATTAAAAAAAGTCTTGTCTTCATATGAAACAAAGAAATAATGTTAGGGCGGTCCTGTGGCTTTTACTCTGAAGTAGTTTTGCCTAAATTTCATTCTTACTCTATTAGTGGTAGCAGTAGCATTCTTTAGTACTACCCTTCATATTTCTAGTTGTGTGTTCCATTTGGAATACTATTGTAACTTAGTTTATAATCTTTGTTATCAGAATAAATAAATTAAAACTGCTGATGTTTTCAACAAAGAGAAAATATTAGGTGTGCATTATATTTTATGTTCTTAATAGTTTCCTGAAATTATTCCTTTTGGATTATATATCCTTACCAATCTACTTTTTATGATTTCTTATATGATTATATAGATTTCTTATATGATTCTTACATGATTTCTTAGATATCCATAAATAAAACAGCTCAGAACAGGAAAAGAGTAGGTAAGAAGTCATAAAAAATAGTATTATGGTGGACTTAATGGCTACGTGTAAAGCACATATAACAAAACTGTTGGAAGATTCATTTTCTCTTTTTGCTATTATCTCCCCTTCTTTGTAGCAAGGTTCTCACTATGAAGTGCCAAGTGGTCTGCACATTTCAAGCCTTGTCTCAGTGACAGAAGTGATGGGATTAGGGACATGTTCTCTCATGACTGGCTTTTAGGAAGCTCACAATAAAGCAATAACAATACACATAAATAAACTTTTGTGAGTGATGTGTATTCACTTCCTCAACTGCCAAAATTAAATTCATATATCAAAACATCAAATTACTTACATTATAATATATGCGGTTCAACTGGCATCACTAACACCTCCATAAATCAAATGTAAACTAAAAGCTCTACTTCAAAAACCAACTTCAAAGGCAGTGTTGGAAATACAAGAAGATAAACAACAAATCTAAAGTAGTGAGATCTTTAACCATGGCAATGAGCAATGATAGCTGAAATTTTAACCAGGCTTGAAAAGTTCGGGTGACCACTAACTATGTGATTAGAGTTGCAGAGTTGACCTTGGGATCAAGATTGGAGGTAAAATTCAAAGGCAGCTAAGGTTGCCGCAGTATTGTAGCTCGATACAGTGTGACCCTCCCTGATAATGGTAAAGCATAGAGTAGAAGCTAAGTCAGTAAAATGTATAGGAAGTATTCTCCACTGAGAATAATTGCAGGGGGTGATCATCACTCTTGCTTTGAAAATGTACAGACCATCATTCTACTTTAAGTTCTAACGTAATTCTGATATAAAGACAATTATGACACAACAATTAGTGCTGAGCAGTGTGGGTGTATATTACGCTAACATATGTAAAATCCTTAGAGGTATGGAATGGCCTGACCCTCACACTGAGTTCTATGTTGTTGAGTTTCATGGAGAAATGTTCATAATTAGGCAATTCACACTCATCTAAATCTGATTCAGTCAACTGAGATAAGACATTAGGGTCATTACTCCAGTGACCTGGTTTTGTTACCTATGAAAAAATTAACATTATTTCACAATGTATATATTTTTCTGAAAATTTATGCAATATCAAGTACAAAATATACAAAAAGACAATTATCCATCTCTTTATATTATTAAAAATAAAGATACTTCTGAATTGTTCTTTCTTGCTAGAAAATCACAGGATGACCGCTGATGTTTGCTATCTTTCGAGGTGCTCCTACACACTTCTGAATATTGTTCAAGGTGTTTTTCCATAGTTTGTTTTGAGGTGATCAGAATATCAATACTGTAACTAACAACAACCATGGAACAGCAAAGATGATGGGCTATCTGGCCAAAAATCTGAGAAATCACAGGAAGTGATAGGAAAGAAGACACCAGAGGACCCACAGCCTCATTCCAGCTTCTGGATCCCCAAATCCTGCTTAACATGCTTTATATTCATTCTACTACAGGGGTGGGAGGTGGTCAGTGCCTACAGGTATGCCCACAAACTAAGGCATCAATCTAGCTTGTGGTTACAACTATTAACATGAGGTATTGTTTGTATACATAATGATAAATCCCTTTTTGTTAGAGAGCCGAAGGGAGCAATAGTCATTACAACCATAGCACAGACATCCATCTTGTCTCCAAAGTCTTAGTCGTTTAGTGTCCAACAGCTCTAACTTAAATACTCTTGAGGTAATAACTCATACCCTTGTCTTCCCTTGACTGTTTGACCTTCCCAGAGCACAGTTCTCAGCTTTTTGATTGCTGTTTGAGATGGCTTCCCAATCTATCCTTTCCAGGTCTAACAGTTTGACTGTAGATTCTGTCACAAGTACTGTTACAGTCAATAGTCAGGAACCTGAAACATGAGAATTAGGAGTTGAAGAAAGCCTGGTCTAACCTGCAGAATCTTGTCTCCAAAGAAAAGAAATTCTATAAATATTAATCTACTATGAAACATACAATACGTTAAATTTATATAATGGAACAAATAGATCATTGTTAATGGAAATAAAATTTTGGTAGAAGTTTTAAACACATACATATGTATATATATTTAAACTTGGAGAAATAAAATTTCAAGTGGTATTATATGCAAGTTTCATTCTACCTGCCACCTACCTATTTACCGACATGCTTATTTCTGGTTAGTCTTCACAAAACACTGTTTTCTTACATAAGTACCAAAAAATTGCAAAACAAAAGGTACAAAAAGTGCAGTATCATAATACAAGTGTAGTTTAATCCCTACCAAAATAATTTGGAGAAAACATGCATTAAGTTAATGGCATTGAGTACTACTTAAGAAGGAGAGTCTAGAAGAATGTGTATATTTTGTAAATTGTGTGTGTGTTTGTGTGTGTGTGTGTGTGTGTGTATGAGTGTGTGTGAGTGTTCCATAGTAAATAATGGAGCCAGAAGTAGACATATTATTCTTGCTTAGTCTTTTTGCTCAAAACTGACACTCTATTACTTGAGCCACATCTCCACTTCTGGATTTTTTTTTTTTTTTTTTTTTTTTTTGCCGGTTGTGGACCTGAACTCTGGGCCTAGGCGCTGTCCCTCAGCTCTTCAGCTCAAGGCAAGCGCTCGACCGCTTGAGCCCACAACACCACTTCCAGCTTTCTCTGTTTATGTGGTGCTGAGGAATCGAACCCAGGGCCTCATGCATGCAAGGCAAGCACTCTACCACTGAGCCACCTTCCCAGCCCTGGATTTTGGTTTCTTAATGGGAGAAATATCTCACAATTTTCTGCATGTGCTGTTTTAAACCAGGATCCTCAGTTTTTGACCTCTAAAGTAGCTAGGTTTTAAAACATGAGCCACTGGTGGACAGCACTACGATAACTTTTTGCATGTTTGAATATATTTTAAAGTAAGACATATATGTTACTTGTGAGAATGACGAAATAGTAATTAATGTTTAACAGAATTTAAAGCATACAAAACTGAGAATGGCAAGTAGTTGAGAATTGTATGGAATAAATCAAAATTACCTGTGACATTTTTCATTCGGTGCACAGTAATGATTGCATTGTTGGACCCTAAGGCCATCAGATAGCTGAGCTCCAGCTGGCTGCTATGCTCATTAGGCCAGCTAGTGCTTTTCACAAAAATGTGATGTTGTTGGATGGCAAGGATCATTTTCAAGATCAGAACCTGAGATATTTCTATTATCTAGAAGGGGCAACATACCAGGACAAGAAATGTGGTTAACAGTGATTAACAGCAAAAACCATCCAGTCCAAGGAAGACAGAATAACTCTTTCTATATCTGAAAAGAGGATCACAAAGAATCGTGGGCTGAATATGATGGTCAATGTCTGTAATCTCTGAATTTGGGAGGCTGATTTAGGAGTAGGCTTGGGACCAGTGTAAATTTTAGGCCAACAGAAGGACACATAGTAAAATGCTATCTTAAAACAACAACAACAAAAGACTCAATGACTGGGAATGTAGTAGAGTGCTAAGGTAGCATGCATGAAGCACTTGATTTGATTCCTTAGTATGACATAAGCAGAAAAAATGGAAGTGGTGCTATGGCTTAATTGGTAATGTGCTAGCCTTGAGCAAAAGACGCTCAGAGAGAGTGCCTAGGCCATGATTTCAAGCACCAGGGCTAAAGAATTCTTTATACTCAATAGAAAATTGTGCTGTTGTACATTCATAATAAACTTTGTTAGGAAAAAGTAAAATAAATTAATGAAATATTATCTGGCATTGGACAGGACATAGTGAGATCTGAAAATGATTGCTGCCGATGGTTCCCTGATACAACTTACGTTACAGATACACTTGCCATATTGTGAATTTTTAAGGATGCAATCGTGGGTTTTTTTCTTTTTCAAAATAATTGTACTGCCAGGTGCTAGTGGCTCACACCTGTAATCCTAGCTGCTAAGGAGGCTGAGATTGAAGGTCTCTTTTCAAAGCTAGCACTGGTAGGAAAGTCTGTGAGACCCTTATCTCCAACTTAAGGGTCAGAAAATGTGAACTGACACTTTTGCAAGCCTTGAGCTGAAGAACTGAGGGACAATGCCCAGGCCTATCGTTCAAGTCCCACAACCAACAAAAAAATACTAGTAATAATAGTAATTATGTAATTACTATTAAGGTGTTATATATAAGGGCTACCAATTCATAATTTTTTTCTTTGCTAAAAGAAACATATATCCATATACATTACCAACAGTCAGGATTTGGCCATCTACTTTCCTGCTGATCTCTGGGTGTAGAGGCAATGTGTAGTACAAAACAATACAAACCAGTTTTGACTATAAATAATTTTTCTCTACACATCTTAAAAATCAATGTTGACAACATGAAATAAAAAATCCCTAAGTTTAAAACATTCTTCTAAACAAGTTAGAGAAATCCTGATAAGAATAATTTCAGAGAGCTTGAACTCAGGGCCTGGATTCTGTCTCTGAGGTTTATTACTCAAGGCTAGTGCTGCCACTTTGAGCCACAGTGCCACTTCCAGTTTTCTTGTGGTTAATTGAACAGAAACGACTCACCAGCTTTCCTCTCCAAATTGGCTTTGAACTAGGATCTAGAGATCTCAGCCCTCTGTGTAGCTAGGAATATAGGCATGAGTTCCTGGCGCCTGGTTAGAATAATAGCTTACCTGAGACAGAGGCCAGTTAATATTAAATGTCAATCATGTTTAACTTTGTAAAGTAAAGTTAACTGAAATGCCTTCCACTAGAAATAAGGAATCAAATGTATAGGTGGGTTACAAAGTTCTTACCAGAAGCTACATATTTTCCTTTTTTTTTCTTCCAAAATTGTGTGGTTTCCAGAATCATACCTTATCTTTCCTTGCGATTTCTTTAGTTTATTTCATACATGCCCACAGCTTCTTCAACTATCATTTATTTATGTGAAGAGCTTTCAAATATCTATTTTCAGAACAAACTCCTTGTATGCATCTTTCATTCATATACTCAACTGTCATAAAAACTTGAGAAACAGTATTCATCTCTTTTCATTACTGGATATTATTAATGAGTAAGTAAAATTTAGGAAAATAAAGAATAACATCAATAAATATAACATGATTTTAATAGTACTGTTAAACATAAATATAATGTTGCTATTTTCTGAGCAATTTAATAAAAACCTCAAAGAAAGAAATAAACTTAATTGAGTGCTGATATTGTGGTTTAAACTCTGATATTGTGGTTAAACCTTACCTTCTTACTTAAGCTTTTTCCCTAACTGGTGGTGCTCTATACTTGAACCACAACTCCCTTCCAAATATATGTGGGGGATTATATAAAGATAAGAAGCTTGTGGAATAAAAATCATTTGTTTCCCTATCTTGGGGTCATTTCACTTAAAAGCATATTATATGATTATATGGTACCCTGTATTAGTTACTTCAAGTAAGGGAAACCATGGGACCTATGGATATTTGGGCCTGGCTTATTTCACTTACTATATTTTTTTCACATCTTTCCAATTCCTAACAAATGGGATGATGTCATTCTTTCTGATGCAGGAATAGAATTCATATATATATATATATATATATATGTATATATATGTATGTATACATACATACATATATTTGTATGTATATATCTGTATGTATATACATACACATATATATATGTATATACATACAGATATATACATATACATATATATGTGTATGTATATATGTATATGCATATATATACAAGAAAGTGTGGCACATATATATGTATATATATACACATAGGTATATATGTATATATTCCATACATATGTATATAAGTATATATCCATTCATCTACTGAGGTGCGTCTGAGTCTGTTTAATATCTTAGCTATTGTAAATAATGCTGCAATATACATAGTTGTGCTGGTAGCTTAGTATGTTCTTGTTTTTGATCATTTGGTAAATACCCAAAAGTGGGATTGCTGGGTGAGCTCTACGTGGAGTCTTGGAAAAACATATATTAACTGAAATAAGTCAGACCCAAAAAATCATAGGTCCTATAGTTTCCCTTATTTGCAACAAGTAGTATATATCTGGGACAAGAATGAAAGTTCAAAAAGTATGTACATATGACCAGATAAGATATTCTTAAGCAAATTGAACTACAAGATAGGGATTTATAATATAACATCTGATTTTTTTGTTTCTTTGTATGTCCCTCCACGATGGTATAACCCCTGTTTTCTCTGTATTCGGTGTCAGTGCCCGGTATCTTGTATACACAATTCTCTAGCTTTGGGAGGGGAAGGGAAAAAACAAATTGTTTAAATAGGGATACAGGCTGACCCATTGTAGCAATGAGATACACAATACACTATGTTGAAAAAGGAACTTTGCAATTTAGGCAGGGAAGAGGGGAAGGTGGGAGTGGAGGAGTAATTGTGCAGGCGGGAAGGAAGGAAGATTAGGGGAAAACAAAGGAGGAGGTAGCAAAGCTTAATAGAAAATTACTCATTACCTTGCTAATGTAACTATAACCCCTCTATACTTTATTTTTCAATAAAAACCACTTTTAAAAAAAGGTGTCATGTACACCTAGTATAGTAGCCTAAATCTGTAAACCCAGCTGATCAGGAAGCAGAAATGAGGACAGGCCAGAGAAAAAACTGCCAAGACATCCATCTCAACAAATGAGCTGGCCATAGTGGTTCACATCTGCAATCCTAGCTAATTGTGTGGGAGACATAAGAAGCAATCTAAGATCATTCAGTCAATCTAAGATCAGACCCGGGCAAAAAGTTCAAAACTTCAAGTAAATAAAATGGACTAGAAGTATGGCAAAAGTAATTGAGCTGCTTGTTGTTATAAAAATAAAGTCCTATCTAGCAAGCAGAGAACACCTGAATAGAACCCTAGTAATACTCCTCTCTTCCACCAAAAAGCCTAAATAACTTTTTCTCATTTGAACATCTAATTTCAAGGCCACTGAAAGATTAGAGATGGTGATATTCTCTTTAAAATTATGTATTCAAAGGAGACAAAGTTATTTAGGCTTTGAAAGAATTGACTAAAATGCATATGATTTTTGTTAGCTCCATAATTCTCAAAAATATAAAATATATTCAAGTATTTAATATATACCCATATGTGTACAAATATCCATGTATGTATGTATATACATGTATGTGCATATATGTATATATACATACACGTGGTTCATCTCTTTTTTGTGTAGCAAATGGTACAAATGAAACTGTGCAGTCACTACTCAAAGGCATGAATAAACAAAGAGAATGAGCATAGAGTTCATATTTAGGAATCTATGGCTAGCCGATAACACTGACAATCTTTTACATCAGTTTGCGTGTGTCACTTACTGCAGTACAGGGACAGTACGACAACAATGGGATACCAGGCAGAAGAAAGGAGAAATGAGAGATACAAATAGTACAATACTCTTTCTGATGGGTAAGTAGGATTTCCTGTGTGTGTGTGTGTGTGTGTGTGTGTGTGTGTGTGTGTGTGTGTGTGTGTGTGTGTATTACATTTTCTTGAATCATTTCTCTCTTGAAGGGTATCTGGGCTGATTCAGTAAGCATGATTGTGCTGAAATATTTACTATATCCTGGTTTGTAATCTTTCAGGTAAATGCCTAGGAGTAGAGTTGCTGGATCATATGTAAGTGGCTAGTCAAAACAGGGGTGAAGGGGGAAAAGGTACAAGAATGACCAGGAGAAAATGGGGGAAGTGCACAGAGTAATCCAGTAAGTGCACAGAGTATCCTATAAAATTAAGAAGAGTGAAGGAAGAGGTGCATAGAGGAAGGATGTGAATGTTGAAAGGGTTGGCACTGATCAAGATATATTGTACACAGAAACTGCCTTGTTTACTAACTCCTTTGCTACTTAAAATAATAATTAAAAAATCATGTCCCTAAAATATTATGCAATTAGAAGCCAACCATAAGAATCTGCTCAGATCACCTCTAGGGTCTATAAATCTGTTTTGGTTAGGATAATTTTTTGAACAACACTAAAGATACATATCATCTGAAGAAAATTTAGTGATTTCCAGCTATTTAAGATAATCATTTTTGGAGATATGGCTCAAGTAGCAACTTGTTACCTAGTGAGCAATGCTTTCAGATATTGAATTCAATGGTGATCTTGAACAAAAGTAAAAACAATCAATAAAAGTCAGGCACTTTCCATGGCACTTGTAGCTCATGAGTTTAATCCTACCTTTAATCATAAGGCAGAGATCTGGGAATCTCAGTTCAATGTCAGCTTGGATAGGAAAATCTGTGAGACTCTCATCTCCAATTCACTGCCAAAGAAAGATGGAAGTGGAATCATGGCTCAAGTGGTAGAATGCTAGCCTACAGCATAATGCTCAGGGATAGAACCCAAGCCTTGACTTCTAGCCTTAGAAAAGTGCATATACATACACAAAGGAAGTAAGTCACTCAAGTTCTCAACCTTCCATTTCCATAATCCTAACTCTAATCCTGGTCAGAACCCTGAGAGTAACCTTGATGATAATAGTAACCCAATCCTAAAATTAATGGAAAATATATCCTAACAGATACTCATGGTCTTTGAAATGATTTATTTGCACTTTACACCAAATCCTACAGATTCCCTGAATTGGACTCTGAAATCGTTCCCTATTATGAATTTTAACCTCAAATCTTCAAATCATGAAAACTATCATAGTTTCCACTGATCTTAACTTTTACTGAACTCCTATATCTCTAAAAGGAAGTTTCAGGTTTACTAAAATTATACTCTACTTCCTAACCCTAACTATATATCTAATCCTTACTAGAAACCTAACTCTAAATTTAACCCTATTGAACCCTGAACAGGAAAATTAGGAAAACTCTGTTTTTGTTAAATTTCACACTTATTTTACTTGAAAATGTTAGCAGAAAACTCTCAGTTTTACCTTAAAGCTTACCCTTCCCTAACCCTAAGTCTAACCTGAACTAGAACAGTAACCCTAACCATAGTACTAATAGCCTTTGGATTCTAAAAGCCATACAAATACATTAGATTTATTCATCCTAACTTTGATTCAACTAATCTCTCTAAAAATAGTTTGTAGTTTTACTCATTATCTTGCCATTTTTGTAACTCTAACCTTAACTGGAATATTGAGGCTAACCCTCACACTAACCATATCCTAATCTTAATATAATTAGCAGGTTCATATTTCACATTCATCCTAATTCTAACATGACTTGTTATTCAAAGATAGTTTCAGTTTCACACTAAACTTATCATTGCCCTAATGCTAACACTAACCACAGCTGCAACTGAAACCTAACTTTCACCCTAATGATAGTCCAATTCTAATGTTTAAGAAAAATAGTCTAGTTTTAATCAGTTTGCACTCTGGAAATGAGTTTCAGATTGCCCTGATTCCCACAAATTTTCTGACTCTTCCTCTGAAGTTATCTTGTTCCCTAACATGAACCATTATAAAATAACTTGCCCTCAAATTCTATTATCAGGAAAAATACTGTAGTATCCATTGATCCTACATTTTCCTGAACCCCTGTAGCCTAAAACATTTTCGGATTTACTTACCATCTAGTCCATTACTTAACACTCTTAACCTAAACTGGATGGAAAATTCTCATTTATTCATTAAAAAATGATCACTAAGAAATAAATATAATGAAAATACTTTAGTTGCATCTCAATCTACTTAAAATAGATTGGTTACTATTATCATCAAGGTTACTACAGTCTCAGTTTGGTAACAAAATATTAGTGTTCAGGAATATCACTCATTTTTAGAAAATGACTAGTCAAACAAAGCTTATATTATATTTGAAATTTAAAAAATGAAAAGGATACCCAGATTAATGACCTTACTCAGACATTCAGAGATTAGAAAAATGTAGAAATATCCTCATTTATGTAGGTCAAACATGGAAGAGAGGATATGGCAAGCCCAAACCCACATACCAATGGCAGAGATATATAACAAAATCCCATGAAGTTGAAATCAGTCTTAAAAGGGAGATTTGGGCATAAAGGGAGTAGGGCAGAAGAATGGAGATGGAAATGGTGGACTAATACAGTCATATAACTCAATATACATAAGTGAGAATATAAGTAGGAAACTTGAAGGGATATGTGGGGTTGGGGTAAAGGAAGAAAGAAAAATGGAAAGGTTGACAATTATCCAGATACATTGTACATTGAAATGCACATATTCTCTATTCAACACTGACATGATGAAGCAAAACCCCTTTGGACAATTAGCTAAAAATTAATTTTTTTGAAATTTTAATATTAATTGGCCAGATGCATAAAACTTTAGAGATAAATAAGAGGATAGCATTTACATATTGTTGAGGCTTGTGCTCCTTTCAATATACAAAAATTAGTGTGACAAGTCTACTCCGAATGTAAATTGTGTTTTGCCAATTCTTCTTGCAAGTTGCTTAAAATATAGAGAACCAATTTCCAATATCCCTACACTTCCAATAAAAAAAATCGTATAGACCTTTGGGATTTTCACTTGTTTCTAAATATCTTAATGTAATGTATTGGAACTAATTTCATTTCACATTTAAATTTAAATTTTAGATCACTAAATTCTTTTAAAATCCTCTCACTCCATCACAGGTATGGATAGATAACTGATGTGGGCAGAATCAGAACTATTCAGAAGGTTGTAAATAGATGCTTACCTAGTTTTCTCTCTTCTGGAGCATAGAATATAGATTGTCTTAACTGGAAAAAGTTTGCCTTCCCAGGTTTTCTGCATATGAAGATTCCATCAACATTTGGTTATTAGAAGATTATTCAAGATTAGCTAAATGTTGATTGATAATGACTGAGCTTGACAGAAAGGTGAGGGAAAACAATCTACACTTCAATGAGGTTCTGACTTGTGTTTCACAAAGGGTTATGAAAGCTCTCCATTAGAAATCTAGCAGCTGTGCTTCTAAAAAGTCCTTGCGTGGTTAGACTTTCTGATAATGTCTCAATTCAAGTACTTCTCCTTGGAGTTCCATATTATTCAAGATGTTGAATTAGATCCTTTTACATTTTGCAGACAGCTCTTGGTGATGAAATTTGAGCTTTTCAAAATTGCTCTCCCAATTCCATCCACAAAATGCAGACAAAAAGACAAAAAAAATTGAAAAAATTTGTATCTGTTGATAGTGCGTATACTTTTATTTTCCATTACAAACATAAAATGTAGTAAAATGTTTCATAGCAATTACTCTGAACTAGGTTGTGGACACATTCTAATGTAAATAATATACTGTGTTCAAGTAAAAAGTTTGAGGATCCAACATTTTAATATGCCTGTGGTCCTAAAACCAATACCTTACTGATATTGACTGATAAATACAACTTCTGATAAGTACAGAAGTTTTCCTTGTATCTTTTTAATATATATTTTTATTGTAAAGACACTGTACACACGGGTTACAGTTACATAAGGAAGGAAGTGAGTACATTTCTTATTGAGCATTGTTACCCAATCCTTTGTTTTTTCCCTACCATCCCTTCCCTTCACATCACCCAAATCCTCCCTCCAACCCCCCTCTGATAGTATATACTCTGATAGGATATTCTCCTGCTACTTTGGTTGTTGAGAGCCTACAAGAGCAAGCATTCCATGGGGAGCAGGGTGACACCATACAACCTTTACTTACTGAGATTTCCGAATGACTTCCTATCACTTGTACTGCATTTTGCAAGTCGAATCTCATGTCTTAAAACGTACCAGTTTTAAGAGATAAGAGGAGTGGTAAAAGAACTCTTAGAGACAAATACATCCTCAACGTATTTGGTTCCAAGAATTCCGTCTAAGGCATATTCAACAACTAGTGAAACTTATGTTGACTGTAACTATGTGTCTTTCTCCATGTGTGCATATATACATGGGTATATGTATGTGTGTATTTGTGAGTATAGTAACATACATGTGTACATATGTAAGGGCACATACATATATGCATATATAAACAAATGTAAATATATAAATATATTTGCATATATATATCAAGTGTTCAGTGATTTAATGTATAGTTCCTAACACATTGTCATTTTCACAAAGTGTACATGATAAACTGCTCTGAGGATCTGTGCTCTATGACGGGTATCCTTTGTACTCACTTCCCCATTATCTTGTTTTTCAGTCTACTTTCCATAGGATAGCTTTGTTTTCATTACATGTAGTTACTCACTGATACTCAAAGAAAAAGGTTCTTTGTAAAAGGAAACGTACTTTTAGGTCAAGGTTAAAAGTATCTTATCCATCCCAATTATTCCTATGAGATAAAATTTATAATAGTAATAAAATTGAAAAGGAATTCCTAGATCTGTTGTTTTACCATTTAGAATGGCAAATAATGATATCACATCACAGTTGTAACTCTTCAATATGGCAAAGGTAACTGATTGTCCATATCATGTTCCCACAAACCAGTGGATCCTGAAGGATAATAGTAGACCACCAGAAATTCTAAGCAGCAGACATGAAGCATGAAAGAGAAAGTGAGGAAATGATAGAGAGTATAAGAGAGAGAGAAATATCATAATAGTGAAAGTGCATAACAGATAAATAAGAGCTGTATGAGAATATTCATATGCCTATCTTTTGACACTACATGTACATTTGAAGGTATTTGTTGCATAATAACCAATCAACATAAAATATAAAGCGTTTCATGGAGGTCGGAGGAAGATGGTAGAGGAGAACCTGGAGGCTAAACAAGCTCTCACATACAAAGCAGTTTTAGTGTTCCAGTGAACAGTACTAGCCTAGATAATCACACCAAGTGTGCCAACACTGTACACAGAGTTTGACTAGAGAGGGAAGATCCAGGCAAGAAGACAGATCTGAGCACTTGCCAGTAGCCACGGTTGTGGTAGCATCTGTGGCACCCATAGTCACCATATCTAAAACAGAGTGTCCAGGACAAAGGAGCCATATGCAGTGGGTGAGCGGATTCTACTCAACACCAACAAGAACTGAAAAGGATCAGATAAATTCATCCTGCAGATCACAGACCAGAGATTACCAGGAACAAAGACTCCTGCCTGAGTAGAATCCTGACATCCTCACTCCTTCTCGTGGAGCAGAGGAGGGAAGGCTGCCACTCCCCCTCCCACCAGACATCATCTTTGATACTGAGAAAGGCCAGGCTGAGCAACTAGCTCCAACTCAGGCCTTGGAAGAAAACAAAAGAGTCATATAGCAGGTCACAGGTATCTGACCTGACCTTCCAGGCTCAGATCCACCCAGGAGAAAGTCACCTAGCCCAAGCAGAGAGAGTTCTGCCCCCCAGAGGAGTGACTATCTTCACTGGGTTAAGAGAACCAGAGGCTGCCCCTACCTACAGCAGCCTAGACAATCAATTGAAATTCAATAAACATAAACCTTGAGAATGGCTCCAGGCTGGGGTCTGGGAGTGTCTCAGGAGCTAGCCCCTCAGGGAAAAGCTACTGTTTGCTGAAACGCCTCAACCCTACCCAGAACGTAGCCTCATCACAGCATCTCCAAACTAGAGGAAACAGCCATCTTTCTCTTTCGTGATACTCAAAGCAGATCTCCCTCCCACTGAACCAGCCTGAAGGAGGATCACAAAATCCTGGATAAAGCAGAGCATTTTATTGACTGCTCAAACAAATTGATGTAAGAAATCAATCAGGCCACAGGAAAACCAAACACCACAATCAGACCAGAGATTCCACGAAGAGACTGGTTACAGACACAGGGGAGATACAGGATCTTCCCATTCCTCACACACACACACACCCGAAAATTAAACAACTCTTTTTGGTACCATTTTTTTAAATTTTTTAATTGTTTTCTATTAATCGTTTTTTTCTTCTTCTCCTAATTTTTATTTTAGGGGTGTGTGTGTGTGTGTGTGTGTGTGTGTGTGTGTGTGTGTGTGTGTGTGTGTGTGTGTGTGTGTGCTTTTTTAAAAAATCTCTATTGACATTTTGGTCCTTTTTAAATTGTTTTTATTTTTTTGATTCTTTTCATTTTTTTTCTTTCTTTTTTTTTGTGTGACTTAATTGCTGTTTTGCCTCATCCCCAGATAAATACCCTTCATTGATTATTAGAACTTATCCCCCATTGTGTACATAATTAATCCAGAAATGTATTACTTAATTCACAAACTTTTAGGCTTAACTGTTTAATAGCAGTATTATATCTTTATACCATATAATTTTCAAGTAAATATTTTAAGAATTTTTATTTTTTAGTTTTTCATGTCTCCTTTCTATCATTCCCTCCTGTCATCCTATCCTTTTCTTCTCTCAATATCACTTCTTTAAAGTTACATAATTTTTAAATGTTTCACTTTTTAAATTTAAATTTTTGTTTTTCCATTTTTAATTATCTTCTTTTTAATTTCTCTCCTATCATTCTGTCCAATCCCTTTCCCTCTCTGAGATTAGGACTTGGTTAAATTTACTTTAACTTCTCCACATATTTCTAATCCTATTTTTCCCCACATTTCTCCCTAAACATAATAATTTCTGATTTGAAAAATTCATCTTTGCTGTTCTTAGCCCATTAATGTATAGTTTTTTGATGTTGAATAGATTGTATCTGTTACACTAGGTTCTATCTGCAGCCATTTTGACTATGCAACTACAGGACTTTGGTTGATGCTTGCCTTAAAATAGTGTTTTAGCAAAAAAATTGGTGTCACTTTCTTATCAAGTGTGCAGAACAAGCCGGAAAACACGAGAAAAATGGCAAGTCTGGGTATCTCAACTCCCATTCATGATAATCCAGTGACAGAACAGTTAATGAATAATCCAGAGGAAAGTTCCTGCAAAGCACTACAATCACTACTGGTAAATGTAATGAATGAAAAGAATGAAAGCTTGCAAAAGACTCAGTTTGAACGTGATAGGGAGAGAGAGAGGAGGCAAAACAAACATTAGTACAAGAATTTCGTGACTGTGAGGAAACTACTCAAAGACTGATACAGTAATTGTGTGAACAGGTTGAGAACAGTCAAAGAGAAATAAAGGAATTGCGTGAGCAGGCTGAGAACAGTCAAAGAGAAAGAAAGGAATTGCATGAGCAGGCAGAGAACAGATGAAGAGAGACACAGGAATTGCGTGAGCAGGCTGAGAACAGTCAAAGGGAACTACAGGAAATGCATGAACGTGAGGAAGCTAATCAAAGCATAACACAGGAATTGTGACATCGGGATGAGAATAGACAAAGATCAATAGAGGCCTTCATGGAATCCATAAACAGATAGCTGAAAGAATTCAGGGCGACCACACAGGGAATGCTGAATGGAGCCCGAAAGCAGGAATGGGAGTCCAAGTAATCCATAACCAATCAACTAAGTGATTTGAGAACACCAAAGTAAGGAAGTAAAGAAGTTCATAGAAGATCTAAAACAAGGCTCCAACAAAGAATTTGAAGCCATAAAGGCCGACCAATTAGAAGGAAAAGAAAAAAACCAAGTAGAAAGACAACAGCAGGTTAGAGCATGCAGAAGATCGAATCTTGGGGATTGAAGACAGCCTAGGTATTATAGAGAAAGAACATACAACTATCCAAGACAAATCCAAGAAATATGATAGATCTATTCAACATTTGGAATACACAATCAGAAGGCCTACTCTGAGGACAAATGTTGTACAGGAGCACGTAGAGACAGAAGTTAATTGTCGAGGAAATTTGTTTAACAGGATCCTAGCAGAGAACTTCCCAAACATACAAAAAGATAGGCCTATTCAGATACAAGATGCTTGTAGAACCCAAATAGACCAGAACAGAACAGCACTTCCCATTGTCACATTATAATCCACACAGGACCAATTCAGATCAAGAATAAGTTCTTAAAAATGTCAAGGAGAAAAGATCAATCATCTATAAAGGAAAACCAATTAGAATCACCTCATATTTTTCAGCATAGATAAGTAAAGCAAGAAGAGACTGTCAGGCTGTAGGCCATGCCCTGAAGACAAACAATTTTCAACCAAGAATACTGTACCCAACTAAACTCTCCTTCATAACCGAAGGTCAAATAAAAACCTTCCATAGCAAAGAAAAACTGAAAAATATATCTCCACCAAACCAGCCCTATAAAAAATATTTAAAGATGACCTACACATAGAAAACCAACAAGACCACAATAATGGCTAAGAAACCACACCCAAACTGAGAATCCAAGAACCATAGGAAAAACCAAGTTTCCACAGCCCCCAAGGAGGTGGATAGCATGGCAGGAGCTACCAAACACCTCTCAGTCCTACCTCTCAACATTAACAGACTTAAAGCTCCAATTTAGCGAAATAGACTGTCTAGTTGGATTAAAAAGCAAGATAATTCTATCTCCTGCCTTCAGGATGCACAGTTTACCTATAAAGCAAACACATTTTGTTAATGAAAGGATGGAATGAAATCTACGAAGCAAACGGCTGCCATAAACAGGAAGGAGTTGCAATAATAATATCAGATAAAATATGCCTCGAATTAAAATTAGTGTAAAGAGATAAAGAAGGTCGCTACATGTGACTTATGGGTTCTCTACTTCAGGAGGATATTACAATTCTAAATATGGAATTGCCAAACAATAGAGCACCAAAATTTATCCAAGAGAAACTATTTTCCCTCAGATCTCACATAGATCCAACGACATTAATTGTTGAGGATTTTAACACACCACTATCCCCACTATATAGATCAAATCAGCAAAAAAAATCAACAGGGAAACCGCAGATTTAAACAACTGCATAGAACAAATAGATTTAACAGACATCTACTGAATATTTCACCCAGTAGCATCAGAATACTCGTTTTACTGTGCAGTTCATGGAACATTTTCCAAAAGAGATCACATTTTAGGTCACAAAACAAACTTGTCCAAATTCAGAAACATTGAAGTTACGCCTTGCATCCTCTCAGACCACAAGGGAATAAAATTAGAACTCAACACCAAAAAAGTCTTGTAACACATGGAGGCTGGACGACACACTGTTGAATAACCAGGGGGTCATGGAAGAGATTAGAAAGGAAATTCAAATGTCCATGATATTCCACAAAAATGAACACACAAATTACAATCTCCTCTGGGACACTGCAAAGGCAGTACTCAGAGGCAAGTTTATAGCTCTGAGTTCCTACACCAACAAATTAGAGAGATCTGAAACCAACCACTTAATGAGACATCTGAACCACCTTGACAAAGAGCACCAAGATAAACCCCAATTCAATAGATGGAAAGAAATAATTAACATTAAATCCGAGTTAAACGAATTATAAATTAAAAAAAAAAACAATGAATCAACAAAACAAAGAGTTGGTTCTATGAAAAAATTAACAAAATTGACAAACCCTTAGCAAATCTTATCAGAAAAAGAAGGAACACACCCAAATAAATAAACTCAGATGTGAGAATGGAAACATCACCACAGAAACAACCAAGATTCTGAACATTATAAGGGAATATTTTCAAATCTTTATGCGAATAAGTTTGAAAACTTGGCAGAAATGGACCTTTTGCTAGCAATTATCAACATGCAAATACTAAACCAAGATGAGTTAAAGCATATTAAGGGGCCCACATCAAGCATTGAAATAGACACAGCAAAAAGAGACCTCCCATGTAAGAAAATCCCAGGACATGATGGATTTACAGCGGAACTATACAAGAGCTTCAAATTAGAGCTCACACCAATACTACTCCAACTCTTAAATGAAATTGAAAGAGAAAGTTCACTACTGAAAACATTCTATGAAGCCATCATAACCCTCATCCCAAAACCAGGCACGGACTCATCAAAGAAAGAGAAGTGTAGACCCATTTCTTTGATGAACATTGATGCAAAACTTCTCAACAAAATTTTGGCCAATCGACTTCAACAATTCATCCAAAAAATCATACACCAATATACAGGATTTATTTCAGGGATGCAAACCTGTCTCAATATACACAAATCAATTAATATAATTCATCACATCAACAAGAGCAAAGATTAAAACCACATGGTTATCTCAACAGATTCAGAAAAAGCATTGGACCAGATCCAACACCCCTTTATCATGAAGGTTCTGGAAAAATTAGGAATCCATGGAACATTCCTCAATACAATAAAAACTGTATATGGAAAACCTACAACCAGCATTATAATTAATAGTGAAAAACTAAAGCCATTTCCTCTTAACTCGGGAATGAAACAAGGATGTCCACTCTCTCAACTTTTCTTCAATTTAGTATTAGAATGCCTAGCTACAGAAATAAGACAATATGCCAACATAAAAGGGATCCAAATAGGGAAAGAAGAAGTAAAATTCTCCCTCTTTGCAGATGACATGATCTTGTACTTAAAGAAAACCACGGACACCACTCCCAAATTACTCAAGCTGATTCAAACCTGGAAAAATACCAGGGTATAAAATTAACCCTCAAAAATTAATGGCTTTTCTGTATGCCAACAATGAGAAAAGTGTGGCTCAAATCAAGAAAGCTTTTCCATTTGTAATAGCCCCACAAAAAATAAAATATCTAGGAATTAACTTAACCAAAGAAGTGAAGGACTTCTCTGATGAAAACTTTAAAAATCTGAAAAAGGAAATCAAAACAGAACTTAGAAAGTGGCAAAAACCTCCCATGTTCCTCGATAGGAAGGATGAACCTTGTGAAAATGGCAATATTTTCCAAGGCTATCTACAAGTTCAATGTCATACCTATCAATATTCCAATCGCATTCTTCAAGGAAATAGAAGAGGCAATCCAAAAATTCATATGGAACAACAAAAGACCCCCAATTGAAAAAAGCGATCCTTAACAGAAAGAACAGTGTTGGAGGAATATCAATACCAAATTTCAAACTCTACTACAAAGCCATAGTAATTAAAAGAGTTTTGTATTGGCACAAGAAAAGATCTCAGGAACAATGGAATAGAATTGAAAACCCAGAAATGAACCTACAGATCCATAATCATCTAATATTCGATAAACGATCTAAAAAGATAAAATCGAAGAAAGGCTGTTCAGTAAATGGTACTGGCAAAATTGGTTAATCACTTGTAGAAAATTAAGGCTAGATCCTTATATATCACCCTGTACCAGAATCAAGCCCAAATGGATCAAAGACCTTGGAGTCAAACCAGACACTCTGAAAACATTACAGGATGGAATAGGAGAAACCCTAGGTCTCCTTGACAAAGGCTGAAATTTTCTGAAAAGAAATGCAAAAGCACAACAAATGAAAGAAAGGTTGGACAAATGGGATTGCATGTAATTGCAGAGCTTCTGCATAGCAAAGGACATAGCTAGCAGGATCAATAGAAAGCCCACGGAATCGGAGAGGATCTTCACTAGCCATACAACCGACAAGGGTTTCATATCTAAAACAGACCTGGAAATCAAAAAATTAAATCCCCCAACAACAAATACTCAAAGAAAATACTGCCCAATAAATAAGTGGGCTAAAGACATAAAGAGAAACTTCTCTGAAGAGGAAAGGAGGGTGACCAATAAAGACATGCAGAAATGCTCAACCTCCCTAGCCATAAAAGAAATGCAAATCAATCAACACTGAGATATCACCTCACCCAAGTTAGAATGGCTATAATCAAGAACTCTAATATCAACAGATGCTGGAGGGAATGTGGACAGAAGGGAACCTTACTTCATTGTTAGTGAGAGTGTAATGTTTTTCAACCACTTTGGAAAGTAGTATGGAGGTTCCCCAAAGACTCCACATAGAGCTCCCCTATGACCCAGCAATCCCACTTTTGGGCATTTACCCAAATGATCACAAACAAGACCATACTAAAGCTACCACACAGATATATTTATTGCAGCATTACCATAGCTAAGATATGGAACCAACCCAGATGTCCCTCAGTAGATGAATGGATCAAGAAAATGTTGTATATATACACAATGGAATTCTATGTCTCTATCTGAAAGAATGATATTGCCCCATTTGTTAAGAAATGGAAAACTTGGAAAAAATTATATTAAGTGAAGTAAGCCAGGCCCAAAGAAACAAAGGTCCCATGGTTTCCCTTATTAGCAATTACTAGTGTATGTCTGAGACATGCAGAAATTGTTAGATAAGTTGATGTTAGGTGAAGTGAACCCCAAGATAAGAATTCAAATTTTTTTCTTTTCTGTAATTATTTCTAACATATTTATAAGATGACTTCTTTGTTACTTTTTATGTCCCTCCCGCATGGTATAACCCCTGTTTTCGCTGTATTTGATGTTGGTATAATTTGTGGAGGGGAAGGGGAAAATTTTTTTAAATAGGGATACAGGTGGATCCATTGCAACAATGAGATATACAAGACATTATGTCAAAAACAAATTTTACAACTTTGGTTGGGGGGAAGTGGAATGGGGAAATGGGATGTAAGGGGGGTGAGATGGGAAGGGATAGTAAGGAGAAACAAAGGAGTATGCAACAATGCTTGATAAGAAATGTACTCATTACCTTGCCCATTTAATTGTAACCCCTCTGTCTGGTATTTTCACACTTAAAAAAAAACACAAAAAACCATAAAATATAAAGTGCTTTTGATTAAAAATAAAAATGACTCAGAATAAATTATCAATACAAAAACAATCTTTACAGAAGCAAACTCTCAGAGATATTACATGACTTTGAAAAGGATAAAGTGGCTGAATTTGATATAAATTTAGAAGTATGACCATTCAAAAATATAAAAAGATATTCTTTATTTCATTATATAACAAAAAACAGAAAGTAAATGTTGCTTAGATGATTTTTTTAAAACACAGTCTCTCAGGTGCTGGGAGGGTGGTTCAGTGTAGAGTGCTTGCCTTGCATGCATGAGGTCCTGGGTTTGATTCCTCAGCACCACATAAGCAGAAAAAGATGGAAGAGGTGCTGTGACTCAAGTAGTACCACTAGCCTTGAGCTGAAGAGCTGAGAGACAGCACCCAGGACCCAGAGTTCAAGCCCCAAAACCAACAAAAACAAAACAAAAACCAAACAAAACGCAGTCTCTCACTTTTGTGTGCTCAACATTGTAACACTAGTGCTTCAGTCTAGGGCTAAGATTTTAGGTGTGGACATTTATCAACACTCCTGATTCAGATTCTAATTGATACAATTTTAATCAATATTTTGTTCTTATTAATTTTGCTCTTTGTAAATTCACATATACCTATAAAAAACAGTGTGGCCATCCCAATAACATTCTCAAAGTACTTCCTAATGATGACTTACAAAAAGTTGTTTTATATTACAACAAGGAAAACAATGCTACAAATAAGGAAAACCAATACATAAATATTAATGATTAATAAAATAAAAAAACAATTACCAGTTTCCAGTATTTGAAATGTACTACATATTCGATTTATTATTTTCTCATATTGCTGTACATTTAAAACTGCCTAAGTCTATGATGTTCAACAAAAATTTTATAGGCTACGAGTAGCCTTTAAAGATTATTATTATTATTATTATTATTATTATTAAGATTATTATTTATGGTTCATCTCATCATTTGTATATGGCTTATACCATCATTTGTTCCTCACTAACATATAAAGAAGCCTTTAAATTTTAACAGAAACTGTGCAGTTAATGTCTTAAATCTGCTTCTTTACACAAACACTTTGCAACTTCTCATTAGTAAAGTTTCTATAAACTCTGAAATGTACATATTTAGTAGTATGTACCATGAATCTTAAATGCTTTATGAAAAAGTTTTACAACGTGCTAAATAGTCTTAATTTTGGCATATATGAGCAAATTCCCAAAATTAAACATATTTAAAACATTAAAACTTTTAACAAACCTTAACACTTTCTATAGTTTTCCTTATGGCAGGTTCCTTGTACAGAATAATTGAATTCCTCCTCCTATACATCTGTTGAACAACAAATATCTGGTGTTATTCTGTTTTTGACATGTCAAACTTGACTTTATTCTTAAATGTGTTCTTATGTAAGAAATACATGGTTCTAAAATTTCATGACAATTCTTTTGAATTTAATTTTTGTGGAATTGTCTAGTTTAAGAAAATCAATTACACTTTATGTATAAAAAATGTTCTGTGCTCAATTCAGTAGCACATACACTAACATTGGAACAATAAAGAGAAGAATAGCCCCTGACTGAGGATGACACTCAACTTCGTGAAGCATTCTAGATTTTTAAAAGAACAAATGCTGGAGGGGATGTGGACAGAAGGGAACCTTAATGCATTGTTGTTGGGAGTTTAAACTTGTTCGAAGACTTTGGAAAGTAGTATGGCGGTTCCTCAAAAGACTACAATAGAGCGCCCCTAAGTCCCAGCAATCCCATTTTGGGCATTCACCCAAATGATCACAAACAAGACCATACTAAAACTACCAGCAAAACTATGTTCATTGCAGCATTATTTACCAAAGGTAAGATACAGAACCAAACCCGAGGCCTCAAAGTAAACGAATGGATCAAGAAAATGTATGTGTGTGTGTGTGTGTGTGTGTGTGTGTGTGTGTGTGTGTGTACTGGAATTCTATGCCTCCATCAGAAAGAATGACATCACCCAGTTTGTTAGGAAATGGAAAGACATGGAAAAAATTATATCAAGTGAATTAAGCCAGGCCCAAAGAAGTGAAGTAAGCCAGGCCCAAAGAAAGATAGGTCCCATGGTTTCCTTAATTGCAATAACTAGTATGTGTCTGCTACAAGCAGAAAACATCATATAAGTTGCTGTTAGGCAAAATGAACCCCAAGATAAGGATTCAAATGGTTTTTATTTCTTGCGATTGTTTCTAAGATATTTATAAGATGAATTCTTTGTTGCTTTGTATGTTCCTCCTGCAAGCTAAAGCCCCTGTTTTCACTGTATTTGATGTTGGTATACTTTGTGCAGTGGAAGGGAAACACAAATTGTTTAAAAAGGGATGCAGGTGGACCCATTGCAACAATGAGATGAACAAGTCGTTATGTCAAAAAATGAACTTTACAACTTTGGGGGGAGGAGGACAGGGTGGCGAAAGTGGGGGAGTGTGGGAAGGGATGGGAAGGGGAAACAAAGGGGAGGCAACAATGCTTGATAAGAAATGTACTCGTTATCTTGCCCATGTAATTGTAACTCCTCTGTCAGTATTCTCACAATAAAAAAAATGTACTCAATAACTCACGCATGTAATTGTAACCCCTCTGTATGGCATTTTCACAATAAAAAAAAGAAACATAGGTCCTGTGGTATCCCTTATTTGCAATAACTAATGCATATCTGGGATAAGCAAAGAAGGTATGGTAAGGCGAAATAAAGGAGTAGGGAACAATGGTTGATAAGAAATGTACTCATTACATTTTCCATGTAATTGTAACTCCTCTGTATGGTATTTTCACAATTAAAAAAAAAAAAAGGTCAAAAGCATGTGCATATGACTAGATAAGATGATGTTAAGGTAAATGAACCCCATGATAAGGACACAAGTGTTTTTTTTATTTCTTCCTGTGGTTTCTAATATATTTATAATGTACGATGTGATTTTTTATATGTGCATCCCCCACAGTTAAACCCCTGTTTTCACTGTATCTGATGTTGGTGCACCTCGATCTTGTATATACACTTCTCTAATTTGGGGATGGAATGGGAAAAAACAAAATGGTTAAATAAGGATACAGTATGACCCATTGCAACAATGTGACGCACAAGACAGTATGTTGAAAAATGAACTTTACAATTTAGGAGGGTGGGGGAGGGGAGTGTACTTGTGGAGGTGGGAGGGAAGGGATGGCGGGGGGAAAACAAAGGAGGAGGTAACAATGCTTGATAGGAAATGAACTATTACTTTTTCATGTAACTGTAACCACTCTGTACAGTACTTTTACAATAAAAAATATAAAAATGTTTTGGGACAGAAGAGAATATTTCCCCTATTTTACCCATATAATATCGTTAACAAAGAAATTAATGCAAAACACTGATGTGCAGATATTTTGAATAAATGTGTGTTTGTGTATGTGTGTGTGTGTGTGTGCATGCCTGCGCATTTTCGTTCTCAGAGTTTGAATTCAGTGCATCAAGGTCCCACTAGGCCATTCCTCTCTAGATTGATGAGCTACTATATAAGCTACATCTCCATTCTTGGCTCTTTGCTAGTTCATTAATTTTTTAAAAATATTTTCATTATTTTTTATTGTGAACATACTGTACAGAGGGGTTACAATTACATGGGCAAGATAATGAGTACATTTCTTATCAAGCATTGCAGCCTCATCCTTTGTTTACCCTTCACATCCCTTCCCAGGCTCCCCCCAACCCCCCACCCCATCCTCCCCCCCCACACCAATGTTGTAAAGTTCATTTTCGACATGACAACTTGTACTTCTCATTGTTGCAACGTGTCCACCTGTATCCTTAAACAACTTGTTTTTCCCCTTCTCCTCCACAAATTATACCGACATCAAATATAGTGAAAGCAGGGGTTATACTGTGGGGGAGGGATGTACAAAGCAATAAAGAAATAATTTTATAAATGCGTTAGAAAAAAATTCATGAAAGAAAAAAACATTTAAATACATATGTAAGGGTTCATTTTCCTAACATCACATTATCTGACCTTTTCTGCTTGACTCATACATATACTAGATATTGCAAATAAGGGAAACCATGGGACCTATGTTTCTTTGGGCTTGGCTTACTTCACTTAATATAATTTTTTCCAAGCCTTTCCATTTCCTAACAAATGGGGCAATGTCATTCTTTCTGATGGAGGCATAGAATTCCATTGTAATTTTTTTAAAATAATCTCATGAATATTTTTTGTCCTGATTGGCTTCCAACGGTTATCCACAGATCTCAGGTTCCTGAGCAGATACCCGAGTAGACAGGATTACAGGTGTGACCAACCAAGCACAAGGCTTTCAGAATAATTTAAAAAGTAGAAGAAAATTTACTTCATGGAGGCTTGTTTATCATCTCCAGCTTTTAAAGCATTTTGGAGTGATTATATGTGAATTTATTTCATTTTTGGATTCTTAAAAGACAGTAAGTGATGGTATTTAAACGTTTTAATCTTTTTTTTAATTGGTCATGCGGCATGAACTCTGGGCTTGGGTGCTCTCCCTGCACCTTTCAGCTGAAGGTGAGTGCTCTACGCCTTGAGCCACAGTGCCACTTCTGCTTTCCTAGTAGTTTATTGGAGATAAGAGTCTCACAGACTTTCCAGCTTGGGCTTGCTTTGAAGCACATTCCTCAGATCTCAGCTTCTTCTGTAGCCAGGATTATAGGTGTGAGCCACCAGCTACCGGCTAGTTTAAGTACTTTTTTTTTTTAAATTTTTTTTGGGGGTCCGGTCGTGGGGTCTGAACTCTGGGCCTGGGCACTGTCCCTCAGCTCTTCAGCTCAAGGCTAGTGCTCTACCACTTGAGCCACAGCGCCACTTCCGCCTTTTTTTCTTTTTTGCTTATGTGGTGCTGAGGAATCTAACCCAGGGCCTCATGCATGCAAGGCAAGCGCTCTACCACTGAGCCACTTTCCCAGCCCTTTAGTAATTTTTAAAATGTATACTGGAACTGTGGAACAGAAGAAATTTGTCTCTCTTTAGACCTCAATTTATGAGCTCAGCTCTGAGCATGATAACCCAATGTCACCAACACTGTGTTGAAGAAAAATGTGACAGAAAACAATTACCGTGGGCAATAATTGCTATGCTATTATTTCTTGGACAGCATGAATATTGAGTTGAGAGAGTAAGGGAATGGAGAGGATTTTACCTACTTTTTTATTGCTTACTTTTTGAAATTTTGAGTCATTTCCTTCCCCACTGTGTGTTTTTGGGCCATGCACTTAGTGTCTTTAATTACAATATTTCCAAACACTAAAATGGTAATAATATTAGAATTATAGCAAATGTTTTCTTAAGAATTAAGAGAAAAAAAACTTGTGAAATACTTAACATAAACTTCTAGGAATAACAATTACAATTACATGGGCAAGATAATGAGTATATTTCTTATCAAGCATTGTTGCCTCCTTCTTTGCTTCTTGTTCCCATCCTTTCCCATCTCCCCACACACTCCCCATTCCACCAACTCTCCCCCCCCCACCAAAGATGTAAAGTTCATTTTTCGACATAAGGACTTGTACATCTCATTATTACAATGAGTCCACCTGCATCCCTATTTAAATGATTTGTTTTTTCCCTTCCCCTCCACAAGTTATACCAACAACAAATACAGTGAAAGCATGGGTTATACCATGGGGGATGGACATACAAAATCAACAAAGAAATCATCTTATAAATGTTTGAAACAATTGCAATAAAGAAAAAAAAAACAATTGAATCCTTATCTTGGGGTTCATTTCACCTAACATCAACTTATCTGACCTTTTCTGCTTGTCTCAGACATATACTAGTTTTTGCAAATAAGGGAAACCATGGGACTTATTACCTATGTTTTTCTGGGCCTGGCTTAATTCACTTAATATAATTTTTCTACGTCTTTCCATTTCCTAACAAATGGGGCAATGTCATTCTTTCTGATGGAGGCATAGAATTCCATTGTGTATATATATATATATATATATATATATATATATATATATATATATATATATATATATATATATATATATATAACATTTTCTTCATCCTTTCATCTAATGAGGGACATCTGGGTTTGTTTCATATTTTAGCCATGATAAATAATGCTTCAATAAACATAGTTGTGCTGGTAATGCACAAGGGTCTCATATCTAAAATATACCTGGAACCCAAAAAAATTAAATCCCCCAACGACAATTCCTCAAAGAAACAACTGCCCAATAAATAAGTGAGCTAAAGACTGAAAGAGAAAATTTTCTGAAGAGGAAAAAAGTATGGCCAATAGACACATGAAGAATGCTCAACCTCTCTAGCCATAAAAGAAATGCAAATCAAAACAACATTGAGATACCATATCACCTCAGTTAGAATGGCTATAATCATGAACTCTAAAAACAACAGATGCTGGTGGGGATGTGGACAAAATGGAACCTTAATGCATTATTGTTGGGAGTGTAAACTTGTTCAACAGCTTTGGAAAGTAGTATGGAGTTTCCTCCAAAGACTCCACATAGAGCTCCTCTATGATCCAACAATACCACTTTGGGGCATTTACCCAAAGGGTCACAAACTAGCCAGCAATTTTTTTTAAATACTAAATAGAATGCAATCAGTATTACAAAAGCCATTACATGTAATGAGAAACCAGAAGGACTGTTCTCTATTGACCATGCTCTGCTTCAAAGGCAGCCAGGTGGATAACTTCTCATGCTGTAAATCAAACTGGTTTTATTATGTCTTGACAGTATAAAAACATCAGGGACAGAATAATGAAGGAATGTTGTAGACTGAAGTGAAGTCCATATGAAAATGTGCAAAACTGATGAAAACGTAAAAGTCTCTGAGTAGTATATTGTGTTTTACATCATTTAAGTTAAATTTCAAAAATAGGGAAGACCTAGAGGAATGAATTCTCTTTTTGATAGCCAATCAAAGGTCCTTAGAAGATTGAACTCTTTCCTCATTCTTGTAGAGGCATCATCAGATGAGAGGAACTCTATTGTTTTTGTGCTTCTTTCCATTTATACTTCAGTTTGAAATCTGAACTACATGAGACTGAAAGAAACCTAGAAAAATTAGACACACAGGCTTTGGAAAGAGCCATGAACGAAAAATAAATAAAATACATATAGCCTTGTAAAAGGTCTAACTAAATTTATTTATATAGTCTTAAGTGTAAACAAAAAATGATTTAAACAATATAATATTATTGAAAATTGAAAAATGTTAGGAGTAGCTTAATTTTTTTCTTTCTACTATATTGAAATAAGTATTGATTTTGTATAGAGAGATTAAAGATGAGATTAACAAGAAACGATTAAAAATGGACAAAAGTTCTGAATAGACACGATTTTCAAAAAGTCCTGGAAAGCGCCAGTGTGTTTACAAAGTTGTGTTTAATACCACTTCTATGCTTTGTGAACAGAAGTTATTATAGAAATGCAATTGAAAATTACTATGATACTACTTCATAACTATAATAACTCTTATCAAAAAAATCAAAGGAACCAGGTGTGGTGAAAAGGCTTGTAATTCCAAGCATTTAGCAGTTTGGAGTAAGAGGATTTGTGTCTAAGGCCAGTCTGGGGTTCTGCACATTGTAAAAACCTGCCCTTAAAAAACTCAAAATGTAATAACGTTGGTGAGAATGTGAGAAAAGGAAATTTTCTACACTCTTGGTCAAAATACAGGTTAGTATTCTCATTGTAGAAAGTAATTTGCAGTTTTCTAAAGAAATGCAAAGTTGAAATACCATCTGACACATCAATCATTTGATTATTTCTCTCTGGGTAACTCGAAAATATATCTGTAGTTGTTTGTTATTCACATTGTTCACAACAGCCGCCCAGATATAAATAGAAGTTAAGTGTTCAACAACAGACTAATAAAGCAACTGTGGTGCATGCACAAATATATTTTTCTGTTTCATCTTTAAAATAGCAAGAGATTTCTCCAATTAGGCATAACTTACAATGACCTGAAAGATGTATTCTAAATGAAGAAAAATGTTCTCTTCTGATATTTGTAAAACTGCACCCCCCCCCCCCCACACACACCAACCTCAATCATTATGAGAGAATTTTTTTTTAAAGTAAAGCAAACTGGAATTGCTGGGGCATTTAGGTCACAATGTAGAGGATAGTAAATATACAGGATGACCAAGTATACAATTTTAATGTACAACATGAGGATACAGAGGACAACACTGGCCTAAGATAGGAATGAAGCTAAATGAGTAGGAGTTGTTCTTCCTAGTAGGGGCTGGTCTTTTAGATGCTCTTCCTTCAGTAATGGATGACATGAACGTAATTCTTTAAATATACCTGCCTGTTTGCAGAAATAACAAACAAGGTAGCAATAATGTTGTATGCACAACATAGAACAAAATGTCAAATTTAAATACATGAGATTATCCTAGATGTAAACTAATAATTCCAAATAAGGGAAACCATGGGACCTATGTTTCTTTAAGTCTGGCTTACATAACTTAAAATGATTTTTTCCCAAGATCTTCCATATCATTACTAATGAGGTGGTATCATTCTTTCTGATGGAAGCATAGTATTCCATGTGTGTGTGTGTGTGTTTGTGCGTGTGTGTGTGACATTCTCTTGATCCATTGATCTACTGAGGAGCATCTGGGTTGATTCCTTATCCTAGCTATGATAAATAATACTGTGATAAACATAATTGTTCTGGTGACTTTAGTGTGATCTTGTTTGTGATCACTTGGGTAAATGCCAAGAAGTGGAATTACTGTGTAATAGGGGAACATTATTGTGTACATCAAGGATAATCTTAGTAGATGAGAAGAATAGCTCAATAGCTATATACATATGAGGGTGTATGGTGATTCCAAGGGAAATGATCTCCAAGATATGTTATTTCTTGTTGTTCTAAATGTAATATATGATTTCTTTTTATCCTTTTGTGTTTTCCACACCTATGATTTATCCTCTGTAGTAACTGTATTTGATTTTGATACCCTGGATATTGTAAATATGTTGATCCGAACTAGTTAAGGGAAAGGGATAAAGCAAAATCGTGACACAAAGTACAAAAGGGGGAACTTATGCAACAGTGATACTCACAAGACAATATGTTGGAAATAGTCTTGGGGGGGCATTGGGATGGAAGAGGGAGAAAAATGGGGGAAGGGATAACAAGTTATAAAAGAAATGAATTCATTATCTTACTTATGTAACTAAAACCCCTCTGTACATTAACTTGACAATAAAATTTAAATATAAAACATAAAATACATGATAGCAAGCAGCAATACAGGAGATGTGAGTGGGGAAATACTGTACTATACAAAGAAGAGTAAAACAGCTGTGGAGAGCAGTAATTTGACTTTAACATAGGAAGTAATAAACTAGCATGCAGATTTTCAGCCTCATGTCAGTCACTAAAAAGGGAAAACAAAATGTACAATCAGTAAACCAATAGAGATAAAATAGAAAACTAAACAATTAAGGTGAAGAGATGACTTGGACCAAGAATAAAAAAATGACACAATTAGTAAACAAATAACAAGCTGGTAAGTTATAAAATATTACTAATAATTCTAGTAATGTTTTCTTAACCTCACAACTTGTTGGAACTATATACTTCAAATCACAGTTTAATAGTATATCATTTTAAAATTAGGTTACTTCTTATTGATTTCTTAATATTGAATATTTAATATATAATTTTAATTTCAGTAGCTATAGAAAAGAAAGTGAAACTAAGTTTAATGATATATAGCATGAATTGTAAAATTGAGAAGCATTAGAATTTAAATGAATAACATCATTATTGTTTCATTTCTGTGAATTAATGTAATAATTCAAAGTGTTTTCTACACTTCGCACTCACCTTAACATCAAATAATAAATTATTGCACATGACTTGGTATTAGGTGGAAGGGTTCAGCACTGTGGTAATATTCACACCACACAGTACATCAGAGTTTGACTCCTCTCATCTAGCTTAAATTGTGGAAATTTGATTTCTACATGCATGTTAAATTCTTGCCAAGGTGACATCTATAAAATTATAAACAATTATGTATATGAGGAGTGTTTCCGATGATACTTAAAAGTCACATTCATTAATTAAATTTTATTGTTTTCTACCAAATAAATATTTATAGAGAGACTGAATTTCTGAGTTGAGGATTATTTTATATCCCTGCCATTGTTTCTATAGTTGGATTTAATTTTCCATAAAGGGTTAAGTGTATTATATTGGATATATGAAGGTAAACTGAATGTTTATTCTATCAATATTTTGCCACTTGTTTAATCCCAAGTTTAAATTATCCATATGTTTGAAGTAATGAAAATAACAACATATATAAAAAAGATAAATCAGTGTGTAGTAGATAAGTATTTTCACCTTTATTTTGATAGTTGGTCCTCTTTTACACTACAGAATATCATAAGGAAAATGTGCTCAAGGCTGACCACAACTGCAAAATATTATGGTTTGGTCTATCATAAGAGAAGGAAGGATGGGGTACCTTCCTTCCAAAAGTCTGCTCCCAGGGATGTGATCTGTTTTATGTTGGTGACTTGAAAATGAACATTTTTCACAGTCAACCTTGAAAAGCCATCTTGATAGACCATTTTTTAAGTGGTTACATTGGATTATCCATGGCTTTGCAAGGATGCCGGATTGCCTCATTTTGAGACAATTAAAACAGGAATTTATTCAGCTGTACTTTGTATCTTTAGGAAAAAACCCATTGACTCTAGGCCTGGGGATCAAAGGGGTCCAGAGAAGCTACTACCGTGAATAGTAATCCTAGGCCTCTAAAAAACAAAACAAAACAAAACTCCAGTAGGAACAGCAACTCAGGGCAACTATCACAGCCTACATGAAGTCAAGCAAAATACGGAAGCTGAGAGTCATTTATCTGATAACTAATATATTTTTATGAGGCAGACTGAAATAAGACTTCAGAGAGAGGGTCAAAAGACTGATCAGAGAGACTAAAATTGGTCACACGAAGATTGGAAAATACAATTCCTTGTACAGCAAATAAATCTTAGAAAGCCTGTGCATATAAGAACAAGACAGCAGACCAAATTCCAGATATGTGCATTCTCTTAGAGGTCAGCTTAATGAATTATCAATGGAAATCTTTGCTTTCTTAAATATTTTAGCACATGTAGGAGAAGGCCAATTGGTGAAGAGAAAGAAAACGTTATCACTCAGTTACGAGATCCAATATCATATTAGGAAGGAATCAAGCACAGATTTGTAATAAAAAGAGAAAAAATATTCCAAATGAGGGTTTCATTTGTTTTGATGTAAGTTTCTGGTTTATGTGCTAGCAAATACCATACAATTGATCCATTCCCACAGCTGAGTTGATATTTACTGCAGTACTCCCACATGAAGGAAAAGAGAAAATTTACAAATGTCTGATGAAATGAGTTGAGGGTGAAGTGTTCTAATAGTGATATCTGAGGTTTAGACATAAATGAAGAGGGGGATTTTTAGCCTGGTGCCAAGGGTCACAGCTGTAATCCTAGCTACTCAGGAAGCTGAGAACTGAGGACTGCTTTTCAAAGCCAGCCTGGCAGGAAAGTCCCTGAGACTCATATCTCCATTTGAGTTGAAGAGCTTAGAGACAGTACACAAGCCCAGACTTAAAGCCCCTCAACCAAGACCAAAAAAAATCTCCCTTTTGTTGGACTGCCTACATCTTTTCCTAACATTCAACAAAGAAGCCATTTTATCACCCACAACATTTAAATCCTGTCCTAGCTACTGCAAATACAATGGTTTGTTATCTTATGTCAAAAAGTTCATATTTTCAGGATCAAATACCAGCAGTGGTAACATTTTTTCCAGTCCTTGAACTCTGGGCCCGGGCCCTGAACATGGTTATGCTTGTAGCGTTAATGTGAGCTTGTTTATTTATTGGATTACTGCCCATGAGGGGAATTACTGGGTCATAAGAGAGATCTATGTTTAGTCTTTTGAGGAAACTCCATACTGCATTCCAGAGGAGTGGAATAAGTTTAACTTCCCACCAACAGTGTAATAGAATTCCCAATTGGAGACGGGTGCTGGTGGCTCACGCTTGTAATCCTTACTACTCAGGAGCCTGAGATCTGAGGATCATGGTTCAAAGCCAGCCCAGGGAGGTTCCCAATTGGCTACACCCACGGCAGCATTTGCTATTATTAGTTTTCTTTTCTTTTTTTTTTTTTCAGGTAAGGAGTAGGTTTATTCAGTAGACCTGCTGGGACCAGGCAAGGTTGGCACTCCACGTGGCTGGGAAAGACCTGGGAATGAGAGAGAGCTGGGAAGAGAGGAAAGAGCCAGAAAAGAGCAGAGAGAGAGGTAAGAACAGAGAGAGAGCTAGAATAGAACAGAGAGAGCTAGTTAGCAGAGAGAGCTAGAAAAGAGCAAGAGAGCAGAGGGAGAGAGCAGAAAAGAACTGAGAGAGCGAGAGAGAGAGCTAGAAAAAGGCAGATTATTAGTTTTCTTGATAATGGCCATTCTAACTGGGAAGGGGTAGAATCTGTCTTGTTTACTTGTAGATTTGTAGGCACCTTCTAGCTACCATAAATGAATGAATCCATGAAACCTGTATTTTTCTGCGTCTGCATTCCTTTCTCTTAGCATAATTTTCCCAAACCTTTCATTTTCCTTAAGACTGGTGAAAAGTCATCCTTTCTAATGGGTGAATTCCATTGTGTGTTTGTGTGTGTGTGTGTGTGTGTGTGTGTGTGTGTGTGTGTGTGTGTAAGATGACTATAGGCTCATGAGTTCATTTCTAAGCCTACTTTTTCATCTGTAATTCTCTAATTTCATATTAAATTTGGATTGCTTTCTCTACTGCATTGAAGAATATTGTTGGGATTTTGATGGGTAGTGCATTGTCAATTGTTTGGGGGCAGTAGTGCAGTTTTCACAATGTTATTTGTGAAAGCATTGAAAGATTTTGCATTTCCTTGAATCTCCTTCAATTTCCCTTTTTATATTTTTAAATTTTCACAGTAGAGGTCCTTCACATTTTTGGTTAAATTAATTCCTAGTTTTGTTGTTGTTGTTGTTCTGTTTTGTTTAGATTTGAGTTGATTTTGAGGCTAATACATATGAGGTTGTTTTTTGGATTTCAACCTGGATGTTCCCATTGCTGGTAACAAAGAAAGACTACTGATTCTTGTGGGTTTTATACCCTTGCTACATTGCTGAAGGTTAGCAACACCTTTACTAACTTGAGGAAGGTAGGTATAGGGTCTCTAAATACAGGATCATTTCATCTGTACAAAAGGATCGTTTTACTTCTTCCTTATTTGGATCCCCGTTATGTTTTTCTCTTGCCTATTGCTCTTGCTAGAATGTCCACTACTATATGGAAGAGTAGTAGAGAGAGTGGACATCCTTGCTTCATTCCAGATTTTATTTTATTATTTTTTGAGTTTGCAAAATCTGGTTTAATTCAAACTGAGGAGCACATTGTGAAAATACATATGCATAAAAATATAATAAATGCTAGATAAACATTATATTACTTTACAATAGAATAACCACAAATTTGAAGGCTCAAATTGAGTCTGTCAGTTGTAAATACAATTTTATATTGGCTCAAATGGCTACTGGATTTCAAATGGTGCCAAGTTCCTCCAAAGCACCTCTTGACCCCCTCAGCCTTGGGCGGAGTTTCACCACAGTCTCAGTCGAAATCCCAGTCATCCCTTCAACTCTTGGGGCCAATGGAGTCATTGGTACCCAAACACAACTGGAGGCCAGGGATTTCCAGTGGCCAAAAGTTATTGCACAGAGAACTCCATTCTAAGCCAGACTCATGGCTAAGAAGGTGTGAGATTAGCCCTTTAAACAGTGGTGTAGCATTAACCTGGTCTATGTTAAGAAATAACTCATTAGTGAGAATGTACTAATTACTAGTTATCACACCAACAGAAAAAGGCAACATGGGAGCTTCACATTTCACATGAAAGACTAGCATTAACTGGGTCTGGCTTCACTCACGTAGAGTGATTATTTTATTTTAGACCTAAGAGAAAATGAGTTCATAGCAGTCATTTCTTCACATAAGATTTGTGTAGCATTAAAATTGTTTAACGCTAATGATGAGGCCATGCAGGTAAAAAATGTGTGATTCTCCTCTGCCAAAACAGAAACACCCCATTTCGACTCCTGTCCAGTTTCCAAAAAAAAAATATATACATATATATATATATATATATATATATATACACATACATACACCTTTGTTATTGCACATCTTTCACACAAATCTGTGTATGTATTTTATATACTATATATTTAAATACACTACACATAAAAAGACTATGGCACTTTACAGAATACATGTTTAACAAAGATCATTCATTACACCACAAATGTTTGAAATGATACAAAACCCTTAAATCATTTAATGTAACATTGTGAATTAAAACACAGGTTTAAAGCATCCACAGACTCCAAGACAAATATTTCTGCTTTAGAGTTTATTGAGAAGCCCAGCTTATCACAAATCTTTAAGCAACAGATGCAAGAAAAATTAATAAGACTTTTCTGGTATTAGCAATTGTTTTATTAGAAAAATAGTTGTGGGTCAAGTGGTTTTTAAAGAGCTGTGTAGAAGAGTTTTAGTCTAAACTTCATTCCATATTTTAATGTCTTCATGTGTCCACTGTTAGGTACATTCTTTGTCATACGCATATTCTGTATAATATTGAGGAAAGTTGCATGCATTCCTAGCTTCTCAGACCTTTTAATCATAAAGGGGTATTGGAGCTTATTAAAAGATTTCTAAATCCATATAAAAATCATGTGGTTCTTGTCACTGCTTCTGTTGATGGTGTGTGTTACATTTATTGACAAGTATGTTGAATCCAATTGTACCCTACGATGAATCCTGTTCATTATACCTCAAGCAGCACCATTGGTTGTTACTGGAAGTAACGGTTACTGGATGTGGAAACTGATCCCAGGAGAGGAATGGAACATAGAGGAATGACAAAGTTCAAGTTAATACGTGATTTCCTTTTTAAGTACAAGAAAACAATCCCAAGGCTTGAAGGAAACTCTGTCCCTGACTTTTTCGAGTGTGTTATTTACTCATATAAAACATTTCTGTAAACTGTTAGTTGAGTATTACAAAAAGAAATAATGTGTTATTTGAAGGCCAGCATAGAACAAAAAGAAATAACGTTGTTTTAAAAGTGTTCTACTGCAAAGAAACAAAGACATGGAAATTTTAAAGTGCCTTATGCGTGGATATTTCACTCCTGAGATGATCCTTTTGTTGCAGGAGTCAGTTATCAATTACTTAGTATGGTCCTGAGTTCTCCTTAGCAATAAGGATTCCAAAAAGCAGGATCCAGTGAGTATGATCAACAAAAGGAGCCCCTTCTCTTAAAGGAGTATTCTTTTAAGGAGGGTCCCAAAGAAATATCTGTGTTCCTTTTGTTTGCTTGTTTGTTTAGTTTGTGCTGGTTGTGGGGCTTGAACCCAGAGGCTGGACCCTGTTCCTGAACAGTTGCCTTTCCTGCCCACCTGCCACCAAAGCCAATACTCTACTGTTGAGCAAAACTCCACTTCTGGATTTCGGGTGTTTAATTAGAGATAAGAGTTTACAGATTCTCCTACCTGGGTTGACTTTAAACTAAGCTAGTAAGAAAGCTATGTGATATCAACTGTATAGACTTCTCTTTTGAAATAAGAAATATAAGATGAAGTTTATTGTAAAGCTAATATTTGACAATTTTTAAAAGAAGAAATTATGTCCAGCAAAAAAGCCATAACTTAAATAATTCAGCAAAAGTAGGTACACTGAATCATTTTGGAATTATTTTTTCTGCTTGGAAAGATTATTGAACTTGTCGTTCCTTTTGTGGAAATTTAAAGTCACATTTCCCTTTTTTTGTTGGTCGTGGGGATTGAACTCTGATCCTGGGCATTATTCCTCGGCTCTTCAACTCAAGTTGAGCACTCTACCACTTTAGCTCCAGCACCACTTCTGGGATTCTGGTGGTTAATTGAAGAAAAGGGTCTCATGGACTTTCCTGACCAGGCTGGTTTTGAACCACAATCCTCTAGTCTCAACCTCCTGAGTAGCTAGCATTACAGGTGTGAACCATCAGCACCTGGCTCATATTTGCATTTATGTGCACTTAATGACACTATGTAGAAAAAGTATGGAAATTTGAACCAAATGATGACATTGCAGCTTTTCAGAAAAATTGAGGTAGCAATAAATATGTCCTCCTTTTCCATGTTGTTACATTAATGACCCACGGGACCCTTACATTAGCATCTTCTGGCATCTGTATAGGTGTATTTAGTATCAGGAAATTTTCATAGAGAAAAATAGAAAGACTGAGATTTTTAGAAAGCAAAGGAGATTGAGTAGGAAAGAACAGCACAGAAGGAGATACATTTATCACACAGATATTAAGAACTAGCCTAAGAGATTTAGACTGCTAAAGGCAATGAGGAATAAGCTTAGTTGATAACTAGTTCTTCAATAACCAAAAATGGTTCTCAAGAACAGTTTCTGGTACACCTTAGTTACTATCATTTATTCCTTCCATCGAGTTATTCCTTCTATTCTGTCACAACTGTTAATTAGCCTCTGCGTTTTTGGTACCATGATTGACCAAAAAGATTTCCAAATGTCACTTAGACGATCCTTCTCTCTGTGATTAGCAGTGACCACACAAAATCCTGGCATCAGTTGCTTTGACCTAATGACCAAAACTTTTTTTTTCAACAGAGTATGCTATTATAAGTAAAGTACATGAATAAGGGACTATTGTCAGGTGTCAGTATGGAAGGAGCAATTATATATTCAAAGTATGGTTTCTTTATTTTGCATTTGCTAACTAAATGGTTTTTTTTTAATTGTGAAAATACTGTACAGAGGAGTTACAATTACATGTGGGCAAGATAATGAGTACATTTTTTAACAAGTATTGTTGCCTCCTCCTTGGTTTGCCCTTCCTATCCCCTACCATCTCTCCCATCTCTACCGCCCCCCCCCCCCGCCAAAATTGTAAAGTTCGTTTTTCAACATAACGACTTGTACTTCTCGTTATTACAATGGGTCCACCTGTATCCCTATTTAAACGATTTGTTTTTTTTTCCCTTCCCCTCCACAAATTATACCAACATTAAATACAGTGAAAGCAGGGGATATATCGTGTGTTTCAACAGGTTGAGTGAGACAGGTCCTGACCCACAGCCCACCTCCAGAATGAGAGGGCCACCATGGGTTCTAGCCACATGGGGACAATGGGCTACCTCCTCCAGCACACATTCAACCAGTTCATGTGAAAGAGAGGGAGAAAGAAAGTGAGAAGTACACTTAAGCCCTTTGCTGGTGGCTCAAAACTCTAATCCCAACTACACAGGAGTCTGAGAAATGAGGATCAGGGTTCATAGCCAGCCCTGGAAGGAAAGTCTGTGAGACTCTTATCTCCAAAGATCCACCAGAAAACTGAAAGTGGTGCTGTGGGCTCAAGTGGTAGAGTGCTAGTCTTGAGCTAAAGTGCTCCTGAACAGCGCCCAGACCTAGAGTTCAAGCCCCATGACTGACAAAAGTGGACTTCCCACTACAAAAAGTAGACTTAATAGCACCCATTTAACTAGGGAGCTTGGTAGAGAAGTCAGGCCTAGCTTCCTGTGAACTTGAGGTCATAAGTAGGTCACCTAGCTTCTCCATGCTTTGTTTTCCCCAGTTGCAAAACTCAACACAGTCAAGGATACCCTTCCTCATGGGAATAGGGTAAAGATGAAAGAGAGCCATGTTTTGTTTCATAATCCCACACCGGTTGCCCCATTAATAACAGGGGCCCCCTCAACCTTTTCCAGGTATCTTCCTGTCATGTGTTCACAGAATTGTCGAGAACATTACATGAAGGCCACTCCCTCTGTGCCTAGCCATGTTTCAGAGATCTCTCTATAAAAATCCCTTGTTTCCTCACAACTGTCCTGTGAAGAGACTGAGTTCCAATGGTTGTGGCCCTACCCAGAGCTTTATCTGTGGTCAAGAATCGGCTGCCATGGACTAAGAGTTTGTGATATCCATCTAAACTGATGTCTGAGCATGGCTCTACATGTCTACCGTCCCAACTACAGAGGACCAGGACTGGTGGAGCATACATGTCACAGATAGGAGGACCGCCTGAGCTCAGCCCAGCCTGAGTATATATTGTTTGTTTCTCAGAAATGCACAAGACAGAAAGGTGGCTCCTCAGAGCCAGGGAGAGGAAACAAGCAGGGGGTCATGGTGCTCTCAGAGGGATTTCTGACCCGAGTTGGGAATGGTGTTGGGGCAGCCACTCACCTGTGCTGCTGGGAGACGCTGTTGGCAGCTGATCCAGGTAGAGCAAGCAGGGATGGCGGTGGCATGGCAGACACATGGACCCAGAGCAGAGGACCAAGGGCAGGGACCAGGTCAGGGCCTTAGGCCCGCTGAGATTTGAAATCCAGCACCACAGGCAGGGAGGGAGGGGAGTGGGGCATGTCAATTTCCTACTATTCTCTAAAGTTACCTTGAGTCTCTTGCTCACCACTCAGCCACCTCTACCTTCCTTAACTGCTGGTAGTGGTGTACTAAAAGAGGGAATCCAGGTGCTACCAGGCATCATGGAATGTGGGCGTTGCCACCATTCTTGTATCCCATTGGTCAGAAAGAAACATGAAATAATGGGGGTGGGGCTAGAATCCTGTGATGCAATCAGCATGGGCAGGGTCAAGTTGACAGGGGCTCTCCCAGCCCTTTTCCCAGGGAACTCTGTCCCATTCAGTTGGGGACAAGAGGGAGACCGCTTTAGCTGGATGGCTGCACAGATTGTTGTTTATGTCTGTTTGTTGCCAGTCCCTAACCTTGAACTCAGGATCTGGGCACAGTCTCTGAGCTGCTTTTGCTCAAGGCTGGCCCTCTACCACTGGAGGCACAGGGCTTCTGGCTTTGTTGGCACTGAAGTTGGACAGGGTCTCAAGGACTTTCCTCCTGAGGGTGACCTTGTCCATGATCCTCCCATCACAGCCTTGTAAACGTCAAGGAGGAATGTTGAGAGCCACTGGTGGCTGCCTAATCATTGGTCTTGCTGATGTTCTTGGACAGAACAGTGAGTTCCCTATTCTCGGGTTTAAGTAGGGGGAGCTAGAACCCAAAGTCCGAATCCTGGGGCTGCCACCTCCAAATGGCAGGAGATCCTAAGACACTCATTCATATCCATATGAATACAAATGGGGTGGGATGTATGTCATGATTGAATGGGCAGTTCTTGAATGATTCTAGGATAAAATTATACATAATTATATTATAGGACACTAATCGATTTTATTTAATACTTTATTAAGCATTTAAACAATCACATTCATAAAATGGAGGAATAATGAAACACCTAAGAATTGGGCCTCATATACTCTAAAGGTGCCATTTTTCTGCCAGGACTGGGATTTGAACTCATGGTCTGGGTAACACTGTTGTACTGTGTAGGAAGGGGAATCTGGCCTCCTTGAAGTCAAGAAATTCAAGTCTGTTCCTTAGGCCTGAAATCGATCCCCACCTCTTCATGTACAATTTAAATATATGATTTATATTTATATTTATATACATACGTTGACTCCATATTGCATTCAGTGTAGTTATTGTATTTTTTTGTTTTATTTATGTATTGACCATTTATTTTACTGATTATTATGACACATAGAACATTGGTTACATTGATTACATAGGATATAGGCCTGCATATGTATTCCACTTCATACCTGACACCAGGACATTCACAGAAAAGGAAAACGTGTCAGCATCAGCTTCTTACTCAATGATTCATTGTTTGGGACTGCTGGTATCTGAACTCATGGCCTACAGGGCCAAATTCATGAATGGTTGAGTGTGAACACGCCCTCCTGGGGCAAACTGAGCTGACAGGCTATTCCCAGGACCTGAGATCGAGCCCAGGAGTTAACAAAATATGAAGATTGACACGCAGATGACAGTATACTAATAAATATATATCTTTATAGAGTACCAGAGATGTCTATACATTATTCAGTTATAAGACTACATTCCTACCAATTCTTGGGTATTTATTATGCGTCCATGTAATTAATGTTATTGTTTTCATCCTTACACTATTAATGAAATCAATCAGTGTCCTGAAATTATTGTGTTCCTGTAAATAATAATATTCTTTTAATGCTTCATAAATATTAAATAAAATCAATCAGACTCCTGAAAACACTCTGTTTAATTTTATAGGAGCATCATGATTAACTCATTCAACTGTGACATTGACAAAAATCCATTGTTATTCCTATGGATGGAAACCAGTTTCTTAGTATTTCCTGCCATTGGTTGGTCAGGTCCTATGTTGCCACGTGGGCCTATGGCTTCCCTAATAGTCTGCCAACCTTCAGCAATGCAAGGTGAAGTACCCTTTGCAACAGTGTCATTCAGACCTAGGAGGGTCACCATGCAAAGGAAGAAAACGTAAAAAGGCCACATTTTTTCTGTGCATTGTTTTCCCTGAAAGGCCTGATCCCATTAGCAGCTGTGGGTCCAGTGGCTACATCCCAGCCTAGAGTGATCAAAGCTGAGGTAGAATTGCCACTACCTGAGTTCAAGCCCTGTGCTTGACAAAATAAAAAAAAACCACATACAAACATACATACATGCATACATACATACATACATACATACATACATGCATACATTAAAAGTATTTAAAATATTATGAGGATCCGTGGCTTGTAATTCTTGCCATTTTTTTCTGCCAGGCCTGGGATTTGAACTCAGGGTCTGGGGAAATCTGCAGCACATTGGGGGATGGGAAGATCACCATGCTGGAAGACAATAAAGAAAGGCCTGTTCCTAGGGCCTGGATTCAAAAATAATATTCGTATATATTTTAAAAACATGATTTATTTTTACATGCAAATGTTTACTGTATGTTGTGGTTAGTGTATTCATTTTTTATGTTTTATTTATTTCTTATGCATTTGAGTGAGTATGATTACACATATAACATTTTTTGCATCCTATTACATAAGACATAGATTTGCTTATGCATTCTACATCATTCCTGAGGCCCAGGACTTTCACCGATAAGGAAAACAGTGGGACAATTGGGTTTTCCCACAGGATTAAGTTTTTGCCAGTTCTGTGCCTTGAACTCAGGGTCTGACAGGTCCACTTCATGAAATGGTAAATGTTAGCACACCAGTCTGATGCAAGTGAAGTTGGTGGGCACATTTGAGGACCTGAGATCAAGCCGAGGAATGGCCAATATATAAACAGATAGATGTTTAGATTGCAGTGTGTGTGTGTGTGTGTGTGTGTGTGTGTGTGTGTGTGTGTGTGCATGTGTGTGTTTATTAACATGTGTATATGCATCTACAAAGGCATACAGAGAGAGACAGACATTTATGTAGATTCTAGTGTATAACCCTATATAAAGAGTGATGTCTATATCTTATTTTCACATATTCTATTACTACCAATTATTTGGTCTAAAATTATGCCTCCATTAATTAATCATGGTAGGATACTTAATAAAGAATTAATCAATGATTTATATTTATTGCATAAAATCTTATACTGGAATGACTATCTAATTAGTAATTCAGGTAGCACATTTTAAACATTCTATTAGTGTTCCTATAGATAAGAACAAGTTTCCTAAGATCTTCAGCCATGTGTAGGTGGCAGGCCTAGGATCGATCTCAGGGCCTAGGTATCTGGGTTGGACTGATGCTTCACTGACAGCCCCCAGCCTTCATCCATGCAAGGTCACGTACAATTTTCAGGCCAAGTCATTGAGCCCCAGGAGGGTCACAGTGCTAAGTAAACAAAAGCAAACCTGTTGTGTAAAATTACCTGGTTTTTCATCATCAATTTTTGTTTGTTTGCTGTATTTTTGCCAGTGCTGGGAATTGAACTCGGGTCCTAGGATCCCTGGGTGGATGTAAAAGCTGCATCGCAACCTGGGGTAATCATGGTTTAAGACACAATAAAATGCTTCCTTGAGCAAAAGGAGATCAGGGAAAATGTCTAGACTCACAGTTCCAGCCTCAGGTCCTGCCACAAAAAAAGAGCCAGTAACTCCATGTGTCTGTGTATATATGCATGTATTTGAATTGGTGAAGATCCAGAGTTGCTATGAAGAATGGCACCTAGCTAGGAAATTTGCTTTGAATAGAATGATTTCTTAGCACAGAGTGTGCATTCAAGACAGTGCATGTTCCGGGGCTCCCCACACTGTTCCCAGTTAACATGAGGGGGTCTCCATACCCCAGGCTGCTGGAGGAAATCTGCCTCATTGTTGGGACAGGCAGACAATAAGCCTCACTCTTGTGCATCTGGGTAACAAACAATTCATCCAAGCCAATTAATGAGGATGAGTGTGCCCAGGCTGTTAAGGTTAGGAGAAAAAGCCCTCTTTGAACCCCAAGCAATCTCTCTCCCCTGTGCTCTGTTTTGACTGGAAGCTTTCATTTGTGCCACCTGCCATGGCAGACCAAGTTCCCTACACTCATCCTGTCTTTGTTAGACTATGTTTCAGTGTTGAAACAAACTGCTACCATTAATTCAACAGTCCTTCTCATAGACAATTAGGGAGCTGAACAGAATGAAATGATTCATTATTGGCAACGGTGCCTCCGTGTGTGAGTGTGTGTGTGTGTGTGTATGTGTGTGTGTGCGCGCGCGCACGCGCACACGAGCATGCGCGCATACACCATCCTGGTGATTGAACTATGGACCTAACCACTACCTGAGTTTCTCCTGTATAAGGTAGTACTCTTACCACACAGCCACTTCAGTATTTTTTTGTAGGGATGTGGTACTGAGGATTCAAACCCAGAGTTTCACACACACAATGCAGTCTACCCCTAAGAAACATTCCCAGCACTCCAATTCAGGTTTCTTTCTTTCTTTTCTTGTAAGTTGGAGGAGTTGAAGTCTGGGCCTGGATGCTTTCTCTGAGCTCTTCATCTCAGTCTAGCACACTACCACTTGAGCTACAATGCCCCTTCAGGCTTTCTGGTGGTTTATTGGATATAACCATCTCAAGGAATTTCCTGCCAAGGCTGACTTCGGACCGTGATCTGGGATAGTTTTGAAATGAGATCCTCAGCTTCCTGAGCAGGCAGAATGATAGACCTCAGCTAAAGACATCTAAGCCATGACACTTTGCTGCAAGTGGGTCCTTGGCTCAGCATGGTAGAAGATTAACCATGAGCCCAAGAAGAAAGTCAGCATCTATGCTCTGAGTTCAAGGTTCATGATGGAGTAACCTAAATCAAAACAATTGTCTGCAGGTGACAAATCACTAGAGTTTAGTACATACATAAATTTGGCCCTGCCTTGGGGACATATCTGAGCCTCAACTTTCTCATCTGCACATTCATCTTACTTGTGTAGCTCTTATAAGGACCATATGAAAGAATACAACTCGTGAAGGACTTAGCACATAGCACCCTGTGTAGGACTCAGCACTCAGTAACCCATGGACAACCCAGAAATACTCAACACCCAGCACCCCAGGAAGGACTCATCACATAGCTATATCCCACAAACTGTCATTAGAATTAGAGTGCTTTCATCACTATCACCATTCTTTCAGATACACATCACAAACCGCACAAGTTCACATCTAATGGTTTAGAGGGATGTTTTGTGGGGGAGAGTCATCAGCCTCAGGGATTTCACTCATAGGTTAGAGGTACTGTCCTAAGATCTTTTCCTCAAGGCTAGATCTCTACCAATTTCAGGCACAGCTCAGAGTCTACCAGACTTCCTGCCAGGGCTGAGTTTTCAACCCCCAGTGTCTGATCTCACCCCCTGAGCAGCTAGGGGTGAGCCAGCAGTGTCCGGTTCCATGATGCTGTGCTGCAGCTATTGACCTCTGGCTAAGTCAGGTTACATGACAGCCGTCAGTTTCAGACTCCCAGCTTGCTCTGTGATGAGGTATTTGAAATCCTGGCTTTCTATAATTGCAATCAGAACATTCTACATTCTACCTTGTTTTTGGTTCTAGTATTGGGGCTTGAGTAAGGGCCTAGACACAGTCCCTAAGCTTTCATGCACAAAGCCAGTGATCAACTGCTTGACCGCACTCCTTCCAGGTTTTCTGTGCATGTAATAGTGTGGAATTGAACCCAGGTCTTCATACATCGAGGCGATCATTCTACCACTGAGCTCCAGGAATGACAAGTGTAGAAATAGATGTGTAGATTGTAACATATATATATATATATATATATATATATATATATATGTATGTATATATGTATATATATATGTATATATGTATGAAACAAGACAGAACTGTCTGTATATTATTTAATTATATATATTATATTACTAACAATTATCAATAAATTATTCCTTCCTGTATTGAAGTATTATGGTTGAATACATAACAAAGTATCAATTGAAAATTATTCAATATAGTATAATTATTGTGTATAATTTTATAATATAATCATACACTAATGTAATTGTTACTTTACAACATTCCATTCATAAGGATGTATATCGGAATGCATTTCTTAGGATATACTACCATTCATAGGTGGGAGTCCTGGGATTCACACCCCAGGCCTAGGTATCTGCTTTGGGCTATGGCTTCCCAGATAGCCCACCAAAATTCAGCAGTGCAAGGTCATGTACACTTTCTGAGCCCTGCTTGCCATTCAAAGGAAAAAAAATGTAAAACCGCCTCTGATACTTCCGAGTTTTAACCTTTTCCTTTTTCCCCCCCTCTCTTTTCTTCTTTTTTTTTTTGTTGGTTTTGGGGTCAGAACTCTGAGTCTCGGTGCTGTCCCTCAACTCTTCAGTGCAAGGCTATCACTCTACCACTTGAGCCATAACACTACTTCTGGCTTGTTTCTGCTTATGTGGTACTGAGGAATCGAATCCATGGCCTTATGCATACAAGGCAAGGACTCTATTACTGAGCTACCTTCCCAGCACTTCTTTTTTTTTTTTTTGCCAGTCCCAAGATTTGAATTTGGATCCTAGGATCTCAGGATGGACTGTGGGTCCAGAGGCTGCACCCCAGCCTAAGATGATCGAAGGTGAGGAAGAGTTACCACGAGCTGAGTTCAAGCCCCAGGCCTGAGCAAAAAAAATAAGGCCCTGGCTTGGAATTTGCACCATTTTTCTGGCTGGCCTGGGATTTGAACTCAGGGTCTGGGTAACTGTGGCACTGTGGGGGAGAGGAAGCTCACCGTAATTGAAGACAAGAATTTCAGCCCAGTTTCCAGGGCCCGAATTCAAGCCCCAGCACTGAAAAAAATAATATTCATATATGAGATCTATTTACATACATGGGTTTACTCCATATGACATTTATTATCCATATTTTTTATTTTATTTAGTATTATTACATATATAACATTTATTTCATCTTATAACATTGATTTATTTGAATATGGATTATACATCCTACTGAGACCCAGGACTTTCATAGAGAAGGAAAAAAATGTCTAAAAATTGGCTTCTGACTCCACATACAAAATTTTGGCCATGCTGGGATTTGAACTCACAGCCCACAATGCCCAATTCATGAAAGGATCAGTTGTAGTACAAAAGCCTTTGGCAAACTGATCTGCCAACCAGTTCTGAGGACCTGGGAACAAGCCATAGTAGTGGCTGATAGATAAAGATATAGGTGTAGATATTGATATGGATATAGATATAGATATAGATAGATAAATAGATGTGTAGTTTACAATATATATGAGAGAGAGACAGTGTGAGGATATTAAATTATATATATTATGAATTATTATTAAATTATGCCTCCATTTAATGAAGTATCATTGTTGAATACTTATTAAAGCATTAATGTAAAAGTAGTCAGTATTCTTTACTTGGGAGAATTATACAAAATAGATAAAATGGAAGACATAATCCAATACTTTTTGTGTGGCCTTCTATAAAACAATCATGAACTAACTGCAAATTCAATTGTTACTTTTATAACATTCCATTAAACATTCACATGAATACGAAAGACTTTCTCAAGGTATCCCTCCATTTGTAGGTGGCAGTCCTGGCATTGGAACTCCAGGCCTGGGCAGTTTACTTCAAAATGCAAACCATTAGAATGACACTGTGAAGATTTCAATTTCTCACAATGGAAAAAAGAACAAGAAGGAAAGAAAGCCAGGTGTCATTTGTTCCTGCCTGTAATCCTAGCTCATCAGGAGTCTGGGAGGTAGAGAATGCCAGTTTGAATTCAGCCAGGACAGGAAAGTCCACAGCACTCTTATTTCTGAGAGACCAAAGAATAAAAACTCGTCATGAGTGGGGCTGTGGCTCAAGGAAAGAGCACTACCCTTGAGCAAAAAGAGCTCAGGGACAGTGCCTAGGCTCATAATACAAACCCTGCACCTGCCAAAAAAGCAAAATAAAAAACAAGTAACTCCATGTTTCCTCATGTATGTATGCATGTATTTCTATCGGTAAAGGTCCAGAGTCCCTATGATGAAAAGCATCCAGCTAGAATATTTGCTTTGAATAGAATGATTTCATAGCACAGACCGTGCTTTCAAGACAGTGCATGTTCCAGGGCTCCCTTAACTGTTCCCAGTGTAGCCTGAGGTTTTCTGCACACCCCAGGGTGCTGGAGGAAGTCTGCCTCATTGTTGGAACAGGCAGACAAAAGTCCTCACTCCAGTACAGCTGTGTAATAAACAACTCCATCCAGGCCAATTAGTGAGGAGGAGTGTGGGCAGGCTATAAAGGCCAGGAGAAAAAAAGCCTCTTTATACCCCAAGCTATCTCTCTCCCCAGTGCTGTTTTGACAGGAAACCTTCATTTGTGCCAACTCCCTTGGCAGGCCAAGTTCCCTGCATTTATCGTGTCTTTGTTAGACTATGTTCCAGTGTTGAAATAACCTGCTACAATTATTTCAAGGTTCTTTTTGGCAGGAAACAAGGGAGCTGAACTTAATGAAGTGATTCATTATTGGCAACGGTGGCTTCCTTGGTTTCTGGAAGCTTGCTAAATCTAAGCACATGTGTAATATCACAATGCTCCCTGTCATTTAGGGCTGGTGATGCTCATCAAGTTTTGAAACCATTGACCTCTCCTAGTTTGGCCCCGGATGACTAGGTTTTGGGGTTGAACACAGGACCTGGGTGCTGACCATGAGCTCAGAATAGAAGCTCAGTGTTTTACCATTTGGTGTCACACCTTCACTACTGGTATCTGTGTTTGTGTATGTGTATGTGTGTGTGTGTATCTGTGTGTGTGTGTGTGTGTGTGTGTGTGTGTGTGTGTCTGTGTCTGTGTGCACATGTATGTGTGTGCATACACTTGTCCTGTAGCTTGAACTCAGGACCTGAACACTGGACCTGAGTTTTTCCGGTACAAGGATAGCATTCTATCACTTAAGCCACACAGTCACTTCAAGCTTTTTCTAGTATGTGGTACTAAGGAATCAAACCCAGGAATTCATACAGGCAAACCCAGGGATTCATACAGCACTCTACACCTAAGACACATTCCCAGCCCTCCACTTCAGGTTTCTTTCTTTCTTTTTTTTGGAAGTTGGAGGAATTTATGTCTAGGCCTGAGTGCTGTCCTTGAGTTCTTCAGCTAAAGCCAATCGCCCTACCACTTGAGCTACAGCACCCCTGGAGGTTTTTGGTAGTTCACTGGAGAGAGGCCTCTCAAGCAATTTCCTGCCCAGCCTGGCTTTGGACTGTGATCCTCAACTCTCAGGCTCCTGAGTAGCTAGGATGACAGGTGCGAGTCATTGGCTCCCAGCTTCCAGTTCATGTTTCTAAGTGGTGAAAAGGGGATTATAGTCTCATGGGACCTTTTGTGTCTGGGATAGTTTGGAAACGAAATCATCATATCTCAGCTTCCTGGGTAGGGAGGATGACAGACCTCAGCTACAGATACCTAGACTGTAACACTCTGTTGCAGGGGATCCTTGGCTCCACGTGATAGAGGGCTAGCTATGAGCCCAACATGGAAGGGTCAGGGGCTATGCCCTAAGTTCAAGATTCATGACCGAGAAAAATAAACCCAAACAATTGTCTGCAGGAGACAAACATAATTTTAGCCCTGACGTGGGGACATATCTGAGCCTCAAGTTTCATTATAGCACAATTATCTGACTTGTGGAGCTCTTACAAGGACCAGATGAAAGTAGGACTCAGCACACGAAACCTCATGAAGGACTCATCACATAGCTGTATCCCACACAATGTCATTAGAATTAGGGTGCTTTCATCAATATCACCATTCTTTCAGAAACTCGTCACAAACCACACAAAGCTCACATCTAATGATTTAGAGGGGTTTTTTGGGGGGAGGTGGAGTCAGCCACGGGGATTGCATTGAAAGCCTGGTTACAGTCCTAAAATCTTATGCTCAAGGCTAGAGCTCTACCACTTTGAGCCACAGCTCAGTGTTTCGCAGACTTCCTGCCAGGTCTGGGTTTTAAATTCACCAGAGTCATCTGACTCAGAGTCATCAGCCCCCAAGAATCTTGGATGACAGGGGTGAGGGATCCAGCAGCATCTGCTTCTGTGCAGCTGGGTTGCAATGGTTTACCTCTGGCTAATTCAGGTGAGACAGCAACTGTCTGCACCAGACTGCAGACTTGCTCTGTGATGAGGTATTTGCAGTGATATCCTTATATAGTTGCAGTCAGAACATTCTATCTGTTTTGGTGCCATTTTTGGGTCTTGAGTTAGAGTCTTGACACACAGTCTCTAAGCTTTCATGCTCAGCTAGTGTTCAGCTGCTTGAGCAACAGCACGACTTCCAGATTGATCTATACACACAGTAGTGAGGAATTGACCCTAGGACTTTGCATGTACTAGGTGAGCACTCTACCACTGAGCCTCAGTAGTGACAAGTGTATAAACAGATAAATGTGTAGAATGGTAGATAGATAGATAGATACATAGATAGATAGATAGATAGATGTAGATGCATAAAACAAGAGACATATGTCTGTATACTATGAAATTGCATATACAATATTACTACCGATTATTGGCAATTAAATTATTCCTTGCTTTTTTAACTATCATGATTGAATACATAATAAAGGATTAATTGAAAATTAGTCAATGTAGTATAATTGTTGTGTATAATTTTGTAATCATACACTAACTACCAACTTAATTGTTACTTTTATAACATTCCATTTGTATGGATGTATATGGGAATGGGTTTCTTAGAATCTCCACCATTCATTAGTGGCAATCCCAGGATTCGACCTCCAGAACTAAGTTGCCAGTTTCCGTATGGCTTCCTTAATAGCCTGCCAAACATCAGCAATGCAAGGTCATGTACACTTTCTGGGACTTGTCATTTAGACCCAGGATGGTCACAATACAAAGGGAAAAAAAAGTAAAACCACCTTCTTGAACTTCTCAGTTTTATGCTTCTCCTTTTTATTTTTATTTTTTTTGCCAGCCCCAAGATTTGAACTCGGGTCCTCGGATACAAGGTTCTGCTGTTGCAGAAATGCCAAGACCTGAGTGCAAGCCCTGTGCTCGGCTAATAATAATAATAATAATAATAACAACAACAACAATAAAGCCCTGGTTTGGAATTTGCACCATTTTCCTGGCAGGCCTTGTATTTGAACTCAGGGTATGGATAACTCTGTGGCACTGTAGGTGAAGGGCAAAGGCTCACCGTGCTTGAAGACAAGAAATTCAGAGCAGTTCTCAGGGCCTGAATAGAAGCCCCAGCACTGGAAAAAAGAATATTAATATATGAGATCTATTTACATACATGGGTTTACTGTATATGATGCTTATTACCCTTATTTATTTAGTGTTATTATACATATAACATTTTTTATTACATCATATCACATAGGATATATCCGCATATGGATTATGCATCATACTGAGACCCAGGACTTTCTCAGAGAAGGAAAAAATAAATGTGTCAAAATTGGCTTCTTAATCCACGAATAAATTTTTGGCCATGCTGGGATTTCAACCCAAGGCCTTCAATGGCCAATCCATAAACGGGGTCACAGTCTTAGCACACCAGCCTCCGGCAAACTGAGCTGCCAGGAGTTCTGAGGACCTGTGATCAAGCCATAGGAGTGCCTTATAGATAGATATGTATATATATATATATGTATATATATATATATATATATGCATAGAGAAAGACGGAAGGTGAGGATATTAAATTATATATATATATATAATTACTAATTATTCATTACTAAATAGTGCCTCTATTTAATGAAGTATCACGGTTGAATACTTATAAAAGCATTAATTAAAAATTAGTCAATAGCCTTCCATTAGGGAAATTATACCATGGTGCTGGAATGGAAGATATATATCCAATAATTTTTGTGTGGCATTCTAAAATAGAATCATGGATTAACTGCAAGTTTATTACTTTGATAATATTCCATTAGCATTCCCATGAATAGGAAAGATCTCCTTCCATTTGTGGGTGGCAGTCCTATCATTTGAACTCCAGGCCTGGGTAGTTAACTTTGAATGCAAACTATTGGAATGACACCATGAAGATTTCAGATTGTTACAATTATAAAAAAGAACAAAAAGAAGAAAAGAAACCCAGGAGCCATGGGCTCCTGCATGTAATACTAGCTCCTTAGGAGGCTGAGATGTAGAGAATGCCAATTTGAATTCAGCGGGGGCAGGAAAGTCTGTGAGACTCTTATATCTAAGATATCACAAGAAAAAAATGAATGGAGCTGTGGCTCAAGGGCAGAGTACTACCCTTGAACAAAAGGAGCTCAGGGACAGGGCCTAGGCTCATAGTACAAACCTGGAACTGCCCCTCCCAAAAGGAGGCAATAACTCCATGTCTCTGTATATGGATGGATGATGTATGGATGATGGGCATTCATCAGGTTGCCCATGGCCAGCCCCCCAACCTGGTCAAACTGGGACAAGCCCTGAAGTGTACTCAGTCTGAGCCTGCAGCTTGACCAAAGCATCCTTCTCTGCCATTTAGTAACTGAAACCTTATATTCTGGCTGAAGTCTCCCATCAGGACACCTAGCAGCCAGCCCCTGCCTCCAGGGAGACCAGGGTTACTAGACTGTAGGAGTTGTCAAAGTTTCTGGCTCCATAGTCTCTATCCCTCTGTAGGATGTGAGCCTACATCTCTGGGGCCTGGTGGCTATCACTCATTTATCATTCGTCATTGCTGAGACTCAGGCTGGTCCCAAATCTTGGCAAAGATATTAAATAGTCAGCAATTTCTATGCCAAAAGGGGTATGCCAATAAATCCCACCCTCATAACTCCCATGAGAAGTGAGCCTTGGGCTGTAAATGTGGCTTAGCGGTATAGTGCTTACCTAGCACACACTAAGTCCTGGGTTCGATTCCTCAGTACCAAAGAAACAGAAAAAGCCAAAAGTTGCACTGTGGCTTAAGTGATAGAGTGCTAGACTTGAGCAAAAGAAGCTCAGGAACATACCCAGACCCTGAGTTCAAGACCCAAGACTGGCAAAAAGAAAAAAAAAATGAGCCTGGTATGACATATTCTTGTGGGACTCAGAGGAGGGCCATGGTTATAGGTAAGAGGTAGAGTACAGGGAAGCTGTTGGTGACTCACCTCTGTAAGCAACTCAGGAGGCTGAGATCTGAGGATCCTAGTTGGAAGAAGGGAAGTCTATATGAGACACTTTTCTCTAATTAAACACCCATAAAGCCAAAAGTAGAGATGTGGTTCAAGTAGTACAGTGCTAGTCTTGGGCACAAAAGCTCAGGGATCGGATAGAATCCAGGCCATGAATTCAAACCCCAGGACTGGCACACGCACGCGCACGCGCACACACACACATCAAGATAGAGCATTTGCCAGTCACCCTGCACAAGTGCCATCTCTAGCAACTCAATATTAAAAAAAAAAGAGGGATAAAGCAAGATAAGACTTGCTCCAGGAGGTGATAAAACCAATGCCAAAATTCCACAGGAGTTCTAAGATTTGGATACAGGACAGAGAGCCTAAGGCAGAAGGTACAGCATGGGCAAAGGTCTTGAGGTGTGCTGTAGAGCAGGTAGTGTTGTTGGAATGAAGTTTCTGTGGCTTCAGAAGAGTCTGTCAGGACATTTCATGGCTGGGCCAAGGTTTGTACTTGAGTCACAGGGCAGAGGGTGGGGTCCCAGAATGGGACCCGGGGAGAAGAATAGCTTGGCTTTTCACCACGGACCCCTGCCATTTCTGGTGGCTGAAAGCCTATTTTTCACAGTTCTTGACCATCAGAATTCCTTTGCCTGGAGGAGTCAGTACAAACGCAGGGAAGAACTCTTGCTTAAGAAAAGCTTCTACCCCAATGCCACCAGTGGCTCAACCCCTGTAAATCATAGCTACTCAGGAGACTGAGATAGAGATCGTGGGTCAGGCCAGCTCAGGGGAGGAAAATTAGTGAGACTCTTCTTGCTGATGAACTACCAAAAGCCAGGAATGGAGTTGTGGCTCAATTGGTAGAGAGCTAACCTTGAGGGAAAAAGTTAAGAGACCAGAGCCCAGACGCCTGAGTTCAATCACCAGTACTGGCACCTAAAAAGTAAAGAAAAACTTTCAAGAGCTCCTAGTCCACTGTGGTGAAAGGCCAGATCAGCCAGGCCCCAGTAGCTCACACCTGTCCTCCTAGCTCCTCAGAAGGTTGAGATGTGAGGATTGCGGTTCAAAGCCAGTCTGAGCAGGAAAGTCTTGGAGATTCTGATCTCCAGGGAACCTCCAGAAACCAGAAGTGGTTCTGTAGCTCAAGTGGTAAGCTGAAGAGCTGGGGCACAGTGCCCAGGCCCAGAGTTCAAGTCTCATGACCAACACCTAGCCTGCTTGGTCTTACTCTGTGGCTCTAGGAAGAGTATTTTCCAGTGGGCCCCTGAGGGTCTCTCAATATCTAGATCTCCTACAAGTCTTGAGAGCAGCCTGTTTGGAGGCCATTGCCTACAGATCGACCACAGTACCAGAGAAGGGTCGAGCCTTGGGGTATGGAGCTCATCAGAAAGGCATCTGTCATGGGTGCAATATCGATCTGAGCAGTAATTTGATGTCTCAGACCATGGTTCTAGGCCAGGAGTTGCAGGAGCTGCAAGATGTCACACCAGGTAATGCCTGCTCATGCGGGCATCACAAGAGTGTGAGTTTGTCAGGCACAACTTGGGCAGGTGTGGAGTTGAGCCCATGAAAGGCTTGTAGGCTCCGGAATCCACAGCTGGCTGGCTGCTGCTGGTAGCAGTCATTATCCCAGGAGTCCCAGTGCTCAGACCACTGCTTTCTTCACCAGTGCAAGGGGGTTGAAGGGGGCAGATGAAGGTCAGCAATTGTAGGCTGACTACAAAGGAGCATCCCTAGTGTCCTTCCCTTGGTCCTATGGCCCTGTACATGGATGGAGGGGCAGGTTCCATGGAACTTAATGCCATGGCCCAACCCCTCAGCCCAAGAAGGACTTAGGGAGAAACCACTTGATCTGGCTTGAGAGTTTGCTATGAATATGACTCAAGACTGCCCCCAGTTCTAGCTCAGCTCATCATTACCACTTTCCTGTGTGTGTGTGTGTGTGTGCACATGTGAATGCACACGTTCTCGTACACATCTTGGTACTAGAGCTTGAACTCAGGGCCTGGGCTATCTCCCTCACTTTTTTCATTCAGGGCTAGCACTCTACCACTTGAGCCACAGTTTCTCTTCCAGGCTTCAGGTGGTTATATGCAGAAAAGAGTCTCACAGACATTTTTAGCTGGGCTGCCTCTGAATAGCAATCCTCAGATCTCAAACTCCTGAGGAGCTAGGAATATGAGAGCATGAGCTATTAGCATCTGGCCAAACTCCTTCTTGGCTAAAACAGACTACCTCTCTCCCAGCTGATCACCCATCTACAGTTACCCCTCCTACCCCAGGCTTCAGACAAAACATAAACTCCTCCCCTGAGAACAAAGAAATGGGATCAGGTTTGAGGTTTATATTCTCCACATAATCAGGGGCTGGTGGTGTCCTGACCAGCAGGACTTCAACGAGGGCAATGAACCTAAGTGAGAAGGAATGAAGGGACAAGAGACACAAAGAAGGACAGCAAGACAAGGATTCTGATCAAGCTGCCAAATTTTATTTTTCACACAGGGGTATTTATATGCTTAGAATAAGGAAGCTTTTTCATTGGGCGTAGCAGCTGCAGGATGCTTGCTTAGAGCAATGTGAAAAGGTGGTCAATAGCAGCTACCTGGTCTTTGTTTGGGGCAGGATGCAAAGACCAGATTCTGTAAATAGCCTCCAGAGATGTTCCAGCGAGATAGTCAAGCTTATCATGCAGAGAGGCTTCCTGCAGGGCTCTTGACTTGGTGGGAGCTGACATGGAGGTCAGAGATCTAGTCCAGGGCAAGTAGGCAGCTGTTAGAACAGAAGAGAGTATGAAAAGACATCCTTGCAGCTAGATGCCAGTGGCTAATACCAACAATCCAACTACTCAAGATGCTGAGCTCTTAGGGTGGCAACTTAAAGCCAGTCCAGGCAGGAAAATATGTGAGAAACTTCTGTCTACTAAACTACTAAAAAAGATGACAGGTGGGTTGTGGTTCAAGTGTTAGAGTGCTAGCTTTGAGGAAAGGAAGCTTAGGGACAGTGCCAAGCTCTGAGTTCCAGCTCTAAGATTTTTGTAAGACACCCCTCCACCCCAATCAGGCCATAAATCCAGATTTTGTTCCTCCTAGATCTCACTTCTGTTCCTGCCACTTCCACAGCACAAGTGGCCGGTGTGTGGCCAGCACTGGGTTAAGAAGTGACCTTACACAAGGGGGGGCATAGCCAGGTCAAGGCTAATGCCGCAGAGCATTGAGGTACTGGCCATACCAGTCTCTCATCCCCCAGTTCCCTGGCCCTGGAATCTAAAGTCTGTGCCTCTGTATTCTGGGCATCCAGAATTATCTAGAAGTACCTAAGAGGCCCAGCTGTGGCTGGAAGAAATACTTGCCTTCAGAAATGTACATTGACATTTCCTAGACACCGACCAATACTTCCAACCCATCTTGGCCTCACCTCCCATGTAGCCCCAAATCCACCTTGCCTGGGCAGCCTTTAGTCAGCTATCAAGCTTAAGTTGGCCAGAGCCACTGGCAAGCACCCTTCCCCCATTCCACTGCCAGACTGCTAGAAGTATGACATGTCGCCAGAGGGCCAGCTGAGGAAAAAGACAGGATATCACATGACTGACCCTACTCCCCACCTCAAGAGGAAGGCAAGAAACTATGCCAGCCGGCCCTGCAGACCCAGAATCCCCTGGAGGCAGACAAAGATATGGACAGCCAGACTTGGGCCCCAAAGAAAAGCTGGAATGTGCAGGTATCTGACAATTTAGGACTCATTGTAGACCCTGATGGGGGCTAAAGGCAAAGTTGCCATTGAGCAGTGTCACCATCCGAGGTCAGAAAGAGCCAGACAAGCACCCAGGAAGTGGACAGAGAAAGATGAGGAAATGACACACACACACACACACACACACACACACATACACACACACACACACACACACACACACGTGGGTAGCCCAAGGCCTCAGCATCTGAACATCCCAAACTGAGAAGATGGCACTACTGTCCCCAGACCAAATGTAGACAAATCAAGAGCCTCTCACACATCTGGAATGGCTCATAACACAGCATGGCATTTCCTTCTGTATACACCTCTATGAAGAAAACTCACCCACCTTATCTTTGGTTGTAGGTCATGGGGTTTGAACTTTGGCCTTCCCGCAGACCTCAGATCTTCAGCTGAAGGTGTGCAATCTACCACTGGAGTCACAGCACCACTGCCAGTTTTTCTGAAAGTCTCACTGAGTTTCCTGCCCAAGCAGGCTTTGAACCATAATCCTCAGATCTTAGCCTCCTGAGTAGCTAGGATGACAGTTGTGAATCAATGGCAGCTCCCAGCTTCAGCCACCTTCTTGCACCCAGGGGAAACCGAACTTGTCAGGCCACAAGGCACATGCAGTCCTTCACTTCAGACTTTGACATCAGCATCCAAAACCATTCTTCCTTGGGTGGAGAGGATATAATTGACACTACCCTCCCACCCCTGCTCCCATTCGCCCACTCCCTGCCTAAGACAGGCCACAACCTCTGGAGTTCTTGGTAAGGTAACGCCCACCATGCTATGACTTCACACTCGGGAAAACCTGAGGAGTTCTTAGAAATGTCTGTACACTGAGGCCAGCACCTGGTCTCCCAACCACAGCAACCCCACTCCTTCACCATCTCTTGCAAGCAAGGGTTGTCTTTCTTGTTTTACTGGTAGAGGGGCTTGAACTCAGGGCTTGGGTACTGTCCCTGATGATAATTTTTTGCTCAAGGCCAGTGGTCTACCACTTGAGCCATGGTGCCACTTCTGGTTGGAGATTGGAGATGAGACTCTCATGGGAGCTTCCTGCCTGGGCTGGGAAACAAGATCCTCTGGATCTCAGCCTCTCAAGCAGCCTGGATGACAGGAGTGAGCCACCAGTGCAGGGCTTATGGTGTCTCATTTATTAGAATTTCTACCTAGTCCTCTTCTACAAACTACAACTTAGACACTCCGCTATCTAATTCAGGGACAGGGAGGCTCAGAATCTGGGTAGGGACATGAGCATTAAAGGGCCCCCTTCACATCACTACCCATCTCTAAGTTCCCATCCACCTCCTCTCGTGGCCTGGTCTTCCGTGGCAGATCAGACCCACTAGGACTTCTGGGGCCTCTATCCCCTCACCCCACCCAACCAGTACCTGAGGATTTCTGGAGCCGGCTGCTCCAAGTTTCGGTGGAAGATGTTTGGAGGGTTGCTGATAACCAGTTCCAGGGGTGCCCAGCACAGAATGAGTGTCCATCTCCCCTCTGTCAAAGAAGGAGACATGACTCATGGATGGATCTACTAAGAGCTACAGGGTATAACAATCCACCTATTACCCATGTCCCTTGGAGTGCTGTTTTATGTTGACAGTCCTTGGGCTTGGCCTGGGGGCCCAGGCACTGTCCCTGAGCTTCCTTTTCTTGAGGCCAGCACTCTCCTGGTGCCACTTCTGGCTTTTTCTGTGTATGCGGGACCTAGGAATCGAACCCACGGTTTCCTGTGCTCTAGACAAGCCCACTACTGCTAAGACACAATCCTAATCCTGGATAGTGTTCTTATGTGACCTCTTGGGCCTGTCTTGGAACAATCTTGTACATCTGTACTGAGTTTCTCACCAGCAGCCCTGGCTGGAAATGAACATGCTCCAATATGTTGTCCTTTATCTACAGCATCTTTACACTCTATGCTTCCTGTCAGATCCTCCTTGTTAAGAAAGACCTCTTTCAAGTGCTGCCTTTAAGAAGCCCACTCTAGTTGCCCTGGTGGGGAGAGGGGTGGGGGATCTTCTCAGCTCTACACAATGCCGGCCTTGTCATGCTCTTCCTTCCGGCTGGTGTAGATTGAGAGCACGCAAAGGGGAAAGCCTGGCTTTCACCACCCAATTTCTGAAGGCTCTGATGCACTACCCAGGGACCGGTGCTGTATCACACTCCATGAGAGGGCACTCGAGGCCCACGCAGTCTGTGGGGAAGAAATGAGGCCATTTCTTTGTGTGGGCTTGAACTGAGGGTCTGGGAGCTGTCTCTCTGAGTTTTTCTGTTCAAGGCTGATGCTCCAGCACTTGAGCCACATCTCAACTTCTAACATTTTGGTGGTTCCATGGAGAGTAGAGTCTCACTTGCTTTCCAGCTTATGGCTGGCTTCAATCTTTGCACCTCAGATCTCTGCCTACTGAGGAGCCAGTATGTCAGGCGTGAGCCTGAGCAAGATATGACAAGCACCAGGGCCTTTCTTTTGAGCTTCTGTTTATTTCGTGTCAACTAGCAAGCCCTAATTAAAATTGTTATTTACAGGAGATCAAGTTCCTCTCCTAGGTAAGTTAATCCAAAGAGATAAAATGTCTTTGGAAAAGGCTAGTCTGAGTTGGCCTAGGTGAGTGTGTTTGTGAGAGTATGAGTTTCAGGGATACCTACCCCCATCTCTCTGGTGCTTCATTCTCCCAATGGTAAGTACATCCACGATCTCCACACTAAGGAAGGCGGGTAGGGGAGGGTTCATAAGGTCACATCAAGTGGGATGATCTGAATTCTATCCTGCAACTGAAGCTGGGAGAGATAATAGAGAGGAGAGGTTTAGAGGAACATCAAGGGAAGCCCCTTACATTTGGCTACAAGTACCAGAAAGAAGAATGAATCCATCCTTTTTGGTAGTAAGATAACAGGTGCCCACTATTCATTTATTTTATTTTTTTGTGAGTCCCAGGGCTTGGATTCAGGGCCTCAGTGTCATCACTGAGCTTCTTTTACTCAAGGTTGAGGCTCTACAAATTGAGCCACAGCACCATATATATCTTTTTTGTGGGGGTGGGAGGTGGTTTATGGGAGATAAGAATCTCCCTGCCTGGGCTGTCTCTGAGTCAAGACCTCAGCCTCCCAAATAGCAAGGATGACAGGCTAGAGCCACCAGCACCTGACCGCCACCATCCATTTATAATTCCCTAGGGCCAGTGCTGGGCCACCCGCCCTGCATCCCTGTTGTTGTGAGTTGGAAGCAGACATGAGTGGGTTTGATACTTCAACAGCCTACCTACCTTTGAGCATCGTTCCGGGTCAGTCTGATGGCGGCTTTCTCTTTATCCACAGCAATGACTTGGCTCTGTCACCAGAACAAATATCCCCCAGGAGGTATCAGGTCTGAGGTCTTTCCTATGCACACCACATCCCCTCCCTGAAACGACACACCCCAACAAAGCAAAGTAGACATAGAGTGAATTCATTTTCTTATAATCAGAGTCTGGCCAGATAGGTGGCAGTGAGGATCAGAGGCCCCTGATTCGGCTGTGCAGTTGGATAACATGATGCCTCCTCATCCACTTTCCTTTAACTGTCTTAGAAGAGGGTAGTGAGGAAGGACTCACCTGATGAACTGACAATGAATAACTATCACGGTCTAGCCCAGGCACAGAGGGGCTTACCTACCTAGCTGTTGGAGCTTTTCTTCTTATCTGACCAGAAAATAAACCTGGTGGGGCCAGGAGAGATTAAAACCTGGTGACCAACCCTGAGCCCTAGGGTCTACATCCTTCTGCAGTCAGCGACCACACAACACCTGGATTTCATGAAGTTGCTGATAGGTCAGCGGCTTGGTCCTACATACTGTCTTTAGACTCTGAAACTTTGCCCACAGAGATTGTGAATGGTTGGCTCCCTTGATCCAGGGACTCCAAACCAAGGCATGCCTGTTCCCCCTTCTTCCGTTCCACTTTTTCTCACTCCATCCTTCCCTCCTCTCACTCTCTTTTCCTTTCTTCTCTCATGGGCCTTGAACTTGGACCCTGGATGCTGTCCCTGAGCCTTTTTACTCAAGGCCAACAGACTACAACTTGAGCCACACATCTACTTCTGATTTTTTCTTTTTGGTAGTTAGTTGGAAATAAGAGTCTTACAGGATTTCCTGCCCTGGCCTTAAGCCTCAATCCTCCCATCTCAGCCTCCTAAGTAGCTAGGTGACAGGTGTGAAGCACCAGCATCCAGATCAATCTAAGGTTTCTTCATGTGCTTTGGAACCAGCAGTGGATCGTTTCATCTATGACTCCCGGAGCCTATTGCACACTGTAACTGTTTTTTTGGATAAGTATATGAGCATCTGCCTATGACAATACTATAGAAAAGTCCCATTCGATGCAGGTAAGGATCCTGGGGGGGGAGGGGGGAGGGCAAAGTCTGATGAAGCTCTCCCACAATTCTCCCTCCTCCCTCTTCCCATCCTCCTGGTGCCACCACACTTAACTCTTTTGGCTCCTAGGATGTGAGCCATGATGTACTAGCTGGATTCTTGGGCCTGTGGAATGCCTATCTTCTCAAAGATCTCTGTCCAGCAGCTGACCAGCTCTGTGGCACTCAATTCCCCACTCAGGTGTGAATGAGGTTGCCAGTGAGCTGAGGCCCGGCTCAAGGGGCCTCCTCTCCTCCCCCCTGGGGCCAGGAAGGATGGTCTACCACATCCTGTCCCAAAGTTTCATGTTGCAGAGAAAGGATCCTAGAGGCATCCCGGGTTTCTGAATCTCCCAGAGTCCCATGAAGGTGATAGGAATCATCTTTGCTCACAGCTGAAGCTTGAACTCAGGGTCCCTGAGATTTGTTGTATTTTTAAACAATTTACCATTTGAGTCATGCCTCACTTCTGGCATTTTGCTGATTAATCAGTGATAAAATTCGCAGGGACTTTATTTTGTGGGCTGCCTTCAAACAGGAATACTCAAATCACAGCCTCCCAAGGAGCTAAGATGAGATACATGAGCCAACTGCTCCCAACTTCTATTCACTACTTGTATATGAGCTTTCACAGACTAAATTCTTTTACACTTTTGTTGAGCTCAACTATATCGTTTTCCTTTCCTATAATTTTAATGCCAATTTTAAGAATGCTTCATCTCCAAAATGGTCAAGATGTCTTGACAATTGGAGTCATTGGACTAGAAGGCTGCTGGTATCTAAGATAGTATTAAAATGTTAGACTTGAGCCTATCTATATGACTGCTTAATACTATTGCTTTTTCAGTCCGTATTCTTTTTATTATTGGTGGTGGTGGTTGTGCTGGTTGTGGGCCTTGAACTCTGGGCCTGGATGCTGTCCCTCAGCTCTTCAGCACAAGGCTAGAGTTCTACCACTTGAGCCATAGCACCACTTCCGGTAAGCAAATTTCTTTGCTTTAATTCACATCACTTTTTTGTTTTATATGCCACGTTTTAATCCAGCTTGAACTTAACATTTGAATAAATTGTTATGTTTAAGTCAATGTTCACTTTTTAATTCTCCCAAATATTGTCTAACCTATCACCACTTATTAAAGCGAATATCATTCCTCAAATGTTTGGATTTACCCCTTACTAAATATTCTTTGATAACATTTACGTGGATATAATCTGGTGCCCTACAGACCCATTGAGCTGTATAATCTTTCCTTTACAAATATAACAATTTTACACTAAGAGTTTTACTATTGGACAGAGAAATATATTCCAGCTTATTTTGCTTTGTCAATGAATAAAATAGTGCTAGACATTGTCATATACATAAATAAAACTGTGAACCTGAGCTCTGTTGTCTCATGCTTGTAATCATAGCTGCATAGGAGGCTGAGATCTGAGGATTGCGGTTCAAAGCCACATGGAATGGAAATGTCCATAAGACACTTATGTCCAATTAACCACCAGAAAACCAGAAGTGGCACAGTTACCAAATGAGTGGAGCATTCACTTTGAACTGAAGAGCAGAGGGACAGTGACCAAGACCAGATTTCAAGCCCCATGAATGATCAAAAAAAAAAAAAAAAAGGGAGGAGACAATTTATATTATTGCTCAATTGTATCCTCCAATACACAAAAATTATGTCTCCATTTATTTAGATTTTTCTTTTATATTCAGTATTGTATAATTTTCAATAAAGATGGATGAACAGCACTTTAATACATTTTGTCAATGTTTGAAGACAGCACAAAGAAATTCACAGAAAACAGTTGAAAAATGAAAGGCAATGGGAATGGAGAAAGAAAGAAACCAGAAACAGGTTAATCAGGCCCTTCATTAATATGTGAAAGTGTAAAATATTTCAATAAGTTTTCTCTGTACAATTAATATACACCAATTAATAAATATCTTCCAAAGGCTTTTGTATTCAAGTATGGCATAAAGGATAAATACAGATTCTGTGGTGAAATGAAAGAAAGAGATGAGAAAATACATAATTATAGTGATTGTGTAAATAAACTAAGAAATTCGATCAACATTCTGAGGGCTCTTAGCTCATTGGACTAGAAGGCTGCTGGAATCTAAGATTATACTAGAATGTTAGATTTCAGCCTATCTTTAAGACTGTTTACTACTATTGAATTTCGGTCAGTATTCTTTTTGTTGTTGGTCGTGGTGTTTGTGGGGGTTGTGGGCCTTGAATTCTGGGCCTGGGTGCTGTCCCTCAGCTCTTCAACTCAAGGCTAGAATTCTACCACTTGGGCCATAGGGCCACTTCAGGTTTTCTGGTGGTTTATTGGAGATAAGAGTCTCATGGACTTTTCATGCACAGGCTGGCTTTGAAACAGGATAATAAGATCTCAGCCTGCTGAGTAGCAAGGATTACAGGGGTGAGCCACAGGCAACTGGCTCCGCTGTACAACATCAACCATAATATAAAATGTAGTAAAATCAATAAAGGACGTGTTTAACAAATAAAGTAAAATGATAACTTACAGACAAATGAATATAATAATATGCATATATGTCTGTATACATGTATATACACATCTGTATATTCTTATATATATAGGTATTAGTATATATACACATATAAGTATGAATATATGCATATGTCCATATAGTGTGTATACATATAAATTTATTTAAACAGACTTGAATCAGAAATATATTAATAGTATATGAATGCCAATGAAAAACTTTAACCATCGTGAATAAGTTATAAAAAATCCAAATACATATCTCTATAGTAATATAATAACAACCAAGGAACATATGGAAAGATCATAACATACCTAGACATTGCATACATATAGAGATTAGTGGAAATAGAAACAATAAGATAGCCCTGTACAACCATTATGTAGAAATTGGAATCCTTATACATTGGTATTTGACATTTAAAATTATATAGTCAGTTTGTTGAACATACTGACAATCTTTAAGATATTATATATAGAGTTGCCTCTATGATCCAACATTTTGAATCATAATGTTATATACAAAATAGATTGCAACATATGTCCAATGAGACACATGTACAAGAATATACATAGCCAAACCTTTTATAATAACATATCAAAGTATTTAAATGTCCATTCAGGATGTTATTCCGTTATACACATGCTCTATCCATGAGAAAAGTTTACATGGACTTACTTTAGAAACATAATATTACATGGGAAAAATGGATAAAATAGACTACATTTTCTAATTATATGAGCTTTTTAAAATTGGCACATCTGTAGAGGAAGAATATGAAATAATAGCTGCTCAAGGGAGGTAGGTTGGAATGTTGACAGGAAGTGACTAGTAATAAATATGGGAGTATTTTGAGAGGGTAGTAAGGATAAAATGATCTAGAACTGAAGGTAACATTCTTACTCCAACTCTTTAACATTCTAAGAATCATTTTACTTTATCGAAGAATTACAAATTGCATTTGCATTAACCTTAGGAAAATTTTTAGAATAGTAGTGGGTGAATCTAAGTGATAATTTAGAGTTTAAAATCACAGAATTCTATAATGCATAACATTAGTATGTTGCTGAATAAGACTATCAAGAAAATATGATCCGTGGTATATCTTCTGAGTGACTATACATGCTATTGCGAGTCAGTGAATATTCTACAAAATTATGTAAATTGAGGGATGAGATAGGATTGAGAAGGATGAGGGATAATGTATAGGGGCACTGTATAGGGCTGGGAATGTGGCTTAGTTGTAAACTGCTTGCCTTGCATGTGTGAAGCACTGGGTTTGATTCCTCATTACTACATAAACAAAAAATCTGGAACTGGCACTATGACACATGTCATAGAGTACTAGCATGAGGAAAAGAAGCTCAAGGACATTGCCAGGGCCCTGAGTTGAAGCCCCAGGACGAGTACAAAAAAGGTGTATTGTATTAAGCCTGGCACTAGCGGCTCCCACCTTTAATCCTATATAATCAGGTGGCTGAGGATTGAGGTTTGAAGCCAGCCCAGGCAAGAAAGTCTGTGAGATTCTTATTTCCAATTAAATCTCAGAAAGTTCTAGCATTCATCCAAAGGCATTCAGGAACAGCATTCAGATCCAGAGTTCAAACCTCAGGAGAGAAAAAAGAAAAAAAAAAACCCACTAAACACTATTCATTAACTTCTTTGTCAAAAAGCAACTCCCATACAACTACTTAAAGTTAATTAAAAATATGATAAAACACAAGTCATTTTGGGATCCAGACATAGATAGAATACACAGGACAAAGTAAATTTTATATCATGCAGTTTAGTTTGTAATTTGTTCTACAGTCTTCTTACATCATTTAGGAAATTGACAATGCTGTCACTTATAGGTCTATTTCCTTGAGGAACAGATTGAATTCTGCTATCTTTTCATAGGAAACCATAGAGGTGATTTTTTTGCCTCTTATTGAAGTATATCTGATATTTTAAACTAGATTTGTCCTAATATAATATTAATTTAAACAATCATTTCATTAGGACGATGTTGGTCAGATTTTTTCCAGTAAATCTTATCCCTTATAATACATGAGAGTATACTGTGAAGTCTCCTATTAATATGCCAAATTCTTTATAAAATTAACTTAAAAGGGGGAAAGATTAATCTTGGTTTCTGATTTTACACATTTCAGTTTATATTTCTTATCCTCATTGCTTTAGGTTGGTGGTGGCACAGTACCCCATGTCAGGAACATGTGATGGAGTATTGTATTCATGGAAGCCAGGAAGTAAAGAAAAGTAGGAATAAGAGTGGAGAAAGGGAGAAACATGAGGAGGGGAAGAGGGAGAGGGAGAAGGAAAAGCAAAAGGAGACGGAAGTAAAAGAAGGAAGAGGAGGAAAGGACTTTGATCTTAACATTCTCTTTGATCACAAGTTCTCAGTGACCAAATCTCTACAACTATGCCCACGTGAGAGGGTTCACCTTTTTATGGCAACATAGTGAAAGCTAATTATTAATTCCAATCCTGGCTCAAGTGGTAGAGCGCTAGCCTTGAGCTGAAGAGCTGAGGGACACAGGCCCCATGACCGGATTCCCCCCCCCCAAAAAAAAAGACTATTTCATCTAACTTATAATGACTTGAATTTTTCATAATTTTATGACATTTCTATTCAAGTTTTTGTCATCTGTTGTGAGGTTCTTTCTTTCTAGTTGAAGAAAAAATAGATACTATCACGATCATTTATTTCTTAATTATTCTATAGAGTAGGTATAACATGAATTTCCTACCATTCAAAAACAAGTTATGTTCAATTCTAGGAATAATTGCATGAGTCATGGAATATCTTGCTTTATGTCATATTGAGATTGATTCAATGTCTAAAAATCACTGTTGGCATAATACATGAAATTCAGTGTTTCTCTGAAATGTCTTAGTAATCAAACTTCAGAAATACATGACCAGTAACTAAAATTTTTATATACTCAAAAAACGTATTAATCTATATTTTAGGTCAAGAAATCTTAGATTTAAAGGAAGAAAAAATCATGTGACCACAGTAGATAATATTTAGTTTAATGAAAAATTGCTTCATTAACTCTGACAGAGCCTATTGCTTTTAGCTTACATGAGAAATTTGATTAAGGATCCTTTTGTCGCTTTTGAATAATAGAGCATTTCAATTAGTGCAAAGATTCTGATATTTAAACCTTTGAGTGTATTTTTTTTATAAAAATGAAAACTATTTTTCACAGTTCATGTTCAGGTTTAATAACTAAATAAATATCTAAATGTTAATTTGTTAAATTGAGCCTCTAGAATTAAAATAATAAGAAATATATTTTATTCTTAGATATATCTGTGCTTAATATGGGTTTCTCAAGCTTGTAATCCTCACTACTCAGGAATCTGGGGTTCAAAGCCAGCCTTGGCAACAAAGAAATAATCTTATAAATATGTTAGAAACAATTGCAAGAAAGAAAAAAAACAAACATTTAAATACTTATCCTAGGGTTCATTTCACCTAACATCAACTTATCTGACCTATTCTGCTTGTCACAGACATGCCCCTCCCCCACGGTATAACCACTGCTTGCATAGTATTTGATGTTGGTATGATTTGTGGAGGGCAAGGGAAAAATCATATGGTTTAAATAAGGATACAGGTGGACCCATTGCAACAATGAGATGTACAAGTCATTATGTAGAAAAACGAACTTTACAACTTTGACGGGGGGTGGTGGATGGGGCAGAAGGGGCGGAGATGAGAACGGTTGAGAAGTAGAAAAAAAGGATGAGGCAACAAAACTTGATAAGAAATGTACTCATTACCTTGCCCATGTAATTGTAACATCTCTGTACAGTATTTTCACAATAAAAAAATTAAAAATTTTTAAAAAGCTAGCCTTGTAAAGAAAGTTCATGAGTCGAATCTCAATTAAACACACACACATCACCACACACACAATCACACACACACACACACACACACACACACACACACACACACACACAAAGCCAGAAGTGGAGTTGTGGCTCAAATGTTAAACCAATATCCTTGAGAGTTCAAATCACAAAAACAACACATACGCAATATTATGTCTAAATTCTTATTTTACTTTGAGGAAATAAACAATGTCATGGAAAGTGATATTTGTTACATATCCTCCAACTTTTGTGAAGTTGTTTTTAGTATAATTTCTCTGAAGATATAAGATAGGTTATTAAAATCAATATTATTCTAGTATATTCATAATTACTCATAACACCTTAAAGTACAATAGTTGGTATTTTTTCTATAGCCATAAGAAATATTCTGAGTAAAAGACTGGAAGAAAAAAATAAAAGAAAAAGAAAGAGAGAGAGAGAGAGAGAGAGAGGTAAGGATGGAGGGAATGAAGGAGGAGGGAAAGAAGGAAGGAAGGAATGAGGGAACAAAGGAACAAAGGAAGGGACAAAAACGATTTAATTTATAAAATCAGGTATTTAGCCCAACATAAACTTCATGTAATTAACCCTTTAGTAAATGCAATTTTGCAATTTTCATTTGCATGTTCCTCATGCATGAATGAAACCAGCAAATGAAGGATCAGAAATACCAGGTGTATTTGTTTGCATCTGTAGTAAATATGTATGCAAACCTTTTTCTCAGTCTCTATACATCATCAAATAATTATTTGTAAACAATTTACACTTAGTTATAAATATTTTTAAAACTGAGGTAACCAAAGGTTGCCAATACATTATATACTGTGAATACTAGTATTTATAGTGCTATTAATATTACAGTTTTCATGTTTCATTAATTGTAACAATTTTATTTTGTATTTTATCAGACATATTAGCATACTCTGATTTTGGTGACTGTGAGAGTTCTAATAGCAGACCTTAATTAAAATCAAAGGAGATCTGTATTTGTTGGCTCAAACGAATATTTTTGAAAGCAATTAACACATCGGAGATTGTTCAAAGACATCAGAAGGGCTTTAGGCTGTACCACGTTTACATGGTTACCTATGATGTGATTCAAGAGTCACTAAACAATCATACTTCACTTTGCCATCACTATAATTATCCCCACTGTAAGAAGAATCATTCACATAATTCACATGATATAAGCTTGTCCTTGATACACCACACTGAGTTAAAAAAAGGTTGCAAAGTGTATTGGACGACGTAACTCCTTCCAGATAAGCATGTTGAAATTCTATTCCTCTGCCTGGTGACATTAGAATGAACGTTTCAGAGATTACCTTGCAATATTGATCCTGATAAAAGAATCCCAATATAATTACTCTGCCATGTGAACGTCCAGAAAATAGATTATAATGAACCAGAAAGTGGACCCCATTAGACAAAGAATTGCTTTGAATTACCATTTTATAATCAATGTTTAAACTTCTAGAGTATGGATAATATACTCCTGATGTTTTTAAGCCACTTACTTTGAAATGTACTAACAGCCCAGTGGCTGAAAAAAAGCAAAGGAGTTTTGATTTAAATTTCACAAATTCAGATAAAAAAGATTAATAAAGTTTTATTATTTGAATTTTATTCTCCAAGTCTCCAGGTTTAAAATATATTTAAGGGCTGGGAAGGTGGCTCAGTAGTAGAGTGCTTGACTTGCATGCATGAGGCCCTGGGTTCGATTCCTCAGTAACATATAAGCAAAAAAACATTCGAAGAGGTGCTGTGGCTCAAGAGGTAGAGTGCTAGCCTTGAGATGAAGAGTTGAGGGATAGTGCCCAGGCCCTGAGTTCAGGCCCCATGACTGGCAACCCCCAAAAAATTTTTAAATGGGAATCTAATTGAGGTTCAACTCTATATTCAACTATCATAATTAATTTTTTGAATATTTTTTATTATCTTTAGTTGTACAAAGTAGTTGGTATTCACTGAAACAGTGTATGGATACATTGCATCTTGATCAATGTCACCCCATTCAACATTTTCATCCACCCATCCCAATCAACGCTGATTCTTATGTATCTCAATATTATGTTCTGGAATTACTTGCCATTTAACAAAGCAGTTTATGTGTACGAAGCACCTGGAATTGTGTTACCACTTCAATATCTTCTCCCCCCATTTCACACAACCCCTTGCTTTGCATATTTCAATTCTGGGAAGTATACAATGGATTCTTGCCTGTATTCGATCCTTTTCCCCTTCAATTTCCTACCCCTCTCATATTGCCCCCCCCCCCATTGTCCTCTCTTGCAGTACATATATACTGGTATTTATTTGGTTGAACCTTGCCTTAGTCTTTTAAGAGAATTATAGTATTTGCACTCTCCATGTACTCTACCACTTCAGATAATTCATTTGTACCTCCTTGCATACCATCCAGTGTGTTTAATTTTACATTTATAGTCACCTTCTATCTAAATCTAACACAAATGAGGAAAATCATGCAAGCTAAGTTTCTCTGAGTCTGCTTTATTTCACTTAATAATATTTCTAAGTGTTTCATTTTCCTTAAGAATGGTGCAATATTATTCTTTCTGATGGATGAGCAGAATTCCATTATGTATGTATGTATATATATATATATATGTATATGTTGTATATATGTATATATGTATGTATATATGCATTATGCATACATATACTTGTAAATTGGGATCAATAAATTTAGATATATATATATATAATTTAAATATACATATATAATTCTTGATCTCTTTTTACAATGAGAAGCATCTGGGCTGATTCCATATGTTGGCTACAGAAAATAATGCAATAATGAACATGATTGTGCTGGTAGATTCAGTATGGCCTTGTTTCTGCTCTGTTGGATAAATACCCATAAGGGGAGTTGCTGGATCATAGGTAGGTAGCTCTCTGTTCACTTGTGAGAGCAATTTCCATAGTGTTTTCTAAAGTGGTTGAAAAGATTACATTCCCATCAACAGTGTAATAGAGTTTCCTTTGGGCCACATCCATATCACTATCTGTGATTGTTCAGTTTTTCATAATGACATTGTAACAGGGGTGAGATGAATCTCAGTGTTGTTTGAATTTGCATTTCTTTTATGGAGAGAGATGTGTCTATTTGTCATTCTTACTTCTTCTAAGAATTTATCTTTGTCTTTATTCCATATATTAATTGGGTTCTTGTTTATTTGAGTGTCTATTTTTGTTGGGTTTAAATTTTGATATCTAAATATGGGTTAGCTATGAAAACCCTTGTCTGATGCTTGGTTAGTAAAAATCTTCTTCCATTCCATTTTCTTTCTAAATATCCTGCTATCTTTTTCATTTTCCTGAAGAAACTCTTCAGTATGATGCAATTCTATTGATCTAGAAAGAACATTACACCATTCATAAGGAAAAGGAAAGACTTGGAACAATCTTACATTAAGTGAAGAAAGACAGATTCAAAGAAATATATGCTGCCTGATTTCCCTCATTTGTTGCATTAGAATGTGCCTCTAATTCTACAAGTAAAGACATGGGGATGGTAAAAAAGAAAACATTACAGTCGGACATGATAAATTATATGGGATTCTAAACATTTATACAGTGAGATCAAAATGCTCTGTGGAGAGGATCACAAAGGCTTAATAGCTATATGAATATTATCATATAAAACAATGTTCATTAAAATGGTCTCCAAGAAATGATAGTTTTTTTAATTATTTTGCTTTTCCTTCTGTGTTCTGATGCCGTTTTTTAAAAATTGTGCACCTTTGTTCATATGTGCAAGTTTGGAAAGGGCAAGAGAGAACACAGAAATGGTGGGACAAAGGGTTAACAAATGCAGCGGTGCTACTCAATAGAAACTACATTGTAAATGAACTATACAACTTATGGGAGAGGGAGCTTGAAAGGGAAAAACTGGGAGAACATGAGGGAAGAGGTGACACTGTTAAAAAAAAATGTGCTCTTTATCTGACTTAAGTCATTGTAACCCTTCTGTACATCATCTTTACAAATTTAAAATGGACCTCATAAACAGGCCAGAGTAGCTATACTAATATTAGATAAAATAGGCTTTACATTAAAAGTGGTATGAAAGTAAAAAGAGACAAAGAAGGACATTAAATATTGGTAAAGAAAACTCTCCATTAGAGGGATATAACAATTCTAAATATCAATGTCCTGAATTTTAGAGCTCCCAAATTCATTAGACAAATAATACTTACTCTAAAAATACACATGTATTCAAATATATTGTTGGTTGCTTGAACACATCATTCTTACCTCTGGACAGGCCATCCAGGTAAAAAATTAGCAAAGAAACTTCAGAGCTAAATAACTGCAGTGACAAACTATACCTAACAGATATCTACAGAATATTTCACCTAGCAGTGTCACAATATATATTACTCTCAGCAGCCCATGGAATGTTCTCCAAAATAGATCAGATCTTATATCACAAGAAAAATCTGTCATAATTCAAAAATAAAAATGAAATTACTCTTTGTATCCTGTCAGATCACAATGGGACCAAATTAGATCTCGACATTAAAAGGCATCAAAAAAAATTCTGAAACTAACAGACTGAATAACACATTGCTAAATAATCAGTGAGTCACTGAAGACATATGGAGGGAAGTTCCAACTTTTATGGAATTCAGTATAAGTGAACACACAAAATACTACCACCTCTTGGACACAACAGCACAGGTGATACTCGGGAAAATGTATAGCTTTGAGTATGTACATCAGAAAATTAGAACAATCTTGAATCAGCACTAATGATGCACCACTAGGTCCTTAAAAATATAGAACAAGCCAAACCAAAAAACGGTAGACAGAAATGATACATATTAGATTGAAGAAATGAATCAGTCTTTAAAACCATACAATCATAATTGACTTTTATCTACTATTAGCTCACATATTTGCTCAATGTATCTCAACGTAGCTATTTTCAGAGATAAACTCAACCAGCTCAAACCAGTGAACAAAACAAACTTCTAGGATTCTAAAAAACAACATTTTGTTTGCCTTTTTAAAATAAATTTACTCTGTTGTTCTTATTAAGGCGATTTATAGATGGATTACAATTACAAGACTCAAGTAATGAGTAAATTTCCTTTTGTGAAATGTCTTCAGTTCCTTCACTTGTTCCCAGTCCCACTCTCCTGTCCCCACCCATGTGTTAAATAGTTCACTTTCATCAATGTTCAATGAACTCCACTGCTGCAATTTTTCACAATTTTCCCTAAAGCTCTGTGCCCACCCCTCACATTCCTGAAGATGGACAATGAATACACCAGGCATAAGGTAAAGAAGACAGAATAATCACAAACTATAAACAACAACAAACACAAAACAAAAAAGGACTTTTATATTTCCATATATCATAATTTGAGTATGTATATCTTGTTATATAAATATAAATGTTTTTTATTATAAAGTCAATTCAGGGATTAAGGTATGATAACATAATCTTGATTTCTATTTAATAATGCTTTTTATTTTAATATTAAATTTGTAAGTAATACAATTAAAGTCCTAGTGAAATTTGAAGGTTCAGATTTAAGTTAAATTTTCAAAATGTCTAATAGTTCCATTTTGGCAAACAAAATGAAAAACAGGCATGTTTTATCTTCAAGAATGTCATTATTTCATGTGTAAAAATGTAAAAGAAATATAATATTAATTTAGTGCAAATAAGGAATCAAATACTTATGCAATGCATCAATTCCATAGATTATGAGATCTGTTGATAAAATTAATAAAAACTGTTTAAGTAGATTACCGAAGATATGAAGCAAATGATAAATTTCTTTTTAAGTGAAGTTGATAGAAAAAAATCAATGTCCAAAGATTCCAGAGTTCTGTATGCTTGATACATGTCAACTTACACATATGCTTGGCTCATCTCAAAATTATTTGAAGATAACTGAAAACAGGACTAGAATTAAAAAAATCATGTAAAGGTTTAGCTGCATTTTGTGATTAAATATGTCTCCTTTATATCTCTTTATTGTATTTGAAAAATCTGGAAAATTTGTTTAAGTCACCTCAACAACAATGAGAAATAAAGATCCTCTAGCTCCTTAGAAGACCATCAATAAGAAAAACAGGAAAAATAAAAAAAAATTGAAGTTCATTGTGCTGCTTTGCAATTGTGGATTATGTGCCTATCCCATGAATCTGGGCTAAAATCACAAGGGCTACTGGAAGAAAATTTCAAAACCTAGAGCAGCTAATACAGCTCTGCAGTTATTTGTAGGTTTCACTACAGTCGCAGATGGACATCAACCGTACAAAGAAAATAATTCTACTGCTTTGCAGACAAGAATGTGATGAAAAGCATACTTATATCTTCTTATATGAAATAAGAAGACCACACTTTAAAAGCTGACTAAATGATGAGCCCTTTGGATCACAGTGCCAATTTTAAGGCACTCTAGATAATTCAAGTCCTTCATCCCTCCCCAAACATTAATGCCATTCACAAAGCATTGCTGAGGGCAATTTCCAGTTTTATTTGATATTTCAAATGGCTTAGGAGTAACATAAACAATAATGCAAGTTGTTAAGAAAATTTAATTTTGAATAAGCAAACAAATCAAATTCAACTCCATAGCATAACTTTTAGGAAATATGAATTAAGGAATACGGAATGTCCTTTGTAATTTAATATTAGAAATTAGGGCAAAATTCCAGAAACAGACTCTGAAAGAAGGAAAAAGAAGTCTTTGATAAGATATATTAAAGATTACCTAGGGACAAGTAATTTTACCTACATTTGGTATTATATGATAGCATATGTTGTTCTGCTAATCAGAGAGACTCAAAAAGATTTTTAAATATAATATGAAAAGTGCATCATCATGAATGAATGAAATCAAGGAATAGATGGCTCAAGAGCTGGTTGGTTCTGTTAAATATTCTCATTATTTTGAATGATCTGGTGTTTTTGTATGTGTGGAATTATGAATATATTTTATGTCTAGGCAGGAAAGTTTTATTATTACATCATTGTCTGATACACAATGTCAGGAACCTAACCTGAGTCAGAGTGGTAAATGTGTGTGTGTGTGTGTGTGTGTGTGTGTGTGTGTGTGTGTATCTGCAAATCTGTATTTAGGAGGAAGTATCTTATTTCCCTCAGGGTAATTACTTAATTGTATTAGTTATACTAAATTAATGACAGCAGATAAAGGTAATTAACTTTTTCAGATATATATTTATGCTCCTATAATTACATGAGCAAACTAAAAAGTAATGTTTGGGGTATGAGTTTTGTGGAAGGTCAGCTGAAAGTATAAACATTTGGAATCTTGAGAAAGATATCAATGGCAATCTTTTCAGTGAAGATCAATCTTAGACAACACTTGCAAGGATATGTAATCCTATATTAAAATGCAAGATGTATTGATTTTCCAAAGCTACACTATTCTTGAAATTTGTAGGTATACATGTTTAATTACAGAAACATAAACATAATGTGATTATTTATTCCATACACTTTTACATTTTAGTTTTGTCAAGTCAAAATACCATTTATTTTTACTGTATATGAAGAAAAGCCATAAATATTACAGTTTGTGCCATATTTCACATTGGGGAGCTTTGTCTATATCACTAAGTTTATTTCTGTTGTTTCTGCTTTCCTATTCATAATTCTGCTTCTCATGGTATTCTCCTAAGGACCTTTTCTTTCTCCCAGTTTTGGGCTTGAACATACCTCATGCTCTCAGTTTGTTTGCTAACAGTAGTCAGTCTACCATTTGAACCATGCCTCCAGCACAGAAATTTTTGTAGTTAATTGGAGATAGAACCTCATGAACTTTCTACCAGCCTGAAAACCATTATGCCCCAAGTCTCATCCTTAATCACTAGGATTATAAAGACGAATCATGGACCCCAAGATTCAATGACTTTTCAGGTCTTATAGATTCCCCATGCTTGCTAGTAATTTTAATAATAAACTACCACAGATTGTTTGGCATTAACACTGTAAATGCATTGCCTCTTGGTTGGTGGATCTATAATTCCAAGATCAGATTTGGCTTCTGAGTCTTCTTTCCTTGGCATACTCAAGGCTTTCTGTGTGGAGCATATGGGCAGCAAAGATGGCGCTGAGAAGAAATTGAGTGGGCAGAGTCTGAGTTATTTATGTTAAAATCTGACTGGATACCACAATCAAGCAAAGTGACGTCAGTGTATAAACAGCTTGTGGATAGCAGGGAAAGTATAGAAATCTTAGGTGCATGATAGGGTAACCTCTACAATGATTGGTTGGTTCCTTTTACTCCCCTTCCATGACATATGTTTTTTTTTTGCTTTAAAAAGTGCTTGCTGTGTGGTAATAAATGAGTTCTTGCTTGTCTTGACTCCCTGTTCCATCTGACTGTCTCTGAAGCTAAGGGAAGCTGGGGAACAGGCAAGCAGCACACATAGCTTTCCTAACACTCGTCCATCTTCCATGGGATGAATGAAGGCCCAACATCTGGTGCTCAACATTGGGCATAAAAGGAAAATATACCACTCAAGGCTAAGCGGTCTCTCAGGGTAAGTGAAACCATTAAGTATGGGTAATTCTCTCTCACAGAAGGAGGACTTCAGAAGGGAGGAAGAAAAGGAATGGTCAAATTCGACTGAGAATGCACTGATCAGACAGAAGCACACTCAGTGGAAGTCAACACGAGGGTCAAGGTTACCCCCTCCTCCAACTCGGGTGCCCCTGACGGTCCTAGGCCCCCACCTTATGCCTCCAAAATTGGGGAAGGGACAATGCCCTATGGAGGGACCTGTGAGACCTGGATCCCTATGACCGAACTTCCACAGAGGGGCCGAGGGCCAGGGAAGTAACCTATGTGGAGGCCTACCTTGTAAAGGAAGGGCCACTGGAGAGCCTGGACCCTGGGCCACAGGATTTGCTTCCCCAAGAGTACCCGGTCAATCTGGCACCAGGAGCTAACAGACCCTTGGAATTGTATCCATGGGAACCTAAGGATCTTAAAGAGCTCCACAAGGCGGTGGTGGAAGATGACCTGAACTCTCCTTGGGCCCAGACCCTATTACAGGACATTGCTTATCACACATGGGTCCCTAAGGACTGGCTGGATGTGGCCAAAGCCATCCTAACCAGTTCTCAGTTTATCAAGTGGTATGCCTTCTTTAAGGCAGAAAATAACTGGCAGGCTCAACCTGCAATACCTATTACTTATGCCATGTTAACAGGAACAGGGGAAGGTACTCCACTGGCATCCAAAAGGCTGCAATACCTGGCACGTACTGTGACCAAGTGAGGCAGGAAGGACTTGCCACATGGCACAAACTGGATGAAGGGTCCACTGAATTCCCCATAGCAGGAGTGAGACAAAAGCAGGGTGAGCCTCTACCTCATTTTATAGACCATGTCCAACAGAGTGTTCATCATAAGCTGCCAGCAGGGGACCTCTGGGATCAATTTATAAAGCTAATGGTTTGGGAAGGGATGAATGCATACCACTGCATGGCCTGAGCTGGATTGAGAGAGAGTTCTCTGAGCAGATGGGTGGTGGCCTCTCAAGATGTGGGAATGCAACAGTACCAGTCCCAATCACTAGTTTTAATTTTACAGGCTCAGATATCTGTTATGACTGAGGCTATCACACAGGCACTGGCAGCCCTGGGCCAAGGAACCCCAAGACCATTGGGGAGAGGGACTTGTTTTAAATGTGGGCAAGAGGGGCACTATAAGAGGGACTGTTCACAACAATTCCTCGACACCTGGCCCAGGGGGTCCAAACTGCCCCCTACACCCTGCCCCAGGTGCAGGAAGGGGTACCATGGGAAAAAGGATTGTCAATCCAAATATGATTTAGATGGGATGCTTTAAACTAGAGGAGGGGCATCCTTCAGCCCCGTTAAGTCAAGGAGGAACCCCCTCTGCTGTAAGGCCCAGGCAGCCTCATGGCAAGACAACCCAGGCCCATTGGACTGTCCCCCTGGTAAAAAGACTCAGCCCTAAACTGAGTATTTTTATAGGCAGGAAGGGGGCAGACAGAACCGTACTCAGGGAGGAGGAAGTGCCCTTAGACTGGAAGCTTGCACCCGGGTCCACAATACTGGGGGTAGGGGACAACTCCCAGTCCAAAGAGATGGTTGCCCTTATGAAATGGACTAGCCCAGATGGAAAGCAGGGAAAGATATGCACTTTAATAGCAAAAAAAAACCTCACCACCAATTTACTAGGGCAAGACATGCTAGGACAAATGGATGTTATGGTCACTACAGACAATCGAGCATTCTATGATGATATCCTGGAAGGAGAAGAAGCACAAAGGCTTAAATGAGATCTAGAGGGACTTAAGGAAAAAGATTTTTTTAACTTTCATAATTATAGAGAGGAACATATGGTACCTACTCGGGTGCACCCCCAATCCTAAAGGCCACTGCCCCCAAATACCTCCCATCAGGTGGAAGCCGGGAATCCCTATTTGGGTGGAGCAGTGGCCATTGACAAAACCTAAACTTGTGGCCCTCCACCTTTTGGTGGATAAACCTTGGGCACATACACCCTTCTATGAGTCCTTGGAACACCCGTATTTGTTATCCAAAAAGCATCCAAAGCCTGGCACATGCTCCAAGATCTATGTAAGGTAAATGAAAAGATGGACCTAGTAGGAATGCTCCTAAAGGCTATGCCATGGATTCCCACTATACCTTCAGAATATGCCTTGGTTGTGATTGATGTTAAAGATTTTTTTTTTCTCTATCCCACTGCATCTGGAGGACTGTGAGAAGTTTGCCTTCTTCATCCCTTCTCTTAATTTTTCCCAGCCTTATTGGAGGTTCAAATGGACGGTGTTGCAACAGGGAACGGACAATAGCCCGCCCTTTTTCCAACAATACTTGGCCACACTTTTAGGAACTGTGCTGGGTTCAGATACCTCCCTTGCCTATGCCTACATGGATGATATAATTCTGGGGCACCAAGACCCGGGCCACCTGGAGGGCCTTGTGGCCCAGGCTCTTGTCATATTAAAAAAGGGAGGTTTTACTATAGCCCTCAATAAAATTCAAAAGTACCTCCTTTTAAGGTGCTCAGATTCCACCTTATCTTGTCTTAAGTCTGCCCCCATAAATCTTTGCTGGATATTCCAGCCTCTCTGACCCTAACCCAACTTCAAAGTCTTTTAGGGAAAATCAATTAGCTGTTGCCATGGGTTCCCATCCCTAAAGATTGTCTTGTGCCCTTATTTGCCTTACTAAAAGACATGACGCCCCAAGAAGTTATTACAATTACAAGCAGCTATCGGTCAATATTTTTACAGTTTCAAAAATACATGGATGAAGTTTCCTTGAAGAGGTATTCTATTCTTGAGCCCATTTCCCTCTGGTTGCTTGTGGGCGACACATTGATTTCTGCAGTTTTAACTCAAAGGGGGGAGCCATTAGAATGGGTTCAAACTCCCCTAGGGGGCACACTTAGGTTATACTCTCAGGCAGAACAAATTACTGATGCTATCATCAAGGGAAGGACCCAAGCCCAAAGGAAATATGGCCTTGACCCTCACTCCATTGTTTTTCTTTTTTGGATGACAGACGTTGAGGGCTCTCTCGAGCTAATGCTCATCTCGCTCTCTCCCTAGAGGGCTTTCTAAGCCATATTGACTGCCATTACAGGCCATCCAAATGGACCGTCATGTTATGGTGAGTTCCCCTCAAAATGCCTTCTCTATTTTCTCCTACACCTATTCCTGGCACCCTTCATGTTTTTACTGACGGAGGTAAAGCAGGCTCTGCCTATGCAGCCTTTGATGAGCAACAAAAGACCCCCAGCCAACAAAGATTTCAACCTTGTCAAGGGTTGGCACAATATAAAGAAATGTTCACTGTAATAATGGCCCTTCAGGATATTCAAAAACCTTTAATTTCTATTCTGATGGCCTATATGTAATTAACTTGCTCCCTCATATTCTGCAGGAACATATTAAGCTGGATGGAAACACTATTTTCCCCCTTATGGTTACCTTTAAGGGCCTATTAGAAGGATGGGGAGACCCTATTCATATTCAACATTGAGAGGGCATTCAAAACTTCCTGGATTTTTATCCATGGGCAATAATTGGGCGGACCAGTTAGCTACTGGCCCACAAATATTAACGTTACAAGGCGCAACCCATTTACATGATTTAATCCACATCAATTGGAGAGGTTTTCAACATAAATTCCCTCAGTTTCCTGTAAAGGACCTCAAAAGGATAGGACATACCTGCAAAACATACCAGCCTTTCTTAAAAGTACTCCCTTTACAACCACTAAGGTTAAATCCCAGAGGCCTCAACCCCAACATCCTCTGGCAAACTGATGTTACTCATTTCCCAGGCTTTGGTAAGCTTAAATATATTTTTGTTTCTATAAATACCTATCCATGAACATGTTGGGCCACAGCACATAGCGGAGAAAAAAACTAAACATTCACAAACACATTTTCTTCAGTGCTTTGCCACCTTGTGTCTATTACCACAAATTTAAACCGAAAATGAACCCTGTTTTGTTTGTATAGCAATGTCAGTTGTTTTACAGATGGCATATTAATCATACTACAGGAATTCCCTATAATCCCCCAGACCAAGCAATTATAGAAAGAAAGCACCAATATCTTAAGGAACAATTATTAAAACAAAAAGGGGGAGTTATCACTCATATACAGTTACAGATAGCTTTATTTGCCATTAATATTTTTAAATTTTTCAAAGATGCAACTGAATCCAGATTTCAGAAGCACTGGGGACAATTAACCCCTAAGCCCCAAGTGAAAGTCAGGTGGAAGGACACTCTGACACAACAATGAAGCGGACCTGACCCGCTAGTTACCATGGGCAAGGGATTTGGATGCATTTTTCCCATAAAGGACACAGCCCCCATTTGGATCCTGGCCAGGAACCTTAAGTTTTTACCCATTATCTCTATACACGAGGATGCCCAAGGATAAACTAAACAACAAGGAAAGAATACGGCTCTGGTGGCCATGGCTTGTGTTTAAAACAGGGAAAACTAAAAAGATAACTACTAACCATCCCCAATGGCAACCAGCCCTGGAGAAACTCTTATGTTAGCTAACAATTGCAGATGGTGATACTGCAGCTGTTGCCTGTCCTGACACTCCCAGTCCCAGCAATGGCCCTACGGAATCCACATCAACCTCAACAGGTAACCTGGGCAGTGATCAGCAATGGCAATGGAGAAATCATCAATAGCACCACGCATGATAGGGTGAACTCTACAATGATGGGTTGGTTCCTTTTCTTCCCTTTTCATGCTGCATTTTTTTTTGCTTGCTGTGTGGTAATAAACAAATTCCTGCTTGATTTGACTCCCTGCTCTGTCTGTCTCCGAGGCTAAGGGAGGCTGGGGAATGGGTGAGCCGTGCACTTACCTTTCTTCTCAACCCGTCTGTCTTCTGCAGGACAGACGAAGACCCAACACTTTTGCTTCTCTTGTAGGAGTCTTCAACTTACTTGCTACCTTTGATATTCTGTTTCCATATGCAGTCACTTTCTAAGACAATGGGTTTTGTTCTCTAGCATGATTTCAGTGGGACAGTAACCAACACATAACGTATTGCTTAATGGATAGAATAAAATCTCATAGGAAATTGTTTTGGACATGGAAGTTATGGTTATACTTTTAAAAAATAGCAAAACAGGTACAGGTTTCTTTAGAGCTTGTAAAATGAGTATGAAGTCTTGACCTTAGACATGCCAAATTCTTACCCTGGCACACACTAAATTCCTAGCAGTACTGTAGGATTGAACCCAAAACCCTGTACTTGTGAAAAAGCATATCTATTACTACCAACCTTGCAGATTATAATTGGATTGTTTATTTTGAGGTAGTATCACTATGCCTTGGCCTTCTTGAACTGTAGTCCTCCTAACACAAGCATAAAACATTGCACCCAGCAAATGGTTAGAGTTTCTGAAACTTCTTTTTGTGTTTGGGCTTGCCTGGAACTGGAATTCTCTAATATCTGTTTTCCAAGTAGATAATATTATAGCTTTGAGCCACTTTATTCAGTAAAAGTACACAATTTCAAAATATCTTGATATTACCTATATCTGTGCTTAACATATATAGCTAACCTTAATTTTCTCCCTCTTTTTTTTTTTTAGTACTCTGAGTTGAAAACATTGGCTTTCTTGATATACATGGCTTTGTTTTGGATGGAAACCCATCACAATCAAAAAAATCTCCCAAAAGTTTATGTCAAAAATCATGGAAAAGAAGGCTTCTGGTTGGAAAAAAAACACTGATCCCAAGTTATAAATGAAGGATATTCATAATGTTAGTCAATGCTTTCTTAAATATGAGGAAGAAGGCAGAAATGTGAAAGATGTCAGGTCTCTGTAGAAATTCTCTAATTGTCACTTCACGTTAATTTCCTTCCTTAAGGCTTGCTTTATTAAAACCCTCTGGATGAATATTAGTTGGACTGATTGGTAATCTTCTCCAGGAAATGAAGCTGATTTTAGCAGGCTGATGGTGTGTGAAATAAAGGAATGATGAGAATGAGCACAGATATTGTTACAGAATGAGCCGACTAGGTTAATTGCTGAACAGCAAAACAAAGCAAAGTTTCAAGTCTGATGATCCATATTGGAACATACATAGATAGATACATATACAGATACAGGTAAACATACATATACATATAAATACATACATGAAAAATTAAATCTCCAGTACAATATAGAGAACGTTGGCATGGCAAATATTAAACTAAATAAAACTTGTTTAAGGAAAAGTAGAGTAAAATATCAATAGTTTAGCATAGATTTTTGTAAAGGATGAAAATTCTTCCTTCATTATATACTTTACAAATATCCTTAGTATGTTTTAAGGTGATTTTTGGGAAAATACCATACAGAGGGTTTACAATTACATAAGTAAGGTAATGAGTACATTTCTTATCAAGCATTGTTACCTCCTCCTTTGTTTCCCCTTACTATCCCTTCCCATCTCCCCTCCTGACCCTCCCCCCCACCCGGAGCCAAATTTGTAAATTTTGTTTTTCTACTTAACATCTTGTATATCTCATTGTTACAATGGGTCCACTTGTCCTAGCTGCTGAAAATAGAATGATTAGGTATCTTTTGTCAAAAGGTTCATATTTGTGGAAACAAATACCAGCAGTGGTAACTTTTTTTCCAGTCCTTGAACTCTGGTTCTGGGCACTGAACATGGTTTTGCTGGTATATTTAATGTGAGTTAGTTTTTTATTTATTGGATTACTGTCCATGTGGGTAATTACTGGGTCCTAAGGGAGATCTATGTTTAGAATATTGAGGAATCTGCATACTGCATTCCAGAGTGGTTGAACATGTGTAATTTCCCACCAACAATGTAATAGAGTTCCCATTTGGCTACATCCACGTCAGCATTTTCTATTAATTTTCTTGATAATGGCCATTTAACTGGGACGAGGTAGAATCTATCTTGTTTACTTGTAGATATATAGGCACTTTTGAGTTACCATAAATGAATGAATCTAAGAAACCTATATTGCTCTAAGTGTGCATTCCTTTCTCTTATTATAATTTTCCCAAGCCTTTCATTGTCCTTAAGACTGGTGAAAAGTCATCCTTTCTGATGGGTGAATAGAGTTCCATTGTGTGTGTGTGTAACATGACTATATGCCCATGAGTTCATTTCTAAACCTTCTGTACCAACTGAAATTTTGCAATTCCATATTAAATTTGGATTACTTTCTCTACTGCATTGAAGAATATTGTTGGGATTTTGATGGGTATTGCATTGCCAATTGTTTGGGGGCATTATTGCAATTTTCACAATGTTAAATCTTCCAACCAGGAGCATTGAAATATTTTCCATTTCCTTGAATCTCCCTCAATTTTTCGTTTTTAGATTTTTAAAGTTTTCACAGTAGAGGTCCTTCACATTTTTAGTTTAATTAATTAATTCCTAGTTTTGTTGTTGTTTTCTTTTGCTTAAATTTGATTTGATTTTGAGGCTAATATATATGTGGTTGTTTTTTGGATTTCAGCCTGGAGCTTCTCATTTTTGGTAACACAGAAAAACTACTGATTCTTGTGGGTTTTATACCCTGCTTCATTGCTGAAGGTTAGCATCACCTTTACTAACTTGACTGAGAATCTATAGGGTCCTTTAAATACAGGATCATTTCATCTGTGAAAAGGGATAAGTTTACTTCTTCCCTATTTGGATCCTCTTTTTGTTTTGCTCTTGCCTATTGCCCTTGCTAGAAAATCCAGTACTATATTGAACAGTAGTAGAGAGAGTGGACATCTTTTTCTCATTCCTGATTTTAATGTCTTCATGCCTCCACTGTTAGGTATGTGCTTATTATCTCTTAGTCATATACATACTCTATTATACTGAGGAAAATTCCATGTGTTCCTAGCTTCTCAGACCTTTTAATCATAAAGGGGTATTGGATAATTTTAAAAGCTATTTCTACATCAATATAGACGATCATGTGGTTCTTTTCCCTGCTTCTGCTGATGGTGTCTGTTATGTTTATTGACAAGTATATTGAATCCATTTGTATCCTCGGATGAATACTGTTTGATCATAGCATACGATTTTTTTGTTAGTTGTGAAATTGGTTGGTGAGAATTTTATTGAGAAGTTCTCTATCAATGTTTATCAAAGAGTTGGGTTCATAGTTCTCTTTCTTTGATGAGTCCTTATCTGATTTGGGGAAGAGTCTAATTCCAGCTTCATAGAATATGTTTGATAATTCCATTTCCCTTTCTATTCCAAAGAAGAGATATATCTGAGTATTGTAAGTTCTTTGCAAGCCTTAATTTCATGGTAAATCCATTGAGTCCTACATTTTTCTGTTATGAGAAATTGTTTATTGAAATTTCATTTTCATTACTTCTTATGTATCACTTCTTGGTTCAGTTAGAGTACAGGAAAGCATAAATTTCTCCAGGATTCTCCAGTTGATTGGCATATGGTTTTCAAGTACTCTCATATAACAGTCTCAATTTTGCTAATTTATGTGTGGTCTCATTTTTTTTTCTCTAATTTTATCTGTTTGAGTGAGTCCTCTTAGGAGCTCTTAGGAGCTGTGAATCATCTACTGAATATATTTAACTTGTTCTCTGGTAGGAAGCATGTCATATAACCACGTCCTGTTCTTCTTGATCTTTTCTGTGGAGGATATCTTTGATTAACTTCCATCCTGCTGATTTGGTGGAGATACATTGTTTCTAGTTTTCTTTGTCATGAAATATTTTTATATATCCTTTAATTGTAAAGGAATATTTGGCTTGGGACCATATTCATGGTTCATAGTTGTTTGCCCTTAATGTTTGTTATATATCATGCTGGCCTCTTCTTTTTTTTACCATATCAGCTAAGAAATCTGTAGTTATTCTGACTGCATATCCTTTATAAATAATCAATCTTTTCTCTTTGGCAGCTTTAAGAATCCTTTCCTTGATTTCTAATGATCCTCTAATGGATTATGATGTGGTAGTGGTTTGTTCTTTTCTAGAATTCTCTGCTTGGTGTTCTAAAGGCTTCTCTTCCCTGAATGAATCTATCTCTTCGGATGTTTGCAATGTTCTTTGCTAGAATTCTGTAATATGTTTCCCATCAATTTAGTTTCCTGCTCTTCTTGATACCAATCTTCCCTAAATTTGATCTTCTCAGTCTTGAAGTTCTGGCAAGATCATTTCTTATTCTTTGGATTTGTTCTAAATTATTACTTCCTCTTTCCTATTAGACCTATTTGGTCTTTCACCCCTGAGATTATCTTCTATGTCATCTATTTGCTGTGGAGATATTCTACTTTGTTTTTGATTTCCCTGTCTTCTAATTGGTCATTTTTTATGGCTTCTATCTCTTTATTAAAGCTTTGTTTTAGGTCAGGTATGGACTTTCCTTACATCTTTTCTTTGGGCTGGGGGGAGCGCGGTTGGAAGGGTTGTTTTTATAGCTGTGTCTTCTCTTATATCTTTTAACTAGGCATCCATTTTTCCCTTGGACTCCCTTGCATTTTCAGAATTTATTTCTGTTTGTAGTCTCCATGAGTTATTTTGCTAATCTATAGTTGGTCTTATCTTGTTCACAAATTTCCTTGTAGAGGTTTTGTATCTTTTCATTAATCACATTTTTCAGCAGTATTTGTAATGAATTTTGAAAACTGTCTTCTACATCCTTAATTGTCTGTTCTAATGCGTGGTTATTTACTGTGTGAATTATAATACTTTGACATCTTTTCTTGTATTTTTCTGATTAGTTTTGTTCACTTGGGGGATTTCTTTTGGGGCATCTATGATCTTAATAGGTGACTCTTTATGTTCTTGGTTGAATTGCTAGGTGTTGGTTTGATCTTCTGTTTTGATTTGTTTTTCTGGAATTAGGTTTTTGTCTAGACCATTAAGTGTAGGAGTGGAAATCAATTGTGGGAAGATGTTGTGATGTTAATACTTGTGGTTTCAGTTAGAGTTCTGGTTGTACAGTGATATCTTCAATTGTCTCTGAGTATGGATTTGGCTGTCTCCATTGTACACTTCTGTTCCTCCTTTTTTCCCATGTGGACCTTTTATTTCCACACTGCAGCTGTATTTTGAATATGTTGGCCACCACCTTCACAGCAGGCACCTGCCTGGCTGGGCACCTTTTCAAAGATTTCTGTTTACTTGGAAGACATAAAATCTTCTTTTGAATTGTATATCTATAAGTAATTATAGTTGACTTGGTGTGACCCTCTAGAAGTGGAGTACCCTGTAGGACTCTAAAGATCTGTTTCATTAGAGAGAGCTAGGGTAATTTTCTGTTGTTATTGTGCCATTGGTTTTCCTTGTCCTCAGATTTATTTTATTCATTGTTGATTTTTTCCACATAATTTAGGATTTGTGATGGTGGTGTCAGGTTATCTTTGTTTTTTGTTTATGTTAATTTGGTATAGTGATTTCAGGCTTGTATGAAGAGACAGTAATAATATTAAATGTATGTTATTACATGGAAAGAAAGATAGCAGACACTTTAACCTATTTACTACAAGTAAATTAATATTAAGCAAAGCTAATTAAAATAATTACGTCTTTACTCTTCAGAGGATGAATATAGTACTCTTGGATATCTTGGAGGAAAAGACTTTAAACTCATTACAACTGATGCCTTACATTGATATTACTGGCTAAACTATCTTCTTCAGAAAGGCAAAAGATCCATGTCTTTCATATTAATATAAAATCATAATATCTGCATGTTGAATTGTTTTTCTCTGCTATTTTCAATTCTATTCTTCATCCATTAAGTATCTAGGGCTTTGAATGACCAATTCCTTAAAATAACTATACTGCTTTTGATGTGATATAAATCTCAGTAATATTTTTTTCCTTATAGATTTTTTTATTGTGAAAATACCATTTCCCTTATTGCAATAACTAGTATAGGTTTGAATCAAGCAGAAAAGTAATATTAATATGAATTTTCCTCTGAGTCTCGTCTTAAGCTACATTCATATGAAATTTATGCAGTCTCAAGCAAAAAACCTGACAATTTTACCCTTTTCTGTTTTAATCAATCATTCTCTTTAGAAATATGTTCTCACCTTTTATATTGCTCCAGTAAACATCATGTATTTCCAGTACTTTTACTGAAATAAATATAAAGTATGGAACATGAATACTAGCATCCCCTTATCACTTTAAATTAAATCCTTGGGGACTATTTTATATATAAAAATAAAAATAAAATTTGTGGAAGAGATGGGGAAAAACAAGTCGTTTAAGGATACAGGTGGACCCGTTGCAACAATGAGAAGTACAAGTTGTAATGTCGAAAACAAACTTTACAACTTTGGTGCGGGAGGTGGGGAGAGAATTGGGTGGGGGCGAGGGGGGAGACTGGGAAGGGATGTGAAGGGTAAACAAAGAAGTAGGCTGCAATGCTTGATAAGAAATATACTCATTATCTTGCCCATGTAATTGTAACCCCTCTGTACAATATGTTCACAAAAAATAAAAATTAAACTTAAAAATAAAAAATAAAAATAAAACAGTGCAATGCACACGTTTATACATGAATCATCTAATTGTTGAGTCAATTAGAAACAAGAACTACCATACCACATCAAGTCTCAATTTACTTAAAGGCACCAAAAATCTTAGTGTTCATGAATATCACTGATTTTTTAAAAAATGACTAGTTACAACAAAGTTTATATTACATTTCAAACTTAAAAAGTGAAAATTACCACCAGATTTGTTGTCAATATCCTGTTTCCAGGAATACATTTTTTCAGTAGAGAAACAAAAAATAATAATTTTTCACATAGAAAGACACATGTAGAAACAGACTGTCTTTCCTTAAGATGATAAATATTTGCATTCGAAGATACTATAGCAGTTCATAAGAGAATTTGTGATCAGAAGTGACAAGTAAGCAAAGCAACTGGAAAACTGTATATGTAGATTGAAACTTCACTATAAGATCACAGGTTTACAATAAATGAGTCTACAGAAGATGATTCTGTATCTCTAAAACACATCCAGTTTTCTACGTTTTCCCTCATACTCCTGTTCTCTTACCTCAGTTCCTGATCAATATTCTTCTACTTTCATGATGTCAATTCTTAATAATATAACAAGGTGGGTATATTTTGGTTTGTAGATCCAATAAATTTTAGTATTTTGGAATAGTAGGATGAATTCATGGAGTTTGACTTGAATGTCAAGATTGAAGGTACTGTATTCAGGATACTGTTAATTGGCCTGAAGCAGCCAGGAACAAACTATGAATATATAGAAACAGTATACTAAGAGCAAGGGACTTGATTTCAGAGAAACATTTAGGTCCAGGCAAGATCTTCAAGAAAAGAAAAACCAATGGAACAAACATCAATCAACTATCTTTACAAAGGAACTGAACTGATGATCTCTGATGTGTCTTGGTGGCAGCTGGGTGGGTGTGTGTTTGTGTGTGTGTGTGTGTGTGTGTGTGTGTGTGTGTGTGTGTGTGTGTGTGTGTGTCTGTGTCTGTGTCTGTGTCTGTGTGTGTAGAGAGAAAATTTTAGTGTGGCTTCCATATTTATAGCCCATAGAGCATTACTTGTTAAAGAGAAGGTGCTCATATCAGAGCTCTGATACCATTCATCCCTTTTTACTGAGAAAAACACTTGCTTAATCTGTACTTAAAAAGAGAAAAGTAAACTAACATCTTAAATGATTGCTTTGAGAATTAATTGGTATATTGAAGGCCAAAGGGAGGAATTGGAGATTAATATAATATTTTTTCCTCTCTCTTGCATATTACCCAGCAATAACTGTGATTTCAGGAGTCTCCTACTAGGTAATTACAGCTGAATTACTAATATGCTTAATAACATGAAATATATGACAGAGAATTAGATCAGCCAGCAAATACAAAGAACTAGTGATGAGACCGAACTTTTGAGCAGGGTTGTCACATCTTTTAGGAATGTAATTCCTTCATATGAACTTCAAATTTTGTGGATTACCGTGTGTGACTAATTGGTTAGAAATTACTGTAGAAATGAGAATTCCTGTTAGCCAAGTAGCTCATGATCCCATCCTCACATTACAAATTTCCATTTCATAAAGAATCTCTTTTAGAATGCTTTTATTTATTTCAGCACCATACCCTTCCCTTTTGGAGACAGGAAAAAGATGATTTTTTTTGAATATTATCTTACATAAGTTAGTGTGTACAGGCATGATTTGTATGCTTACAGAAGTTAGTATTAAGTGTAAATAGGAATCATGTCACAACTAAAAATATAATTAAAATTATATAACAAAACTAGAAGTCACAGCATTTTGTTCATGAAAACGTATATTAGATTAGTTGCAGAATTTCTATTTTGAGATAAACTTTATATTAAAGCATAATGCTTTACCGAAGGATTGAAACATCTTATTAAAAATATATTTTAATATATTTAACACATATAATATATTTAAGATATATTTAAGATATTTTAAGATATTTTTGCTGCATAATTTTAAGAAGAAAATGCTCCCAAAGTAATCATTTTTCTTATTATTTTCCTGTTTCCATGTGAATAATCTCCAAATTAGAAATCCAGATAAATGATTTGATTTAATTTAAACAAAAATATTATTGAGTATAAGGACTTTCTCCTCTCCATAATCTTCACATGAAGATCATCAAATATGATGAGTTTGAAATAATTGGACTCTGTGTGAAGTATGTTAATATTATTTACAATGTGAGTTAAAGGTTTAAAAAGTAGTATTTATTTTAGTTTAATTGCTTTGAAGAGACAATGAATGACATAATCAAAACCAAAAAAGGATTAGATTTAAAATTTACAATTCAGGAAATATTTTTGACCACACTGTTTACTGGAGCCTTCACAACAACTTTATTAGATAATTTATGTTACTGATGGCAAAAATTCCAGAGGTTAGACATTTACGAATAGAAAAACCATGTCATTCTGAATATGTAGGGTTACATAACAAACATAGAAAATTTAGCTATTAAGTACCTGAATATAGTAATACATTTAATTGCAGGGAGATAAAAGGAGATAAATTTGCATTTATTTTGAAAAGTAAATATAAGTATTCATTTGAATAAAAGAAAATGTTTCAAACATCACCCATTCAAGAAAGAAGATGTACATTTAGCTGATTTTTATGCCAATCATGTTCTCTACGCTTACTAGAAATACTAGATTAGTAAACCTAAATCATTGCTTTGTAGCGAACTAGAAATTTAGTTTATAAAAAGTCATGACTACTTTTTCTTTTTTTTAATTTTAATTTTTATTTTTTGTGAACATAATCTACAGAGGGGTTAGAATTACATGGGCAAGATAATGAGTACATTTCTTATCAAGCATTAAAGCCTCCTCCTTTGTTTACCCTTCACATCCCTTCAAAGCCTTCCCCCCCAACCAATCCCCCGCCCCTGCACCAAAGTTGTAGAGTTCGTTTTCGACATGACAACTTGTACTTCTCATAGTTGCAACGGGTCCACCTGTATCCTTAAACGAATTGTTTTTCCCCATCTCCTAGACAAATTATACCGACATCAAATATAGTGAAAGCAGGGGTTATACTGTGGGGGAGGGACATACAAAGCAACAAAGAAATAATCTTACAAATACGTTAGAAAAAAATGCATGAAAGAAAAAACATTTAAATACATATCTAAGGGTTCATTTTCTTAACATCACATTATCGGACCTTTTCTGCTTTACTCATACATATACTAGATATTGCAACTAAGGGAAACCATGGGATATATGTTTCTTTGGGCTTGGCTTACTTCACGTAATATAATTTTTTCCAAGCCTTTCCATTTCCTAACAAATGGGGCAATGTCATTCTTTCTGATGGAGGCATAGAATTCCATTGTGTATATATACCACATTTTCTTGATCCATTCATCTACTGAGGGGCATCTGGGTTGGTTCCATATCTTAGCTATGGTAAATAATGCTGCAATAAACATGGTTGTGCTGGTAGCTTTAGTGTGGTCTTGTTTGTAAACATTTGGGTAAATGCCCAAAAGTGGGATTGCGGGGTCATAGGGGAGTTCTATGTGAAATCTTTTCAGGAACCTCCATACTGCTTTTCAAAGTGGTTGAACAAGTTGACACTCCCACTAACAATGAAGTAAGGTTGCCTTCTGTCCATATCCCCTCCAGCATCTGTTGTTGTTAGAGTTCTTGATTATAGCCATTCTAACTGGGGTGAGGTGGTATCTTAATGTTGTTTTGATTTGCATTTCTTTTATGGCTAGGGAGGTTGAGCATTTCTTCATGTGTTTATTGGCTATCCTTCTTTCTTCTACAGAGAAGTTTCTCTTCAAGTCTTTAGCCCACTTATTTATTGGGCAGTTGTTTCTTTGAGGATTTGTTGTTGAGGAATTTAATTTCTTGAGTTCCAAGTATATTTTAGATATGAGACCATTGTCCGTTGTATGGCTAGTGAAGATCATCTCCCAATCTATGGGCTTTCTGTTGATCTTGCTAGCTATGTCCTTTGCCATGCAGAAGCTCTGCAACTTCATGCAATCCCATTTGTCCAACCTTTCTTTGATTTGTTATGTTTCCGGGTCTCTATTAAGAAAATTTCGGCTTGTGCCAAAGAGACCTAGGGTTTCTCCTATTCCAACCTTTAATGTTTTCAGAATGTCTGCTTTGACTTCGAGGTCTTTGATCCATTTGGAGTTGATTCTGGTGCAGGGTGATATATAAGGATCTAGCTTTCGTTTTCTACAAGTAGTTAACCAATTTTTCCAGCACCATTTACTGAAGAGTCTGTCTTTCTTCCATTCTCTTATTTTAGCTACCTTATCAAAGATTAGTTGGCTATAGGTCTGTAGGTTCATTTCTGGGTTTTCAATTCTATTCCATTGGTCGTGAGGTCTGTTCTTATGCCAGTACCAAGCTGTATTGATTACTATGGCTTTATAGTAGAGTTTGAAATTTGGTACTGATATTCCACCAGCAGTGTTCTTTCCGTTGAGGAGCGTTTTTCTATTCCAGGTCTTTTATTGTTCCATATGAATTTTTGGATTGCCTCTTCTATTTCCTTGAAGAATGAAGTTGGAATTTTGATAGGTATCGCATTAAATTTGTAGATAGCCTTAGGAAGTATTGCCATTTTCACGATGTTTATCTTTCCAATCCAGGAGCATGGGAGGTTTTGCCATTTTCTAAGTTCTGTTTTGATTGCCTTTTTCAAGTTTTTAAAGTTTTCATCATAGAAGTCCTTCACTTCTGTGGTTAAGTTGATTCCTAGGTATTGTATTTTTTGAGGGGCTATTACAAATGGAGTTACTTTCCTAATTTCAGCCACACTTTTCTCATTTTTAGCATACAGAAAAGCCATCGATTTTTGAGGGTTAATTTTATATCCTGCTACTTTGCCAAAGTTTTGAATTACCGTGAGTAATTTGGGAGTGGAGTCTATGGGATTATTTAAATATAAGATCATGTCATCTGCAAAAAGGGAGAGTTTTATTTTTTCCCTATTTGGATCCCCTTTATGTTTGCTTCTTGTCTTATTGCTGTAGCTAGGCATTCTATTACTAGATTAAAGAGAAGTGGAGAGAGTGGACATCCTTATATTGTTCCTGAATTAAGAGGAAATGGCTTTAGTTTTTCACCATTAAGTATAATGCTTTCTGTAGGTTTGTCATATACAGCCTTTATTGTATTGAGGAATGTTCCATGGATTCCTAATTTTTCCAAAACCTTCATCATAAAGGGGTGTTGTTGGATCTTGTCGAATGCTTTTTCTGCATCTATTGAGATAACCATGTGGTTCTTATCCTTGCTCCTGTTGATATGATGAATAATATTAATTGATTTGCATATATTGACCCAGCTTTGCATCACTGAAATGAATCACGTTTGATCTTGGTGTATGATTTTTTGGATCAATTGTTGAAGTTGATTGGCCAAAATTTTGTTGAGAAGTTTTGCATCAATGTTCATCAAAGAAACGGGTCTATAGTTCTCTTTCTTTGATGAGTCCGGGCCTGGTTTTGGGATGAGGGTTTTGATGGTTTCATAGAATGTGTTCATTAGTGAACTTTCTCTTTCAATTTCATTGAAGATTTTAGGAGTATTGGTGTGAGTTCTGTTTGATGGCCTTGAAGAATTCTGCTGTAAAACCATCTGGTCCTGGACTTTTCTTAGCTGACCAATTAAAAGGAAAAGAAATAAAAAACAAAGTAGAAAGTCTTGACAGCAGGTTAGACCATGCAGAAGAACAAATCTGGGGGATTGAAGACAGCCTAGATATTATAGAGAAAGAACATACAAGTATCCAAGACAAGTCCAAGAAATACGATAGATCTATCCAACACTTGGAAGACACAATCAGAAGGCCTAATCTAAGGATAATGTGTGTAGAGGTGCACCTAGAAACAGAAGGTAACGGCCTAGGAAATTTGTTTAACAGGATCCTAGCAGAGAACTTCCCAAACATGCAAAAAGATACGTCTATTCAGATACAAGAAGCTTTTAGAACTCCAAATCGACCAGATCAGAATAGGACATCCCACCGTCACATTATAATCCACACAGGATCAACTCAGACCATGGAAAAGATCCTTAAAGCTGTCAAGGAGAAAAGATTAATTACCTATAAAGGGAAACCAATTAGAATCACCTCAGATTTCTCAGCAGAGACAATCAGAGCAAGAAGAGCCTGGAATGATGTATGCCAAGCCGTAAAAACAAACAAATATCAACCAAGAATACTGTACCCAGCTAAACTCTCCTTCATAACTGAAGGCCAAATAAAAACCTTCCATAGCAAAGAAAAATTGAAACAATACATCTCCACCAAACCAGCCCTACAAAAGATTCTTAAAGACGTCCTACACATAGAAAACCAACAAGACCACAATAAAGGCCAAGAAACTGCACCCAAACTGAGAATCCAAGAAACATAGGAAGAACCCAGTTTTTGCAGCCCCCAAGAAGGTGGATAAAATGGCAGGAACTCCCAAATACCTCTCAGGCCTATCGCTTAACATTAACGGACTTAACTCTCCAATTAAGCTGCATAGACTGTCTAGTTGGATTTAAAAACAAGATCCTTCTATCTGCTGCCTTCAGGAGTCACAACTTGCCCATAAAAACAAACACATTTTCAATGTTAAAGGCTGGAGCAAAATCTACAAAGCAAACGGCCCTCCAAAACAGACAGGAGTTGCAATCCTAATAGATAAAATAGGCTTCAAATTAAAATTGGTGAGAAGAGATAACGCTACATACTAAGTAAGGGATCTCTCCTTCAGGAGGATATTACAATTCTAAATATCTATTCGCCAAACAATGGAGCACCCAAATTTATCCAAGAAACACTACTTTCCTTCAAATCCCACATAGATCCAAAGACATTAATTGTTGGGGATTTTAACACACCACTCTCCCCACTAGATAGATCAACTCGGCAAAAACTCAACAGAGAAACCACAGATCTAAACAGCTGCATAGATCAACTAGATTTAAGAGACATCTACCAAATATTTCACCCAGCAGCATAAGAATACACGTTTTTCTCAGCAGCACATGACTACTTTTTCTCAAACAATTACTAACTGATTTATATTTTTTATCATGGAATTTTATTTGATATATTTTTATTGATTAAGTTAAATAATTGGCCAATGGCAATATGAATTGTGCATGAACAAAGCTTATTTCACACAAGTATTTTATTCACAAGACATATTATGGCTCTCTTAAAGAACACTAGATGGCAGTGTGTTATTTACTTATTAATTTTTAGTTATTTTGTTAATGGTTATTAATTATCAGAAGTGGCAGTTTCCTTATGCTCTTTCCAAAATATATTTAAAGCATTTGATTATATTCCCTCTATTTCCTTTTCATTACTCCTTCCTCCAAAGATTTCTGTTTTTCACATAAAATTACATCTTTAAATATGCACATATAATCTAATTTGGAAGATTTAAGGTGAACTGCAACTTAATTCAATATGTACAGTGAATCAACAGGATGAATAAAAACTTTAATATTTTTTCTTATCTTCTGAATTGTGCTATTGTTATTATTATGGTTAGGGTTAGGATACCAGACAGAATTAGAATTAGGGTTAGGGAAAAAGAAAATTTAGGTTCAACACAAGATGACCCATTACAACAATGATACTCAACACACTATTTTGAAAATGAACTTTACACCATTGGGAAAGAAGAGTGAGAGAGGTGGGAGAGGGAAGTTATAGTGGGAGAACAACAAAGAAGAGAGTAACAATGTTCAACAAGAAGTGTACTCATTACTTTACACATATAACCATAATCCCTCTGTCAGCCTCTTTTACAATAACTAAAATTTTAAAAAGTGTAAAATAAAACCTGACAGGAAATAGGAAAACACTTTAAAAACTTTAGGTTCAAAATGCAAGTAAAATTTAGACCTACATACCTAGCAAGAGTTGGGATAAATGTGAAATAGAGGCTTGCTATTAACATTTTGATTCAGTTATCTGTAGGTTTAGGATTCAACAAGGTGTTCCAGGTAGAGATGTAAGGTATTGTGTAAAACTGCAATGTATTTTAAGAAGAATGAATGATATCAAAGTTAGAATGAATGAAAACCAACGTCTGTGTTGCTTTTAACATTCAGATATTATTTGGTTTAAATTGTGAATTGCTGTTTTAGTTCTTGTTAGGGTTAGCGAAGGATAGGATTAGGGTAAAATTTAGTTTTTCACTAAGAAGCAGAAGCAATAAAATGTGTGATTGAATAGAATCCAGACAATTTTCCTTACATTAACCATTTGGTGTTAATTCAGATTGTGATTAGGATTAGGTTTCTGGTTAAAGGGGGTTGAGGAAAGAGTAAAGAATTTGGTTAAACTGGTGGCTTGCACCTATTATCAGAGCTGCTCAGGAATCTGATTTCTGAAGACTGCAGTTCAGAGCCAGCCCTGGCAAGAAAGTCTGTGAGACTCTTATGTCCAATTAACCACCAGAAAACCTGAAAGTGGTGCTGTGGCTCAAGTGGTAAAGTGCACACCTTGAGCTAAAGAATTCAGGGATCTTGCCCTTGCCTAGTGCTCAGGGATCCTGCCCAGGCCCAGTAACCAATCTGCACGCCCAACAAAAAGAAAAAATAAGGAATGCGTTAAATGTTAAATAAATCTGAACTTATTTTAGGTTCTAGGAATTCAGGAATAGCTGGGATAATGGAAATACAGTGTATTTCATAATATTAGGATTTGAGATCAATGGGTATAATGGTTCCTCTTATGGAACAAGATATGTTCAAAGTTAAGTATGTTCACAAATAAAATTAAATTAAATTAAAAAAATTTAAAAAATAAAAAATAAAAATAAAAAAAAAGAGTGAGATAATCTATAGGGTTTAGGAAAACCTGCAATTTATTTCAAGAATTACAAGTGGAATTTCAGTTAGGATGAGACAAACAAGCATTTTTCATAAATTTTAGATTTGAGATACCATTAGTGTCAAGGTTATGGTTAGGATTCTAGCCATGGTTAGGGTAAGAGTGTAAGAGAAAAAACTGAGGGTCAAATTGAAGGTAAATTTCTTTTTTTGGGGGGGGGGGTCCGGTCGTGGGGCCTGAACTCTGGGCCTGGGTGCTGTCCCTTAGCTCTTCAGCTCAAGGCTAGCACTCTACCACTTGAGCACAGTACCACTTCCGGCTTTTTTCTTTTTGCTTATGTGGTGCTGAGGAATCGAACCCAGGGCCTCGAGCATGCAAGGCAAGCGCTCTACCACTGAGCCACCTTCCCAGCCCCTGAAGGTAAATTTCATATTAAGCCAGGTAAGAATTAGAATGAATGTGAACTAGAGTATTGCTATTAATTTTAGAATCTACTAACACTTAGGCTTATGGTTATTCTCAATGTTCAGGTTAAGATTAATAATGGTTTGTAACCAGTGTGGTCAAAAACATTTCCTGAATTCTAACTTTTAAATCTACTCAGTTTTAGCCTTTGATTATATCATTTGTTGTCTCTTCAGAGCTATTAAGCTAAACTAAATACTACTTTTTAAACATTTTGCTCACATTGTAAATAATATCAACACAGGTCACAAAGAGACTGATTATTTCAGACTCATCATATTTGGTAAAGTTAGTGTGAAGAATGTAGAGAGCAGAAGGTTCTTATACTCAATAAATATTTTTGGCTAATTTGAATTAAATATCTGGATTTCTAATTTGGAGGTTAATCACATGGAAACGGGAAAAAATTTTAAAAAATAATTACTTTGAGACGATTTTTCTTCTTAAAATATGAAGCAAAATATCTCTAATAAAATATATATATTTCTCAATAAAATGTTTCAACCCTTAGTAAAGTGTTTTATACTTTAATATAAAGTCTGTCTCAAAATAGAAATTCTGCAACTAATCTAATGTATGTTTTCATGCACAAAATTCTGTGACTTCTAGTCTTATGTGATTTTAATTATATTTTATAGTTGTGACATGATCCCTACTTATATTTATTACAAACTTCTGTAATTATACAAATCATGCCGGTACACACTAACTTACGTGAGATAATATTCAAACAAATTTTTTTTTTCCTGTCTCCAACAGGGAAGGATGATGTGCTAAAGTATATTAAATGAAAGCATTCTAACAAAGACTCTTTATGGAATGGAAATTTGCCACATGAGGATGGGAACATAAGCACTTTCTTCTTGGCTGAACAGGAATTTTTGTTTCTACAGTACTTTCTTGCCATTTAATCACACAGGGAAAGCCATGAAATTTGAAATTCATATGAAGGAATTGCATTCCTAAAAGATGTGGCAACCCTGCTCAAAAGCTCAATCTTATCACTAGTTTTTTGTGCTTGCTGGCTGATCTATTTCTCTATCATATGTTTCATATTATTAAACATATTAATAATTCAGCAGTAAGTACATTACAGGAGATTCCTGAAAATCACAGCTATTGTGGTTTAATAATCAGAAGAGAGGAAAAAGATTATATTAATCTCCAATTTCTCCCTTTGGCCTTCAATTTGCCAATTAATTTTCAAAACAATCATCTAAGATGTTAGTTTATTTTTCCCTTTTTAATTAGAGATTAAGCAAGTGGTTTTTTTGCAGTAAAAAGTGATGACAGTGGTATCGGAGCTCTGGTAAAGGCACCTTCTCCTTAGCAAGTAATGCTCTATGGACTGTAAATATAGAAGCCACACTAAAATTCTCTACACACACACACACACACACACACACACACACACACACACACACATACACACAAACACGTACACACACACACAGCAGCCAACCAGACACATCAGAGATAAGTTCCATTCCCTTGTAATGATAGTTGATTGATGTTTGCTGCATTGCTTTATCTCAGCTTCAAGATCTTGCCTGGACCTTTATCTTTCCCCGAGATCAAGTCCCTAATTCTTAGTATCCCGTGTGTCTGTGTATTCACAATAAGTTCCTGGCTGCTACAGGCCAATTAATACCCTGAATACAGTATCCTCAAACTTCACATCCAAGTCAAATTCCATGACTTTAGACACCATTGCAAAATACTAAAATTTATTGGATGTGGAAACCAAGAGAACACCCACCTTGTTACTTTAGTAGCAATTGACATCATGAAAGTAGAATAATATTGATCAAGAACTTAGGGAAGACAATGGGAGTATGTCTAAAATGTAGAATACTGGATGTGTGTTGCAGATACAAAATCATCATCTATAGGCTTATTTATTGAAAACGTCATCATATATTGAAAGCACTATTTACAAATACAGTTTTCCAGTTACTTTGCTTACTTATCACTTCTGATCACAAATCCGCTCATGAATTTCTATAGTATCTTTGAATAAATGACAAGATTTGCATGTATGTATCATCTTAAGGAAAGACAGTATGCTTTACATCTTTCTTTCTATATGACAAGCCCTTATATTTTTGTTTCCCTGTTTTCTGGATAAATGTATTCCTGGAAACAGGATATTCACATCAAATCTGGGTGTAATTTTTATTTTTTAAATTTGAAATATAAACTTTTTTGTGACTAATTATTTTTTAAAAATGAGTGATATTCATGAAGAATGTGCCTTTAAGTAAATTGAGACTTGATGTGGTATGATAGTTCTTGTGTCTAATTGACTTAACCATTAGATGATTCATGTATAAACATGTGCATTGTACTTTTTTATTTTTATATATAAAATAGTCCCCAAGGATATACTTTAAAGTGATAGGGGGGTTGTCTCCATGTGACATACTTTATATTTATTTCAGTAAAAGTACTAGAAATAAATGATGTTTACTGAAACAATATAAAAGAACATATTTTCTTTAGAATGTATTTCTAAAGATAATAGATTTATTGTTTAAAGAACAGAAAAGAGTAAAATAGGTTTCTTGCTTGAAACTGCATAAATTACATATGAATGTAGCTCAAGATGAAACTCAGAGATAAATTCATATTAATATTACTGAGATTTATATCACAATATAAGCAATATAGGTATTTTAAGGAACGGTTCATTCCAAGCCCTAGATAACTAATGGATGAAGAATGGTATTGAAAATAGCAGAGGAAAACAATTCAACATGCAGATGTTATGATTTTATGATACTAATATGAAAAAAATGGAGCATTTGCCTTTCTGAAGAAGAATGTTTAGCCAGTAATTTCTGTGAAAGGCATAAATTGTAATCAGTCTAAAGTCTTTTCCTCCAATATATTCAAGAGTACTATACTCAACCTCTGAAGAGTAAATAAGAGTTAATTAGCCTTGTTTAATATTAATTTACTTGTAGCAAATAGGTTAAAATGTCTGCTCTCTTTCTTTCAATGTAATAACTTACATTTGTCTTACCTAGACTCAAGAAGACCCGAAGACCACCAGAGACCTCGACCAATGCAAATAACAAAGGAGTCTTTTATTTGCAAGCTCCAGGCTGGTACTCTGTGCAATTGGTAACCCATGACACTAAGAGACCCAAAGCATAGAATCAGCACAGTTTTTAGAGTATTGAACAAACAACTTTAAGGAAGATTTACATGAGAAATTACTTGATTGATTAACATTTTAAGCAAACTAAGCTATACATATGTGATTGGCTAATATTATTGAGGTGTGATTGACAGGAAGTGTCTGGCCACTGGGTCACTGTGTCCTGCATGGCCACCCAATGTTTGGTAAATGCATTTGGAGAAAATTCCTGTGGCTTTCCCAAGGATTGTTTATGTCTCAGTTGTCCAGGAATTGATTTCCTTTTTGTGTCATTTCTGGGTCCAACCCATGGTTATTTTCATAATTCATACCTCACAGGATGGTTGCTAGCCTGTAATGGAGTTACATAGGCCTTCATTGTGCCTCTTTAAGCTTTAAGCTCTTCACATTTCATATTATTACTATCTCTTCATACAAGCCTGAAATCACTATTTCAAAGTAACACAAACAGAAAAAAAAAATAACTTGATACAACCATCACAAATCCTAAATTATGTGACAAAAATCCACAATATCATAAATAAACCAGAGGAAGAGGATAAACAGTGGCAGAATAACAACAGAAAATTACCCTAGATTTCTCTAATGAAACAGAGATTTAGAATCCTAGAAGGTACTCCAATTCTAGAGTGTCACACTAAGTTAGGTATAATTATATATGGATACACAATTCAAAAGAATATTTTATACTGTCTTCACAAGAAAACAGAAATCTATGAAAAGTTACCCAGCCAGGAAGGTGACTGCTGTGACTGTGTTGGCCAACATATTCAAAAACACAACTGCAGTGTGGAAATGAAAGGACCACATGAGAAAAAAAATCATGAACAGAGACACTCACATATAAACACACATAATTCACCTTACCACTGGATAGTCAGAACTTTCTTTGGAACCATTAGTATTCATTTGACAACATCTCTCACTACTGATCTCTTCTCCTACACTTAATGGTCTAGACAAAAACCTAATTCCAGAAAAGCAAATCACAACAGAAGACTAAAGCAACACTTGGCATATCAACCAAGAACACGTATTAAGATCATAGTTCCCCCAAATTGAAGCCAAGAAATACTTCAAATGGACAGAACAAATCAGAAAAATATGACAAAAGTCATGCCAAGGTAACATAATTCACACAGTAAATAAACAGGCATTAGAACAATCAATTACCTAGAAGATAGTTTTCAAAATACATTACAAATACTGCTGGAAATTGTGATTAATGAAAATATACAAAACCTCTACAAGGAAATTTGTATACAAGATGAGACCAAGCAAAGATCAGCAAAATAATTCATGGAGACTCCAAACTCAAAGAAAAATAAATTCTGAGAAGGCAAGAGAGTCCAAGGGAAAAATGGATGCCTAGTTAAAAGATATGAGAGAAGACACAGCTAAAACACATACCTCCCAAGTCCCCACCCAATAAAAAGTTGTAAAGAAAATCCATACAAACCTAAAATAAAGCTTTAATAAAGAGATAGAAGCCCTAAAACAATAACCAATTGTAACACAGAGAAATCAAAGAGATAAGCTCATTCAGATAAGAGAAGCCTTTAGAACACCAAACGGAGTGTACCAGAACAGAACAAATCACCATCACATCATAATCCATTAGAGGATCATTAGACATCAATGAATGGATTCTTAAATCTGTCAGGAGAAAAGACTGATTATTTATAAAGGATATACAGTCAGAAAAAATACAAATTTCTTAGCTGATATGGTAAAAAGGAGAGCCTCGCATGATATATGACAAACATTAAAGGCAAACAACTACCAACCATGAATATGGTCCCAAGCCAAACTCTCCTTTACATTAAAAGGACATATAAAAATATTTTATGACAAAGATAACTTGAAACAATGTATCTCCACCAAATCAGCAGGAGAGAAGTTAATCAAATATATCCTACACAGAGAAGATCATGAAGAACAGAAATTGGTTATATAAAATGCTCCCTACCAGTGAACAAGGTAAATATATTAAGAATAGATTAGACACAGAGCCTAACAACAGGTGAATAACATGGCAGGACTTATGAGATATTTCACAGTCTTAACTCTCAATATCAATGGAATTAACTTTCCAAATAAAAATCACACGAAATAGTAGTATAATAAAACAAGACGCACGCATGTAGTATCTACAAGAGACACATTTTATTGACAAAAACAAACACATACTCAAACTGAAAGGCTGGAAGGAAAATTTTCAAGCAAATGAACACCATAAACAGGCCACAGTACTAACATAAGATAAAATAGTATTCAAAATAAAATTACTAGGAAGAGACATTATATATTGATAAAGGCACATCTGCATTAGGTGTATATATCAAGTTTAAGTATCAATGTCCTGAATCCTGGAGCACCCCACTTCATCAACCAAATACTACTTAACCTAAAAACACATCGCAACACATCATTGAAATGCATGGATAGGTTATCCAGGAAAAACACAACCAAGAAACTGAAGACCTAAATAACTACATTGAACGCTTTGCCTTAACAGACATCTACAGAATATACATTCAGCATCAGTATACACATTCTTCCCAGCAGCTCATGGAAGAATCTCCAAAATAGAACATATCCTATGTCACATAGAAATTCTATCCAAATTGAAAGAAAAATTATTTGAATTCCCATATCTTGTCAGACCATAACAGAATAAACTTAGAATTAAAAAATAAAATCCCTAACCCATGAAGACTGAACAACACATTGCTGAATGACCAGTGAGGCACTGAATACATTAGAATGAAAATCTGAAAGTTTCTGAAAATTAACAAATTGAACACAAAAAATACCAACTCCACTTCGAAACAGTAAGTGCAGTACTTAGAGGAAAATTTATAGCTCTAAGTGCCTACATCAAGCAATTGGGGAAATCTGAAGTCTGTATTTTAATTATATACCTCAAAATTCTTGAAAACAGGAACAAGCCTTAACCCAAAGCAGAAGACAGAAACAAATAAAAAAATCAGAAATAACTAAATAAAGACGAACTAAAACATAAAAAGATCAACAAAACAGAATTGGTTGTTTCAATAAATTAACAGACTTGACAGACACCAAATCTAAGAAGAGAACTTACATAGATAGAAAGATAATAGAAAGCCCACAGATTGGGAGAAGTTAGTTACTTGCTCTGCAACAGGCAATGGCCTTACATCTCAAATATATTTAGAGCCCCAAATGTTAACTCCCCCCAAAAACAAATCTTCAAAGAAACAACCCTCTTAATAAGTTTGCTAAAGATTTAAAGAGAGACCTCTCTGAAGAAGAAATATGAATGGTGAATTGAAACATGAAGAAATATGCCACATTTCTGGCCATAGAAATACAAATAAAAGCAACATTGAGATTCCACCTCCCCCCAGTTTGATGACCATTATGAAGAAAACTAATAATAACAGATGCTGGTCTGGTGGGAATATAGCCAAAAGGGAATGTTACTGCACTATTGGTTGAAAAGTATACCTGTTCAAACACTCCATAAAGAAGTATACAGGTTCCTCAGAAGATCTCCCCTATGACCCAGCAATCCCACTCTTGGACATTTACCCAAATGACCACAGACAAGGCCACACTAAAGTTACTATCACAACTATGTCCATTGTAGCATTATTTACCATAGCTAAGATATGGAACCAACACAGATGCCCCTCAGTAGATGAATCAATCAAGAAAATGTCATATATATTCACAACAAAATTCTATGCTTCCATCAGAAAGAATGACATTGCCCCATTTGTAAGGAAATGGAAAGACTTGGAAAACATAATACGTCAAACAGGCCACACCTAAAGAATCATAGGCTACATGTTTTCACTCATTTAAAAAAAAACTAGAATATGTCTAGGATATTCTTATAAAAGATCACAACAGCTCAATAGCTATATGCATGTCACCATAGAAAATGATGCTTATTGAAATGAGCTCCAAGAAATGGATACAAGATGATTGTATAGTGAACTGCTTTTATGTATTTCTATTTACTGTTTCCATTTTGGTTTATTCCCTGTAGTCACTGTTTTTTTATTTCTGTACCCTTTGTCTTATATACAAGTTTATCTGATTTGGGGAAGGCAAGGGAAATCACAGAAATGTTCAGACAAAGATTAACCAAAGCAATAGTGATATACACTAAACACTATGTTAGAAATGAACTTTACAACTTTGGGGAAATGGGATATCAGGGTTGGGGGAAACAGGAAAAAATGAGGAAGTGGTAACACTGTAAAAAAGTACTTATTACTTATGTAACTGTGACCCATCCCTTGGAATATCACCTTCATAATAAAAAAAAAAAAGAGAGAGCTGACAGGAAGCTCGGCCTGACTTCTCTGCCATGCTCCCTAGGACAATGGGTGCTATTCAGTCCATTCTTGTGGTGGGAAGTCCACTTCTTGTCAGTCGTGGGGCTTGAACTCTGGGCCTGTGCACTGTCCCGGAGCTCCTCAGCTCAAGGTTAGCTCACTACTACGTGAGTCATAGCGCCAATTCCGGTTTTCTGGTGGTTCTTTGGAGATAAGAGTCTCACAGATGTTCCTGCCCAGGCTGTCTATAAACCATGGTCCTCATATCTCAGTCCCCTGTGTACTTAGGATTATAGGCCTGAGCCCCCAGCATCTGACTTAAGTGTAATTCTGACGCTCTCTCTCTCTCTCTCTCTCTCTCTCTCTCTCTCTCTCTCTCTCTCTCTCTCTCTCTCTCAAGAACTTATTGAATGGGTGCTGGAGGAGGTGGCCCAGCATCCCCATGTGGCTGGAACCAATGTGGCCCTCTCATTCTGGTGGTGGGCTGTGGGTCAGGAGTTGTCTCGCTCAGTTTGTTGTTCCAGCTCCATGAGGTAAGCCCCTCTGTGCTCTGGCTAGACCGTGACAGTTATTCATTGTCCATCTAGCCTTACTGGACTCAGTATTGTGTTCAATGACCTTTTCTAGCAAAAATTTCTGGCTAAAATTATGATACATAGTTACGGAATGAAAAAGTAATGCCATCTTAAGAAAGTCATTTAGGGCTCTGGGAATGTGGCTTCACAGTACAGTGATTGATTAGCATGCATGAAAACTTCGGTTCAATTCATCAGTACTACATAAAGAGAAAAAGAATCACTGGAAATGGTACTGTGTCTCAAGTGGTAGAGGGTTAGCCTTGAACAACAACAACAAAAAAAAAAGCTGAGGAATAATTCCCTATCACTGGGTTTAAGCCCCAGGACTGGCAAAGCAACAACAACAACAAACATTTAGTTAGTAAATGCAAAACAAACAACTCATACTTGGAATATACCATTGCTCCTTCCATACTGATACCTGACAATAGTCCCTAATTCATGTACTTTACCTATATTAGTATACAATTTTGAAAAAAAGAAAAACACCAAAAACTTTTGTTCATTAAATCACGGCAATTAATGCCAAGAATGTGCTTAGATGTCAGGTGAAGATTAATTCTGGAAATTCAAAGATTCCAGGCTTTTGGGTGGTCATTGCTAATCACAATCAGAAGGGTAGTATAAGTGAGATTTGGAAATCTTTTTGGTAAGTCATGGCACCAAAAAGGCAGAGGCTAATTAATAGTTTTTACAGAAGAGAAGGAATAACTCCAGATGGAAGGAATAAATGATAATAACTAACTTATACCACAAAATGTTCTAGTGAACCATTTTTGGTTATTAAAGAACTAGTCATCAACTAGGATTATTCCTCATTGCCTTTAGCATTCCAGTAATTAGGATAATTCTTAATCTCTGTGTGATAGGTTGTATATCCTTCTATGCTGTACTTTCATACCTGAACTCCTTTGCTTTCTAAAAATCTCAGTCTTTTATATTTCTCTATGAACAATTTCTGATATTAAGTTGACAAATGCAGACAGCAGAGGATGCTAATGTAAGAGTCCCATGACACATGAATCATTAATGTAACAACATGGAAAAGGAGATAAATTTATTGCTACCTCAATTTTTCTGAAAACTTGCAATGTCATCATTTGATTCAAATTTCTATTCTTTGTCTACATAGTGTCAATAAGTGCACATAAATGCAAATATAAGATGGATGCTGGTGGCTCACACCTGTAATCCTAGCTACTCAGAAATTTGAGACCAGAGGATTGTGGTTCAAAACCAGCCTGGTCAGGAAAGTCCATGAGACTCTTATCTTTAATTAACCAAATGAAACCCAGAAGTGGTGCTGTACCAAAAGTGGCAGAGTGTTCAACTTGAGCTGAAGAACTGAAGGACAGGATCCAGTATCAAAGTTAAAGACCCACGACCAACAAAAAAAGTGCAAATTTGACTTTAAGTTTCCCCAAAAGGAACCACAAAGTCAATAGTAATCTTTCCAAGTAGAAAAAATAATTCCAAAATGATTCAGTGCACCTATTTTTGTTGAGTTATTTAAGTTATGGTTTCTTTGCTGGACATATTCTCTTCTTTTAAAAATTGTCAAATATTAGCTTTATAATAAACTTCATCTAATATTTCTTGGTTCAAAAGAGAAGTCCATACAGTTGAAGTCAATTGGATTTATTACTATTTCAGTTCAAAGCCAACCCAGGCAGGAGAGTCTGTCTAACTCTTATCTGTAATTAAATACTAAAAAAGCCAGAAGTGGAGTGTAGGCTCAAGCAATAGAGTACTAGCTTTGGGGGCAGGTGGACAGGAAAGGCAACTGTACAGGGACAGGGTCCACCCTCTGGGTTCAAGCCCCCAAACCAGCACAAAATAAACAAACAAACAAGCAAATGAAAAAAACCACATATTTCTTTGAGACTATCCTTAAAGCACTGGTTTGAGAAGAGGCTCCTTTTGCTGATCGTACTCACTGGATCCTGCTTTTTGGAATCCTTATTGCTATGGAGAACTCAGGACCAGACTAAAGAATTAGGTAACTGACTCCTGCAACAGGAGAATCATCTCAGGAATGAAATATCCATGCATAAGTCTCTTTAAAACCCCCAAATCTTTGTTTCTTTGCAGGAGAACACTTTTAAAACAAATTTATTTCCTTTTATTCTATGCTGGCCTTCAAATGGCATATTGTTTCCTTTTGTTATACTCTCAACTAGAAGTTTACAGACAAGTTTTATATAAGTAAAGACACACTTGACAAAGTCAGGGACAGAGTTTCCTTCAGGCCTTGGATTCTTTTCTTGTACCATAAAAGGACACCACAAATTACCTTGAAATTTGTCATTTCTCTATGTTCAATTCCTCTCTTGGGATCAGTTTCCACTTGCAATAACAGTTCCTTCCACTTAGTTCCACCAACAATCTATGGTGCTGCTCCAGGTAAAATGAGTATTTTCTGGCTTCATTGAAATAGCACAAGTTATATCTTTGGACATGAGGTAACATGTGTTTCAGAGATAATTTCATAATGAGAAAATATGGAATTTGCATGGCTTATAAAACCTTATTCATGTACATATGGCCATATAAGATGATGTTAAGTGAAATGGAACCCAAGATAGGGACACAACTTGCTTTTTCTTGCTTGTTATTTTTTTAATGTATCTAACATGTAGTATGTGATTTTTTTGTTTCTCTTCTATTTTCTTCCTCCATGGTATAACCCCTGTTTTCACTATATTTATTGTCAGAGACCTGCATCTTGCATATACATTTTTCTAATGTGGGGAGGGGAAGGGAAATAACAAAATGCTTAAACAAGTATACAGTATGACCTATTGTAACAATGAGTTGTACATGGCACTATGTAGAAAATTAGCTTTACAACTTGAGGAAGGGAGTTAGGTTGGTGGGGAGGAAAAGGATTGTAGGAGAAAAACCAAAGGGGAGGTAACAATGCTTGATAGATAATGTACTCATTAACTTTCTTATGTAACTCTAGCCCCTCTTTAAACCATTTTTACAATAAAAAACATGAAAAAAAACGTCCTGGACTGCTTTAAGTTCAAATTTTCTAAGTGCTCTGTAATTAAGATCAATTTTATGTGGGAAGAATATTCTCAGAAACATTTTTGTGAGTGTGTTTTGTGCATTATTTCCCAAGTGTACATAAGTTAGCAGTAGGAGAAACAATAGGAATAATAGGAGAAAAAGAAGTTTTGTGCTTAATTATAATGGTTCAATACACTATAGAAGACTCTTCAAGTAAGACAACTTTGAAACAATAAATCCAAGGCCATTATGTAGATCTATGGGAGTGATATAGGGAAAGCATTACTACTAAGTGGAACATGAAGGATGAGGCCACTCTTGTTTTCTACTAGATCTAAATCATGGTAGCTAATCATGCAAATTTGTAAAAAGTAGAATAGAAGAGTAATTCTGGTTCCAAAACAAGTCAGATATAAGAGCATGGACTTAACTGGAAAAAAAGGCAATGTTGAGAGAGCAGGAAATATAGTAGCAATGAGCTAGTGGATAAGATCACATTTCTTTTTCTTTTTCAGTTTTTTTTTTTATGGTTGTGGGTCTTGAACTCTGGGCCTGGGCGATGTCCCTCCCCTATTCAGCTCAAGGCTAGAACTCTACCATTTGAGCCACAGTGCCAATTCCATTTTTCTGGTGGTTAATTGGAGTTAAGTGCCTCAGAAAACTTTCGTACTGGTGCTTGATCTGAACTGCAATCCTCAGATCTCAACCTTCTGAGTAACTAGGATTAAAATTTTGAGCCACCAGTACCAGGCTTAAGATCACATTTCTAGCAGTGTACACTCAGGATGTGTAATGTGTATGTTCATCTATCTTTGTATGAATTCTTAAATTAAAAATCTAGGCTACAGGTTAGGCTTTACATTCACAAAAATGTTTGTAGTTTAAAACCATACTCCTGGAAAAAAAACTAAGAATATAAAAGAGTCTGTAAGTTCAGTTTGCATCCAGCCTGGGCAGAACAGTCTTTGCAACACTACCTATAATTAACCAGCCAAAAGCTGCATTGGATGAATGGCTCAAGTGATGGGATACTAGTTATGAACAAGAGTGCTGAATAATAGCCTGAGGATTTTGCATACATACATACAAACATTTACATGCACACAGAAGCACTTATATGTGCAAACACACATATGAAACAATTCTCAAAATGTGTAGAAAAGTTAGAAAACAATAGAAAATATGTCCTGAGTAAGACTAGAATCAAGTGATAATTTTTAATATTAGAAAGTCGTCAAGTGAACTTTCCCCCCAAAAGCATGAGACTATTACATAAGTAGTGACCAGAGATAGTAAAAGAGCCAAGTAATAATTATTAAAGGGATCGGATCCATGGAAGAATGAATCAGATACCCCTGCACGTGCATCTGAAAATGTTCACATCCTGTGTCAAATGTTAGAACATCTTTGAAAATTGTACAGAAACAGTTTGAACAGTCAGTCGTGGATAAGATCATCGGAGAAGTTCAGAATTACTAGTATGTTTCTCGATCAAATAAACCAACAAACTATGGCAGGGCAATGCGATACAAGTCTGGAATTCTAGCACTCAGACTAATACAGGAGATTAGAGAGTGGATTAAATAGTAATACCTGCCCTGGACTAGGTAGTATAATTTTGTTTCAATAAAACAAACCAAAGAACAAGAAAGGAATTCACAGTTGGAAGTTTGCACAAATTTTGTCATGTTTTGAGAAGTCAAGTTTCCTATTGAAATACAACTCATATATCATCCTCAGTCATGTTTTAAATGCTCTCTTCATTACAGAATACTTCTAGATGCAAAATCGGTCATGATTCCGAACCAAAAATTTTAAAAATTTAGCATCATTCTGTTGGATTCCAAAGAAATAATGAAGGAATACAAAAGCTTAAACCACGAGAAACAGCAAAGTTATCTAATGTAGGACTTTGTAGACCTTACTAAATTAGAATTTAGATTTAAAATAAATATCTTTTGCTTGTAATTTCATATTCTATAGGATACTACAAAATACTTTTTAAGTAGAAGTTTTAATTTACCAATTCACAAATGATTCTGGCATTCTATTTGTCTAGAATATTCTTTCAAGAGAGTTGTAATTAGGACTTAGTTTATAGATAATTCCAACAGTAGATGTATAACATGATAATGTGAATAATCTAGAAAAAGTTGACAATAAATGGATGGTATTAATTTATAAATTTAGAAAAAGAGCCATGTTTTGTGACTTTTGTGTAACATGGTATGAAGAGAATTATTGTTTGAAACCTTTTTTCTTCTACCTGTACATAACATAGGAAGAAATTTCCTTAATTATATACCTCTGTATACAATGAGAAAAATACAAGGTTTGGGGTTTGTTTTCATTTTGTTTTTGTTGTTTTGTTTGTCCTAGGGCTTGACGTCTGGGCGTGGGCACTGTCCCTGAGCCTGTTTTTTGCTCAAGGATACTGCTCTACCACTAGAACCTCAGTGCTACTTGTGTCTGGCTTTTCCTGAGCAGTTTATTGGAGATAAGAATCTAAGGAACCTTCCTGGCTGGGTGGGCTTTGAACCATAGTACACAGATCTTTCCTTCTTGAATATCTATGGTAGACAAAAAGATAAGTATAAATAATATTTTCAAGTTTTCTGATCTCAAGAATACCACTTGAGGGAAAACGATGCAGCAAAATTTAGTGTAGTGTTCTTTCAACAATAAAAAGGGCATAACATTAGCAGAATTGTAGAATTTTTTCACAATAGTGATAAGCTAGTCATGCTGTGAATTTAGGGAATTTTAAGGTGCAGCTTACAAGGTGGAAACTGTTGGGCTAGAATGACTTTACTGCATAAAATTTTGGTATTGATTGTCATTGAAATAATAGCTTACTATAATGAACAAATGTTTACTCTAGAGGAATTAATTATTATAGATACTTCATAGTTTTATCTTCTACCAGAATGTGGCTAGTTTCTCTGTTGACATTTAAATATGTAATGCCCCATTGGAAACTGCATCTCTTGCAGAATTACATAAAATGCATACAGGCACTGTTTTAAATGTCTCTGGTATGGCATACTCAGAATTTAAAAATAAGTAGTTAGTAGAACACATATATTCTGTCCTCTTAACAAGTATTCAGTTTTAATAATTAGGAGTTTTCTGAGAATTGAACTATTTTCTATTTAGTATGAGACAATATTAAAATAATGTTTTTTAAAAAAATAATGGCAAGTATATTCTGAAAAGTTTGTATAGTTTGATAGCATTCAAGTTGATGACCATCTGAAAAAGAAAGGAGCAATTAATTCAAATTAGAAGCCAAATATTGTTCATTTTTTTAAAAAATGTAGTACACATAGAATATCATTTACTATAGAAATATAGTGAAATTATATTTTATGTAGCTTATTTTTAAGTTTAATTTTATTGTCAAGGTGGTATATAGAAGGTGTTGCAGTAATTTTAAGGTAGTGAACATCTAAAAGTCGAACTTTTTATGCCCTCCCTCATTTTTCTCACACTTTTACTTCACCCCAATATCCCTCACAAGTTGTAATGTGAATATCCTACATGTTGTCTTGTGAGTATTGCTATTGCATTGGTTTGCCCTTTGTCCTAAAAGAAATGACATAGTACAGTAAAAACAATAACCACAAAGAAAAACCTCTGTTTCCATGTCTAGGAGTTCATTTTGCTCAGCATCCTCTTATATGGTTATATATACATAGCTATTGAGCCATTCTGCTCATCCGCTAGGACTATCTTAGCCATTACCTAATTATTACACATGAGGAAAACCATGGAATCTGTTTCTTTGTGTCTTGCTTATTTTTCTTAGTAGGATTTTTCCAAGTCTTTCCATTTCCTTATTAATTGGAAGCATAGAATTCCACCGTGTGTGTGTTTAATGGATTTGTTCATCTTCTGAGTGGCATATTGGTTTAAATCATGATTGCATGTAAGTATCATTGGGGTCATACAAAAATGACAGATGCCACCTCCCCAGATATACTAAAATCACGATGGTGGGACAAGTGTTGAGATACCTGAATAAGTCTAATGTATTTCTTGCACTGAGTTAGGCAGGAAGACATCATATAGGATAAAAATGGTAGTGACAAAATATTCCCTTGAGAAAGATTTAGGAGGCTTCCAGAAATATGAAGAAATTCAGATAATTTTGAAGAATTTAGAAATGCAAGTTCAAGTATGTCTCTTTAAATAAAAATTATGTAAGTGGAAGGGCAAAAGAAGAGGAAGAGAAGAAATAACTGACAGCAGATCATTGTTCCAAGTTAGAGTATAAAAAGAAATAATCTATAACTTCCCAGTTAAAAGGAGACCAATATAATATGTCCCACTTAATTTAGGTACATGCAAAATATTTACTTGGCTTTTTCCTACTTTAATGCTCCAAAATAAAGACTTATAAGAAAAGTTATGTGATTGCCATTACTTCAACCAGAACACTAATTGTGATGAGCCCTCTTTTTCTCACATAGCACTTGGAAAATAGTCCATAAGTTGAAGATGTTGTGGCTGATTAGAGTCAGAGTTAGGGGCTTCTACTTGTACAATTATCCCAAAATAGTTTAAAGCAGTTTTTTTCCCCAAGATATCCAACTGCATTGTCTGAAGCTGTACTTTGAACACACCCTCAAACGTGAGTACGTAATTTGAAAGTATACTTCAGCATTTCCGTGGCACATTCTACTTTGTGCCTTTATCTTTTTTGCACATTCCTTTTGAGTTCATAGTTGCTCTATTTCAATTTCATCTTCATAAACTACTAAGAACATTGTTCAACTACCACTTCTTGTTTGCACACACCCAGTGTATGTATCAAGGTACTTTGTCTATGATAAACAATAGGGTAGTACTCACTCTCTGAGGGAAAAATTGCACAGTATAACCCTATGCCCACATTAGAGGGTGTAGAATTTAAAGCAGTTTGAGACAAACAGTGATATTAGCAGTGAAAGCCTCCCTAGGGAAATTTGCTTAGAGCTCATTAGTTTTCCCAGCAGAAATATAAATATCCACAAAATTTGGAGCTAATTAGTAAGTAATCAATTTAATACTAGATCCTAGAAGTTGTGTTAATTCAAGTCACCATTGTATTATTGTTATATCAGAATTCTTCCCTATTTGCCAATGTGTATGAGAAAATGAAAGATTTGGATTAAATGGTGAGGTTAATGTCTGAAATCTTCCATTCAATAAAAGCGTGAAGTTTATTATAGCACTTCCTACATATAAGAATTTGTGGCAGGGGCTGGGAATGTGGCTCAGTGGTAGAGTGCTTGCCTTGCATGCATGAGGCCCTGGGTTCGATTCCTCAGTAACACATAAGCAAAAAGAAAAAAGCCAGAAGTGGTGCTGTGGCTCAAGTGATACAGCACTAGCCTTGAGCTGAAGAGCTGAGGGATAGCGCCCAGGCCCAGAGTTCAGGCCCCACGACTGGACCCCCCCCCCAAAAAAAAAGAATTTGTGGCAGGTTGATTGACAGAGTTACTTAAGCATGGAGATATCCCTAACAAGAATTAGATTTCAATAAGGTATATGGCAGTTATGATTTGTTAATATTTATTGAGGCATTTTCTGTTATAAAGAAGAATCAATTCAAGGAGTCTTCAGTCACATCAGTAAAGCTGTATGTTTAACCTAATACTTGGTGTTACTTGTCCTACATTTGTGATGATTAGGCTGATAAGATATCCAAACAATATTTCAACAAAATCCCAAACTGATGTGGATACATGAATCACTCATTGGAACTGTAGGACAAATTAGGTTTGTCTGTGCTGTAGTTCAATCGCTAATCTCCTGTCTAAACAGTCTTGAAACATATTCACAAAATACATCTAAGGAAAGTTCATGAGAGTTATAACTGTATAATTCTTCTAAGGTCAGGATAAAAGCATTTGTTCCCAGCATTTAAAATCAACAGGATCTGTTGAATTCATGGATCCAAAATTTTATAGCTTCACATTCATATCACAAAATTTTATCAATATGACTTTCACCAAAACACTGTTCTTATTGAACTTATCTATGTCCTTTTACTTTTCAAATCCAAATAGAATATTTCCTTCAAAATATTCCTGCAAATTCTTTCCTTCCTTTACTTCTGTAAAACTGTGTTTATTTCTTGTTTCCTTATTTATCTCTTTCATCCAATCTTGTCCACACTGGTGCTCACATTGCTCACACTTGTGTCAGAATTTTCCTTTTCCTCCTCACTTTAATAATTCCCCCGATTTTATTATTCTTTTGCATATTCAAGGTCGTGGATATTTTGATGATGTCTAAACAGACATATATTTGCATCTCTTTAACATAAACCTTAGAACTGAGAGTTTTTTCCTCTAAGTCCATATTTTCCATCTGTAGTCCTTTTCACCAAGAATATAACTAACAGTTGCCAGTCAGAGATGTGGATGCATTTTAGATTTCTTCTTGCCTTTCTTTTTACCTTTCTTACCCTCCCCTTAGATAAGATGAATGATTAAGATTTTCTCAGTTTCTGTCACTAATACAATTTCTATGTACTCCTTTTTATGCCCACGACACCAGCCTGTTACAAGTATTCATCACTGGTAACCTAGTCCTAAAACAACCGCTTACAAATTATGATTTTTTTCCCCAGAGTCTTTTCATATTGGTCTTCTCCATCACCAAATTACTCTCTTTATAAGCACACAGAGTGAAGAGCCCAGACAATAATTCTAGTATCATTATTTACTCACTACATTGACGTTTTGCCTTACATTTCTCATCTGTAAATGGATGTAATCTACCAGAAATATTGAAGAATATTTGTTGACTTCTAGAACAAGAAAAAAAAGTGAAGAGTCCTTACATTTTCCACTTTAGCTTACAAATAAGGAAAGAATCAAATTCAGTTTGTTGGTATGAAGTCAAAAGTTGTTTTATGCAGAAATAAAAATAAATTTTAACTCCTGGCACTAGGGCCTATGTCATTTTGTGGTAATTTCAGATATGTAAGTGGTATTATGTAAATTGTATCACGTGTTTACAGCTGTACTGAAGGACATACTCTTAATAAATTATTGGAAACATTTGTTATTGAATATTACCTATAAGACAATGTTATTTGAATTAATCACACTGAATTGAACACTATATCTTAGTCCATCAAAATGTGGAAGTAAAAAATTTTATTTATAAGAACACAATACCAGCAAGAAAAGTGAGTATACATTAGAGAGACTGCAGGAATAACATTAGGGTTTTTACTGTCTCTACCTATTAATGTAATTTTATTTCTTGGTATAGAAACTCTCCTCTTGTTATTGTTGTATGTAATCCAACTCAGTTTATAACTATGTATTCAATGTGGGAACACTAGCTTCAAAGAAGTGTAAAGTTTTTTCCTTTTCAATCACCTTATCATTGTCAGGCTACACTGTGGTCATCATCATCATCTTCATCAAAATTATTATTAGCATCAAAAGTACTAATTAATGAAAATATTATATGTGCCTATGGTTTTGCTATTATTTGTCTTTTGATTAATATTTTTAATGTTAACACTGTGCATGCATCCATATTAAAATTTTGAACAAATAAGAAACAAAAAAAGCTAAACCATATCAGGTAGCTTGACTATGTATTTATAACAAATTATGGAATAGATTTTTGAAGCATTGCTAACCAGTATGAATTAACTTCCTCTCTTCCCCTCACTACACACAAATATTTAAGAGCTTGGACAGAACTTTTTCAAGTAATATAATGTAAATATTACTACAAAGCCATATGTGTATCTAAAATTCCCTTGAAAGTAAAAGCTCTACTTTCTATTGAAATATTAGTTATTTTATTCTAGGAAACTTTTAGAAAAATAGACTGTATATCTTTGAAATGTAAAAGGTCAAAAATAGTAGCAAAAAATAGAGTGAGTCCGTCTTCAGAAATATATGTGTATAAATATATATATATATGCATATATATATATATATTAATGTTATGTGTAGAATGACATTTTTAGAGACTGTAATCAGAAATATATACATATCTAAATTTATGGGTAGAATGATGTACACTATAGTGAAACAAAAATCTTAAAACATAATTAAAATAAAAAGTACATCAAAAAGTGCCAGTGACTCACTCTTATAATTCGACCTATTCTGGGTAATGAGATCTTAGAAATGTGTGTGAAAGTTGCCCAGACAGAAAAGTACTTGTTAGATTCTTATCTCCAATTAACCACTAAAAACATGAATTAGCTCTGTGCCTCAAGTTGTAAATTGCTCTCCTTGAAGATAAAAAGGCTTAGGGATAATGCCCAGGCCTTTCAAAAAACAACAACAATAACAACAAAATGTATCACATTAATTTCACAAAAGCATCTTTTAACTGCTATGAATCTTTCTTAGAAACATGAATACAAGCCTCTGGAAAATGTTAAGTAAAAAGTATAGAATATTTACGTTTATATTAAAGACATGACTATTTAGATTGTTTAAGATATTTAGGTAATGATTAGGAATTAAGAATAATGATGGGTAGGTAATATATTGCGACTGGTTTTTTATTCTATTTTATTATATTTATAATGATTATATTAAATTACTCTTGCTTTATATTTGAATTATAATAAATGATAAACATTTTTAAATGTTTCCAATGGAAAGGAATATCAATTCTTATGTAATTTCAAAGCAATTGAGAAAATTATTCCACGGCTGGTTTGCTTTAAGACTATATTTCTTTTCTTGTTCTAGTTTTCATATGTACATAGAAATTAAAATTCCAAAAATTCAATGGATGTTGGCATTCAGGAACATCTTCATAGATACTAATATTGGAGTCCCTTAAGTGGAATTGTTTTATTTCATTTGTTACTTTCACAAATAAATCAAGATGATAATGTATTTTGTTTCTTTTCACTGCCATTGGCTCTTATCTTAAGAATACTTTTTCCCTAGCAAAGTAGAGAAAAACAATTGGATTGACCAAGTAACATATGGCTTTCATAAGATGCAGATGCATAGATTTGTGTCTTCTGTCATTTGCCAAAAGTTTATTCCAGAAAACGTTATCAATTATTTATAAGTGTTGCTTAATTCCTAGGTATTCCAGTTATCACATACACTTTTTGATTTAGTTATCTCTGAATAAACTTAAAATAAACAATTAAAAATACTTAAAATGAACAGAAATCATATTATTGTTTTAAATGTTGCAGTTTACAAAGTTTATAAGCAAACACAGAAAATATCTTCTTACTTATTCTACATTTTTTTTAATTTTATTTTATTTTATTTGAGAACATACTGTACAGAGGGGTTACAATTACATGGGCAGGATAATGCATACATTTCTTACCAAGCATTGCAGCCTCCTCCTTTGTTTACCCTTCACCTCCCTTCCCAGCCTCCCCCTTCCCTCCCACCCAATCATACCCCCCCATCCCCCCCCCCTTATTCTACATTTTGTGTGAAGTATTTTAACAATAGCTTTTTTTTTGCTGACGTAATTCACCTGAAATATATTATCTCCTTTTATTGTATGCATTTTAGTGATTTGGAAGTGAATTGTACAATCATAGGTTTTCCAAGCCTAAAATTTTCACAAATTTGCTTTTCTTCAGATAGAAATGCTGTAAATTTTAGAACAGACATTAAAGTAGATATGAGATTCATTTACAGGAATTTGTCCAGCATACATCCTCGATAGTGATCCTTTTCAAAATTTGGTTTTGGGGATTATTTCCAGGGTCTCACACAAAGTATTCAAGTGCAATCTCAATGAACTACATTCCCTGTCCAAATAAGTTTTTTACTTCTCTTTAATACATACATAGACGTGTAATGGATAGAACCTATTCAATTCTCTTTGGCCTTTTGAAAACTTGCTTGCTTTAATGATTGAAGTATTATACAAATTCATTTGCTATGTGGAGTATATCAATTTCTCTACAAGTGCATTACTATATTTTGTGTCATCTTTTTATATTATAGTCCTACTAGTGAGTTTTCTCTTTATTTTTTCTTGGATACTAAAGAGGAACTTATTTTATATGCTCCTACTATCTACATATATTCTTTAAAGAAATATCCTATTTTGGGAAAAGTTATATAGAATTAGCAGATATAAAAATACTTAGACTCAGAATCATTGTAGCATTAACATTGTAGCATTAACAAATATGTGTCTTCTATCTGTTAGATATTTTTTCACTTCTGTTATATTGTCCTTTGAATTATGAAAGAGTATAAGTTGATATTATCCAGATTATTCTTGCTTTTCTTTACCCACTAATGCTTTCCATGTCATATTTTAGAAACTTTTACTGATCCAATGCCATGAATTTTTATGTTTATGTTTTATGTTTTTACATCTCACATTTAGTTTGATAATCATCTTCTATTTAAAAACTTTAAATCTTTGTATAAGGATTGAGGTAGTAGTCTAAGAAATTTTTTTAAATAGAGGGAGGCAATAGTGCCACAACAACCATTTAAGATTCTATTTTTATTTCATAAAGTCATGGCATCCTTTTCAAATCTATTGACCATAAATCAGTAATTTTTTTATTGTGAAAATACCATACAGAGCGGTTACAATTACACAACAGTATTAACCAAAGCATGCTATTTGCAGAGGAGTATTTAAAAGGTGTAATTTCTTATAAAATTGAACTTTTAATCCAACAAAATGAATACCAGGATTCTATCACTTGGAAGATGTGAGCGGAAGTCAAAGGGAAGGAATAAAGAGAGTTATGGAGGAAGAGAGTGAAGGCATGATATTCAATGCAGATAGTATGAAACTAGAAAACATGAAAGTGAGGTGAGGTTTGGAAGGGTATAAGAAAGTTATTAAAGATCCATTGTACTTATAAACTGATTTGTGGAATGGAAATTCTTTTGAACAACTATTTAATAAAAATATAATTAAAAACAATAGAGACATCTGATCTTCAACTGTATTCTCTTAAACCATGAATCAATATAATAGTTTCCTCCTCAGAAATTTTCTTTGCAGGTATTTTCCTCATAATGTCAGAAAACTGACCAATGCAATGAATATCAATATATCACATTGCCTATTGTAAATAGACACAATATAAAAATCACAGTAAAATTTTTAGAATTCATCACAGGAAAAAATAACAGGTAGAAAGTATCAAATGATGAATTATAGTTTTTCCAAGTACTTTACCTATGGTATCTAACTTAATCCTCACAATAATCCCATAAAGTGGTACTTCTTCCATTTTTAATTCTCAGATGATGGTATTGACGTCTTCAGAATTGGAATTACTAGTACAGCATTGCACACATGGTAAGTGTTAGCCTGAGGCCCATCTCCCGCTGTATCAAATAACCTGATTTTATTTTATGACTAAAATACCAGCACTTAGTCTACTAATTCTAGGAAAATTTCCCAGAATTATTGTGTACACTCTAATTATATTTGACTTTATCTTTGTTAGAAAATAGGTAGCTGTAATATGAAAACTCCAAGTTCATAATCAATTTATACATCCCTGGTGAAAGGAACTGCTAAAGTATAACATTCTTGATTTCTAGCTCAAAATAGTAGAAATCATAATCTATCCCTTCACTCAACACTGCATTGCCTGGGGACCCCATTTCTGTTTAACACAGTCATACCGAAAAAGTGTCTTGGCCAATTTCTGATGGAAACAGACTGCAGGTGTTATGGACCAATCATTTCCACATTGTAGCTCACCTAGGTTGTTTACCATTACCAAACATTCTGAGAGAAATATACTACTTTAAAATGTTATTAAAGCAAGACTGATATAAAAATCACCTTTGACCCCAGATAAATATTTTACCTTTCATATACCCCAAAATGCCATCTGAGCTATCATTAATGTTAGCAACAAGGGGTTAAAAATCATACACACCAAGACCGAAGCATGAATTAAAGACTCTCCAACTTGCCAATACAATTGGTTTAAAAAGTCATCAATACTACTGCATTTTTAAAATTTTCTTATGAAGATTCAATTATAAACAATTAACAGTTGAAAATAACTCATTTTCTTGGGAGTAGGACACAAAGCACAAGATTAATCCTAATCATTTTAAAGGACCTTTATTTATACTACAAATTCACTCCCATAACTACAATGATACGAAAAATAACTGAAGTACAGAAACACAAAAGAAGTAATTTAACTGCATCATCTACGTTTAATGGACTTTGTTAATAGAAAACAAACTTAAACTAATAATTAGCTTACCAAATTCACTTACATTCTTTTATTCTATTTCATTTAGTTTCATAAAAACTGGATTTTCATAAGATGATGCATAAAAAGCTTATATACCTACATACATTTTCAGATCTTAACAATATTTATTTCAGAAATGTCTTTAGCTCCATAGTGAATGAACTGAAATAATACTAAAATATTCAAAGGGTTTTCAGAAATTGCAAGACTCGCTCTGGGATGTTATTCATATTGGAAAAGATATTCGAAAAGCCTTATTTGTTAAGTTGCGATAATTACTCCCACAAAAGAGCCATCAGCCCTTTGCATGTACAAAACAACTTCAGATACATCCACTATCTAAAGATGACACATGCTTTTGGTTTGTTTGTTTTTGAAAGGAATAGCTAACAAGCATATCAACAATACTGATTTTCAGTCAATATGATGGGATATTCAAACTTGATAAATATTGGGTTGATTACCTCTTAGTGTGAATAGATATGATCTTACAAAGAAAGTTATTTTCAACAGAAAGCCAGAAAGAGTTTATCCACTTTGTGTTTCACGGGAATAACCAGAGAGCAATACCTATTTGGTCCAGTTGGTCAAACTTACTCCATGAGCATATGTTAAAAGTAAACAAATTTAAGAAGTCAAATACATATTTTGTTCCGACAGTCATCTTCCAGCACTAATTTACTACCTAAATATGTCTGAATCTTCTCACCTAACATATAATAAGAGCTGAAAGCGTTCTCTTTCATCTAACTTAATATTGTAAATCCTTTGATTCTGATGATATTATTTGACAAATAAAATGTACAAAAGGGTGGTCCAACTGAAATGACATGACAGAATACTGATACATAAAAACATTGCAACAAATTTAGCTTTTTTCCGCCTCACCCTGTCCACATTGGCAAGCAACATTGCAACAGCACATGCACACATATACACATACACACATATGCACACATGTACACACACCTATACATGCATGCTAAATTCAAGGTTTATTGTTCAAAAAATGTTCAAATAAAAAATTAATGATTAGTACAAATGATAATTTGCCTTACTACAAAATAATACACAATCCAGTCACCACGGATGTTACATTTTACCTGCCACTTAATTTATATTTAATTACTTAATTAACTAATTAATTCAATAATTTGTTTGGTGCTAATACTAAGGCTTGAACTCAGGGCCTGTCTCTGTCCCAGAATTTGTTATTTTTTTTTTTTAGTTTTCTCAAGGATATCATTTTACTGCTTGTACCACAGCTCCAGTTCTAGCTTTTGTTGGTTTATTTCAAATCAGAATCTAATGGACTTTTTTTTTGTTTGGTCTGGTTACAAACCACAATCCGCAGACTTCATCTTTCTGATTAGCTACAATTAATGACATGAGCCACCAGTGTGGCTTCTATTTTTCCTCTATAGTTATCTAATGCACATACTTAGATAGTAATTTAAAAATGAGAATATAGAAGCAAGATGTATAGTGATGATACTGTCCTCTCAGAAATTCATGTTAGTAATGTAAATTTCTTCTTAAGAACACACACAAAAAATACCATGATATAGTAGAAGAGAACTCACAATTGGACATATGAGCTTTAAGAGCTTTCTAATAGATCCATTATTTATTGGTACCCAACATTAGAAAAAACTGTATAATGTAGTACTAAAATAGAAGTCCTTTACATGACTACTTACATTCCTTGTTTTTTTTAAGACACTTGTTTTCATCTAAAAAAGTAGGCCTGTCTATTGTCTTCATGTGGTTTCAATGATTGAAGGTGCTTAATGAGAAATCAAAATGTATTAGTAGTCCTTTGCTATCAATTAAATCTCACTTTTTCTTTTTGGAGAATATAATGATCAAAGAAATAGCTGAGAATCAGCAAGCAATTGTTCAGAATCCTGCTTCCAGTGCAAGTGGATCAACAGTAAGTAATCCTCAATATCATTTTCCACAAAGTTTTGTCACAGATACAATCGGCCTGCCTTCTCTTGCTGCTTTCATAGCCTGGACCTATTCCTTCATTGTACATGAAAAGTGTGATTCAACTGATTTCATTCAGATCTGTTCCTAGAATTATCAAGGATTTAGATTCTTGTCTGCAATATGATTAAAAGTATGTCTCTTCATGTAGGCTGCTAAAAATGTATTTACCAAATTCAAGTAAATACATAAATTCTATTTCCATCTTTTTAAAACATAAAATTCTGCTTGCTCTATAAATTGATCAGAGGCATGTATTTGTGGCTATCTAGGTCATTGCACATCTGTCTCTCTTCCTCTCTCTTTAATGTTTCTCATAGATAATAGGATTGCTTTATAATTATCGTAATTTATTTTGCTTTTATATTTTTGGTTGCATCATTTTACTTTCTGCTCTGCCATTTCCCAAATCATTTATTTATTTATTTATTTTAATTTAATTTTATTTTATTTGAGAACATACTGTACAGAGGGGTTACAATTACATGGGCAGGATAATGCATACATTTCTTACCAAGAATTGCAGCCTCCTCCTTTGTTTACCTTTCACCTCCCTTCCCAGCCTCCCCCCTCCCCCCCACCCAATCATACTCCCCCTCCCCCCCCACCGACATTGTAAAGCTGGTTTTGACATGACATTTTGTACTTCTCATTGTTGCAACAGGTCCACCTGAATCCTTAAAAGACTTGTTTGTCCCCGTCTCCTCCACACGTTATACTGACATCAAATATAGTGAAAGCGGGGGTTACAATGTGGGGGAGGGACATACAAAGTAACAAAGAAATAATCTTTTTTTTTTTAAATTTAATTTTATTTTATTTGTGAACATACTGTACAGAGGAGTTACAGTTACATGGGCAGGATAATGCGTACATTTCTTACCAAGCATTGCAGCCTCCTCCTTTGTTTACCCTTCACATCCCTTCCCAGCCTCCCCCCTCCCCCCTAATCCCAATCCTTCTCCTTCCCCCCCCTTCCCCCCCTTCACCTCCTTCCCCCCCTTCCCCCCTCCCCCGCACCAACGTTGTAAAGCTCGTTTTGGACATGACAACTTGTACTTCTCATTGTTGCAACAGGTCCACCTGTATCCTTAAACAATTGGTTTTTCCCCATCTCCTCCACAAGTTATACTGACATCAAATATAGTGAAAGCAGGGGTTATACTGTGGGGGAGGGACATACAAAGCAACAAAGAAATAATCTTATAAATGCGTTAGAAACACATGCATGAAAGAAACAAAAACCTTAAAATACATATTAGAGAGTTCGTTTTCCTAACATCACATTATCTGACTTTTTCCGCTTGACTCATACCTATACTAGATATTGCAAATAAGGGAAACCATGGGACCTATGTTTCTTTGGGCCTGGCTTACTTCACTTAATATAATTTTTTCCAAGCCTTTCCATTTCCTAACAAATGGGGAAATGTCATTCTTTCTGATGGAGGCATAGAATTCCATTGTGTATATATACCACATCTTCTTGATCCATTCATCTACTGAGGGGCATCTGGGTTGGTTCCATATTTTAGCTATGGTAAATAATGCTGCAACAAACATAGTTGTGCTGGTAGCTTTAGTGTGCCTTGTTTGTGATCATTTGGGTAAATGCCCAAAAGTGGGATTGCTGGGTCATTGGGGAGCTCTATGTGGAGTCTTTTGAGGAACCTCCACACTGCTTTCCAAAGTTGTTGAACAAGTTTACATTCCCACCAACAATGAAGTAAGGTTCCTTTCTGTCCACATCCCCTCCAGCATCTGTTGTTAGAGTTCTTGATTTTTGCTGTTCTAACTGGAGTGAGGTTATATCTCAATGTTATTTTGATTTGCATTTCTTTTATGGCTAGGGATGTTGAACATTTCTTCATGTGTCTATTGGCCATCCTTCTTTCTTCTTCAGAGAAGCTTCTCTTTAAGTCTTTCGCCCACTTACTTATTGGGCAGTTGTTTCCTTGAGGATTTGTTGTTGGGTGGTTAAATTTTTTGAGTTCCAAGTATATTTTAGATATGAGACAATTGTCCATTGTATGGCTAGTAAAGATCTTCTCCCAGTCCGTGGGCTTTCTATTGATCTTGCTAGCTATGTCATTTGCCCTGCAGAAGCTCTGCAACCTTATACAATCCCATTTGTCTAACCTTTCTTTGATTTGTTTTGTTTCCGGGTCTCTATTCAGAAAATTTCGGCCTGAGCCAAGGAGACCCAGGGTTTCTCCTATTCCATCCTGTATTGTTTTCAGAGTGTCTGCTTGAGTTCAAGGTCTTTGATCCATTTGGAGTTGATTCTGGTGCAGGGTGATATATAAGGATCTAGCTTTAGTTTTCTACATGTAGTTAACCAGTTTTGCCAGCACCATTTACTGAAGAGGCTGTCTGTCTTCCATTCTATTGTTTTAGCTCCCTTATGGAAGATTAGATGGCTATGGGTCTGTAGGTTCATTTCTGGGTTTTCAATTCTATTCCATTGGTCCTGAGGTCTGTTCTTATGCCAATACCAAGCTGTTTTGATTACTATGGCTTTATAGTAGAGTTTGAAATTTGGTATTGATATTCCTCCAGCAGTGTTCTTTCCGTTGAGGAGCGTTTTTGCTATTCTGGGTCTTTTATTGTTCCATATGAATTTTTGGATTGCCTCTTCTATTTCCTTGAAGAATGAGGGTGGAATTTTGATAGGTATTGCGTTGAATTTGTAGATAGCCTTGGGAAGTATTGCCATTTTCACGATGTTAATCTTTCCAATCCAGGAGCATGGGAGGTTTTGCCATATTTTAAGTTCTGTGTTGATTTCCTTTTTCAAGATTTTAAAGTTTTCATCATAGAGGTCCTTCACTTCTTTAGTTAAGTTAATTCCTAGGTATTTTATTTTTTGAGGGGCTATTACAAATGGAGTTGCTTTGCTAATTTCAGCCACGTTTTCTCATTGTTGGCATACAGAAAAGCCATTGATTTTTGGGGGTTAATTTTATAACCTGCTACTTTTCCAAAGTTTTGAATCAGCTTGAGTAATTTGGGAGTGGAGTCTATGGGATTCTTTAAATACAAGATCATGTCATCTGCAAAGAGGGAGAGTTTTATTTCTTCTTTCCCTATTTGGATCCCCTTTATGTCTGCATCTTGTCTTATTGCTGTAGCTAGGCATTCTAATACTAGATTGAAGAGAAGTGGAGAGAGTGGGCATCCTTGTCTTGTTCCTGAGTTAAGAGGAAATGGCTTCAGTTTTTCACCATTGAGTATAATGCTGGCTGTAGGTTTGTCATATACAGCCTTTATTGTATTTAGGAATGTTCCATGGATTCCTAATTTTTCCAAAACCTTCATCAGGAAGGGGTGTTGGATCTTGTCAAATGCTTTTTCTGCGTCTATTGAGATAACCATGTGGTTCTTATTCTTGCTCCTGTTGATGTGATGAATAATATTAATTGATTTGCGTATATTGAACCAGCTTTGCATCCCTGAAATGAATCCTGTTTGATCGTGGTGTATGATTTTTTGGATGAATTGTTGAAGTCGGTTGGCCAAAATTTTGTTGAGAAGTTTTGCATCAATGTTCATCAAAGAAATGGGTCTATAGTTCTCTTTCTTTGATGAGTCCCTGCCTGGTTTTGGGATGAGGGTTATGATGGCTTCATAGAATGTGTTCGGTAGTGAGCTTTCTCTTTCAATTTCATTGAAGAGTTGGAGGAGAATTGGTGTGAGCTCTGCTTTGAAGGCCTTGTAAAATTCCGCTGTAAAACCATCTGGTCCTGGACTTTTCTTAGCTGGGAGGTCTCTTATTGCTGTTTCTGTTTCAATGCTTGGTATGGGCCTGTTAAGATAGTTTACCTCATCTTGGTTTAGTTTTGGCATGTCAATATTTGCTAGGAAGAGGTCCATTTCTGTCAAGTTCTCAAACTTATTAGCATAAAGTTTTGAGAAGTATTCCCTTATAATGTTCTGAATCTTGGTTGTTTCCGTGGTGATTTTTCCATTCTCATCTCTGAGTTTATTAATTTTGGTGTGTTCTCTTCTTTTTCTTATAAGATTTGCTAAGGGTCTGTCAATTTTGTTAAGTTTTTCGAAGAACCAACTCTTTGTTTTGTTGATTCTTTCTATAGTTTTTTGGATTCTAATTCATTTAATTCTGATTTAATTTTGATTATTTCTTTCCATCTAATGGATTGGGGTTTATCTTGCTGCTCTTTTTCAAGGAGGATTAGATGTGTCATTAAATTGTTAGTTTCAGATCTCTCCAATTTGTTGATGTAGGAGCTCAGAGCTATAAACTTGCCTCTGAGTACTGCCTTTGCTGTGTCCCAGAGGAGCTGGTATTTTGTGTGTTCATTTTTGTTGAATAGCATGAACATTTGAATTTCCTTTCTAATCTCTTCCATGACCCACTCATGATTCAGCAGTGTGTTGTTCAGCCTCCATGTGATACCGGACTTTCTTTGGTGGCTTTTGGTGTTGCGTTCTAATTTTATTCCCTTGTGGTCAGAGAGAATGCAAGGTATAACTTCAATGTTTCTGAATTTAGACAAGTTTGCTTTGTGGCCTAAAATGTGGTCTATTTTAGAAAACGTTCCATGTGCTGCTGAGAAAAACGTGTATTCTGATGCTGCTGGGTGAAATGTTCGGTAAATGTCTGTTAAGTCTCGTTGATCTATGCAGCTGTTTAGATCTGGGGTTTCTCTGTTGAGTTTTTGCCGAGTTGATCTATCTAGTGGGGAGAGTGGTGTGTTAAAATCCCCAACGATTAATGTCTTTGGATCTATATGGGATTTGAGGGAAAGTAGTGTTTCTTTGATAAATTTGGGTGCTCCATTGTTTGGCGAATAGATATTTAGAATTGTAATATCCTCCTGAAGGAGAGATCCTTTAATTAGTCTGTAGCGACCTTCTTTATCTCTTTTCATGAATTTTAATTTGAAGTCTATTTTATCTGATATTAGGATTGCAACTCCCGCCTGTTTATGCGGTCCGTTTGCTTGGTAGATTTTGTTCCAGCCTTTAACATTGAAAATGTGTTTGTTTTTATGGGCAAGATGTGACTCCTGCAGGCAGCAGATAGAAGGGTCTTGTTTTTTAATCCAACTAGACAGTCTATGTCGCTTAATTGGAGAGTTCAGTCCGTTAACATTAAGAGATAGGACTGAGAGGTATTTGGGAGTTCCTGCCATGTTATCTACCTTCTTGGGGGCTGCGAAAACTGGGTTCTTCCTATGGTTCTTGGATTCTCAGTTTGGGTGCAGTTTCTTGGCCTTTATTGCGGTCTTGTTGGTTTTCTATGTGTAGGACATCTTTAAGAATCTTTTGTAGGGCTGGTTTGGTGGAGATGTATTGTTTCAATTTTTCTTTGCTATGGAAGGTTTTTATTTGGCCTTCAGTTATGAAGGAGAGTTTAGCTGGGTACAGTATTCTTGGTTGATAGTTGTTTGTTTTTAGGGCATGGCATACATCATTCCAGGCTCTTCTTGCTTTGATTGTCTCTGCTGAGAAATCTGAGGTGATTCTAATTGGTTTCCCTTTATAAGTGATTACCCTTTTCTCCCTGACAGCTTTAAGGATCTTTTCCTTGTTCTGAGTTGATCCTGTGTGGATTATAATGTGGCGGTGGGATGTCCTATTCTGGTCTGGTCTATTTGGGGTTCTAAAGGCTTCTTGTATCTGGACAGGCCTATCTTTTTGCATGTTTGGGAAGTTCTCTGCTAGGATCCTGTTAAACAGATTTCCTAGACCATTAACTTCTGTTTCTAGGTGTTCCTCTACACCCATTATCCTTAGATTAGGCCTTCTGATGGTGTCTTCCAGGTGTTGGATAGATCTATCATATTTCTTGGACTTGTCTTGGATGGTTGTATGTTCTTTCTCTATAATATCTAGGCTGTCTTCAATCCCTGAGATTCGATCTTCTGCATGGTCTAACCTGCTGTCAAGACTCTCTACTTTGTTTTTTATCTCTTTTCCTTCTAGTTGGTCAGCTTTGATGGCTTCAAGTTCTTTGTTGAAGCTCTGTTTTAGGTCTTGTATGAATTTCTTTACTTCCTTAATTTGGTGTTCAGTGTTTGTCCTCAAATCACTTAGTTGATTGGTTATGGTTACTTTGGGCTCCCATTCCTTCTGTTGGGTTCCATTCAGCATTCCCTTTGTGGTCTCCCTGACTTCCTTCAGCTCTTTGTTAATGGATTCCATGAATGCCTTTAGTGATCTTTGTGTGTTCTCTACCTGGTCTCTCAATTCCTGTATTACTCTTTGATTAGCTTCCTCCCGTTCGTGGGATTCCTGCAGATCTCTTTGAGTGTTCTCAGCCTGCTCACGCCATTCCTCCCTTTCTCTTTGAGTATTCTCAAGTTGTTCACGCAAATCTTGTATCAGTTTTTGAGTAGCTTCCTCACGCTTATGATATTCCTGTATAAACTTCTGGGATGCCTCCTCTCTCTCCCTATCACGCTCATACATAGTCCTTTGTACGTTGTCAAACTTTTCATTTATCATGTTTGCCACCAGTGTTTGTAGAGCTGTTTGGGAACTCTCCTCTGGATTATTCATTATCTGTTCTAACCCCTGATTATCAGGATTGGGAATTGAGATACCCGAATTTGCCATTTTTCTTGTGTTTTTCCGGCTTACTCTGCCCATTTGAGATGAAGATAGCACCAGTTTTGTGCTAGAACACTATCTTAAGGCAACCATCAACCAAAGTTTGCATTTGTACAGTCAATAGTCTACAGATACAATCTAGTTCAACAGATACATCTATTCGACATCAAACAACTATATGTTAAAGAACTTCGAACCACAGAGAAGAATTTGGAAAGCCAGAAATTATTAGGGTTAGGAAGAGATGTGGGTAAAAAATAGGAATAGATTGGTGTGGGGAGGCACAGGGAGAGTTAACTATGTCCTAATCACAATGCAGGAAATAGGTTGGGTAGGATTTAAGTAGAGAGAGAGAGAGAAAAAGAAGAAAGGGAAAGGGGAATGAAAAGAGACCAGAAAAAAAATAGAAACGTAAAAATTAATGTTATTTTAGAGATTAAAAGACCATCTATTTATAGAGGAATATGAATATGTTGAGAGAAAGGGAGGGACATAGAGGAGATGAGAAAAACTTTAAAAAAATGCTTAAAATATTGTATAGGTATAAAGTACTGCTATTAGTGAATTTAAGTCTCAGAGGTTTTGAATTGAGTAATAAGTTTGTGGATTAAGTGTATACACAATGGGGGATAGGGTCTACTGGTTAACTACGGGTTTATCTGAGGATGTGCAGGACAAGAGTTAAGTCACATAAAGATGAACAAAGAGGAAAAGATGGAAAGGATAGGAAAGTGAGAAGAAAAGATCAGAAGTTCAGTAGAGCTAGAAAAAAAAACAAAAAGATAATTAAGAATGAAAGAAAAAGAGAAAGAAGACAAGAAAAGAAAAGAAAACACACATTCACGTATTCCTAAAATAAAAATTATAAGAGGAGAAAAAAAAATGTTAATGGAAAACAATTATTTTTTCAGAAGAGGCAAAAATTAAAGATTAATAAAAGTTTTAGAAAAGCAATAAAAATTTTTTATATATATATAAGGTAACAAAAAACGAAAAAAAAACAAAACAAGAAAAAGAAAAGAAGAAGAAGAAAAAAAAAGTTCTTTGATTTTTTTTTTTTTTTTGGGAGGGGTGGGAAGAGTCCTGTATCTCCCTTTTGTCTGTAACCAGAGTCTGGTTGGAGTCTCTGGTCAGCTTGAGGTCCTGTGGCTTGATTGGTTTCTTAAGTCAGTTTGTTGGAACAGGCAGGAAAATGCTCTGCTTTACCCAAGATTTTGAGATCCCCCTCCCAGGTTAGTTTACTGGGAGGGTGATCTGCTTTGAGAATCACAAAAGAGGGGGATGCAGTGATGAGGCTAGGTTCTGGGTAGAGTTGAGGCCTTTCAACGAACAGTAGCTTTTCCCTGGGGCTATTTTGTGAAAAAAAACTCACAGCACCCAGCCTGGAGCCATTCTCAGGGTTTCTGTTTTTCAATTGATTGTGGTGGCTGCTAGAGGGAGGGGCAGCCTCTGGCTCTGGCCACCCAGCGAGGAGAGCCACTCCAGTGGCTGGTGCCTGAGCTGGGCGACCCCTCCCTGGATGGAACTGAGTCTGTGAGGTCACCTCGCCGCCAAGTTCCTGTGACCTGCCAAATGACTAGCTCTATTCCAAGGCCTGAGCTGGAGCTAGCCGCTCCTCCGAGCTTTGTCGGTATCCAAGATGGAGATCACCGGTGCTGGGGGGGGAGGGGTGGCCTTCCCTCCTCTGCTCCCAGAGGAGTGAGGAAGTGGGGCTTCTACTCACGCGGAGTCTTGGATCTCGGGTCGTCTCTGGTCTGCAAAGTGCAGGATGAAGTTGTCCGCTCCTTGTCGGTTCTTGCTGGTGTTGAGTAGAATCCGCTCGTCCGCTGCGTCTGGCTCCTTCAACCCGGACTGCGTCTCAGGTATGCCTCTGCGGCGGTGGTCGCCGCTGCGACCCTGCCGCCGCAGCGGCAGCTGCTCAGATGTGTCTGCTTGGCTTCCCCTCTCTTGACTAACTCTCTGTCCTGTGATGGCACACTTGGTGTGATTCTCTGGCTTGGGACTGTTCACTGGAACTCTGAAACTGTTTTCTATGCAAGAGCTTGTTCAGATTCCAGCTTCTCCTCCGCCATCTTCCCGGAACTCCGTAATTTTTGATTTCTAAGAGTTTGGGGATGGAGTTTTTGGGATTGTGAAGGTATAGTATCATGTCATATGCAAAAAGGTATAGTTTAATTTCTTCTTTCCCTATGCATATCCTTTTAATGTCTTTTTCTTGCCTTATTGACCTGGTTAAGGTTTCCAGGGCTATATTGAACAGGAGTAGACACAGTGGGCATCCTTGCCTTGTTCCTGATTTTAAGAGAATTGGTTGTAGCTTTTCCCAATTAAGTATAGTATTAGCTATTGGTCTCTCATAAATGGCTTTTAATGTTTTAAGAAATGTTCCTTCCATTCCTATTGTCTCCAGAGCTTTTAGCATGAATGAATGTTGAATTTTAACAAAACTGTTTTCTGCATCTGTGGAGATAATCATATGATTCTTGACCTAGGCTCTGTTGATGTGTTGGATTATATTTATTGACTTACGTATGATAAACCATCCCTGCATCTCTGTGATGAAGCCTACTTGGTTTTAGTGTATGTTTTTTTTCTATGTGTTTCTTGATTCTGTTAGCTAGAATTTTGTTAAGGAACTTTGCATCTGTGTTCATCAAGGAAATTGACCTGTATTTCTTTTTTTGTTGGGACTTTGCCTGGCTTGGGGATGAGTGTGTTATTGGCATCATGGAATGAGTTTGGGATAGCTCCCTCCTTCTCTGTTTCTCTGAAGAGCTTGAGGAGTATAGGTATTATTTCTTCTTTAAAGGTCTTATACAATTCTGTTGTGAATCCATTTGGTCCTAGGCTTTTTTTTCTTTCTTTTTAAATTTTTTTATTATTTTTTACTGTGAAAATACTGTACAGAGGGGTTGCAATTACATGGGCAAGATAATGAGTATATTTCTTATTAAGCATTGTAGCCTCCTCCTTTGTTTCCCCTTCCCATCTCTTCCCATCCTCCCACTGCCCACCCACCCAATCCTCCCCCCACCACCAAAGTTGTAAAGTTCGTTTTCGGCATGACAACTTGTACTTATTGTTGCAATGGGCCGACCTGTATCCTTATTTAAACGACTTGTTTTTCCCCTTCCCCTCCACAAATTATAATGACATGAAAACAGTGAAAGCAGGGGTTATACTGTGGGGGAGGGACATACAAAGTAACAAAGAAATGATCTTATTAATGCGTTAGAAACAATCACGTGAAAGAAATAAACATTTGAATACATATCTTAGGGTTCATTTTCCTAACATCACCTTACCTGGCATTTTCTGCTTGACTCATACATATACTAGATATTGCAAATAAGGGAAACCATGGGACCTATGATTCCTTGGGCTTGGCTTACTTCACTTAATATATTTTTTCCAAGTCTTCCATTTCCTAACAAATGGGGCAAAGTCATTCTTTCTGGTGGAGGCATAGAATTCCATTGTGTATATATACCACATTTTCTTGATCCATTCATCTACTGAGGGGCATCAGGGTGGGTTCCATATCTTAGCTATAGTAAATAATACTGTAATAAACATGGGGCTGGCAACCAAGCTGGGTGACTTTTCCCTGGGTGGAGCTGAGTCTGGCAGGTCAGGTTAGGCTCTTGTGATCTGCTAGATGACTCTAGATTTATTCCAGGGCCTGTGTTGGAGCTAGCAGCTCTGCCGGGCTTTGTCGGTATCCAAGATGGAGATCTCCAGTACTGGGGGGGGGAAGGGGGAAGGGTGGCCTTCCCTCCTCTGCTCCCTGAGAAGGAGTGAGAACATCAGGCTTCTACTCACACTGAGTCTTGCTTCCTGGGTCATCTCTGGTCTGCAAACTGCAGGATGAAGATGTCTGCTCCTTGTCGGTTCTTACTGGTGTTGAGTGGAATCCGCTCGCCAGCTTTGTCTGGCTCCTTCGTCCCGGACTCTCTGTGATTCAGGTATGGCGGTGGCAGTTGCCACTGCCACCACGGCTGCCACCGTGGCGGCTGCTGGAAAGTGCTCAGGGCTGTCTCCCTGCCTGTATTTTCTCTCTCTGGCCTAACTCTCTGTCCTGTGAAGGCACACTTGGTGTGATTCTCTGGCTTAGGACTGTTCACTGGAACTCTAAAACTGCTTTCTATGCGAGAGCTTGTTTAGCCTCCAGCTTCTCCACCATCTTCCTGGAACCTCCCTCAATTTCTCATTTCTTATGATATTTCTGGGCCCCAATTCCTTGAGACACAAGAATTAGCAGCAAGCAATTGTGTAATGCAAGGCAACTTAAAATGAAAGATGAGGTCACAAAATCGAAAGAAAGTACTGTATTTCAAACTCAATTTACAGATGACCAGCCCATATGAATGAACAAGATCAGAAAGTTTCACAAGATTATTTTTAATACCCTTTCCCTAATGATTAATGTAATATTTCAGTCTAGCATAAGTGGTCCCAAAAATAGTTCCTGGAAGGATAGATCCGTGATTGATCCATCATGGCTAGGAAAACTTGACTTAGAGGTCAAATGTAATTCAGCAAAACATTAATTGAGAAGATCTTTTGTGCTTCAAAACACTGGTACTTTAGTACAACTTGGTTCTTTGTTATAAAAATGTCATTCTCAAACCAATGATAATCTACATTTAATCTCCTGAAAGTGTATTCCTTTTCAAATAAACTTTTTGAAATCACACTTGCCAAAATAACATTTGCTAAGTAGATGACACTTAGTGACATTACGAGTTTTTCAAGTGTAGGGAGCAAGTTACAATAGAGTTGATTTCTTTACCCATCACTAATGCGAAACAGGTTCAACCATTCCTTAAATTGCAGAAATGGTACCATGCACCATTTGTGTTATTCAGTAGGTGTCTTCCAGAAATTTGTTAAATAGATCAGACTTCCATATTTCAACCCCAAATGTTAGCTAATAAAGTAAATTTCATCACTTAATAAGGGACATTTTAAAAAGTCACAAATACTTGCCTTATCATATGTTGTTTTGTTTTCCCTCTGTCTAACATAGTTAGAAATATGTCTTTAAGTCTTTAATATGGGTACTCATCTGAGATGTGACAAAATCTATCTTCTATTTCTATCATATTCCTTTATAGTAGTAAATGTTAGTTTTCTTTTTTCTCCAAAACTTATAGGTAGTATAAAGTCTTATCCCATGTAAAATATAATAATCACACACCATTGTACAAAGCCATTTATAAAAATTGGTAGTTAGGAATACATTCAAAGCCATTTTTAAACTTTCTTGTTGACTAAAGATTAATCTGCAAATGGATGAGAATATAATCATGTCTAGGTGTTCCAAGTCTCCAGTCTTACAAATTGTTATTGCAGATGAATGAATTATGGAAATATAACCTGACATCAGTTCAAGTTTATGCAGGACAGAAACTCCATGGAATGTATATAAACCTTTCAAAGTACTAACAGACAGTTTAGCAGAATGACTATCAGGAATTTGAAACCAAAGAGGAATACATAGAAAGAATGAAAAATGGAACAAGGGGCAAGTACAGCTAGAATACTCAATGTACACATTTGAGAAAGGAAGTGGTAAACCAGAAATAAATCTTGTAGAAAGGGTGGTTGAGAATGATAGAAGGAGTCACTGTGATCCAGGAGCAATGGATAATTAGGTGGACATATTTAATTGTTAGACACTTGCACAACCTTTGGAAATTCAGTTAAAAAACACAAAAACAAACAAAAACACACAAAAATCACCAAACAGCAATCTCTAGAGAGTACGAATATGACCTCTCAAAAATTTTAAGCAGTTAATGAAGGGAAGTCTTGGTAATAGCAAACAAAACTGTTCAAAGCGGGCAGTTTAGCGTAGGGGAGGATTCTGAACAGATTTAAATAGATTATCTAAGGTTATAAATCACCTATATCTGCTGCAAATATTAACTTTCTCCTATGAGTTCTCTTTGTCTGAACTGGATACTCCAGTCCTGAGCCACAATTGATAGCTTGTGAAGATGGAATGTAAGAAACAAGATGAAGAACCCATTACTCCACTGTAGAGAAAACAATCCTCTATTTTTTCTCTCATCTCTCTTCACTACTTTTTATTCATACTTTTAGGTCAATTCATTTTGAATTACATTTTCCTTCTTTATTCTGGCAAAGTAATTGGTCGAATAATTCATTAAATATTATTTGCCATTTTTTTGATTATGCTGTTTAATTGACTAAGCGAGTCCATTAAACTTTCCTCTTGCATTTGGTTGCCATGAAACAACATCTATGTTAATGTGGACAAATCTAATGTAAAATTTGTCTCCAGAAAACCAGTCCAAGAAGCTATGATCACAAATACTTGGCTATATTTTTTTCTTTTTTCTTTTACCTTGAAAGTCTTCTTGTGTCTAAATTGCACAGACAAATAAGTACTCCATCACTTTTTGTTTCAATCAATTCTAACCTCAAGGATATATTTTGCTAACAAGATGCTTAGAGGAAACAAAAAAAATACTCCATTTTTGTCTTCTCTCTTAAGACTCTCCTTAGATACCATATCAGGAGCAGTGAAGTTATTCTTTACAAAATTATTTCAATAGATTATTTTTCTTGTGGTCTTGCATTTGATCACGAAGATGTATGGAGAAGAATAGAGTTAAATCACCCATACCTTTGAAGACAGGTCTGTTACAAAAGGACAACGCTTCTGTGTCCTACTTCTATGTCCTCTTCTTAGCTCTTCCCTGCTTTTCTTGGCTTCAAGTCTAGTGAAGCTTCAGCCACTGCTACATCTTCATGTTTTCTCTTTTAACACTCTTTTAAGTTGCCTCATTTGGATGTGGAATTTATTTTCATGTCTTCTTTCAATCAGTTCTGCATTGTAGTGAGCCAAATAGGCTCTGTAAAATCACTTTAGGTAGCAAAAATATTAAGACAATCTATATCAAAAAGTTTTGGCTTCCCTCTACTGCTGAATCCAATACACTTAGCTAGGGCTTCTAAGAACACTATTTTCTAAACTTTCCCATTTGCTAAATTCTTTTCTGAACCCAAAACTTTTTGGGGGGTGGGTCCGGTGATGGGGCCTGAAACTCTGGGCCTGGGCACTGACGAATCGAACCCAGGGCCTCATGCATGCAAGGCAAGCGTTCTATCACTGAGCCACCTTCCCAGTCCCTGAACCCAAAACTTTTTGGCTTATGAAATTAGAGAATTCTTCACTATCTCATGTTAAAAAGGATATTATATTTTGTGAGCCACTTAGAAGTATGAAATCATTGGTTTGAAGTACCCAATCAGATTTTTTTTCTGTATTTCACTGCTTCACGTGCAAAGACATTGAGGAAAGTATTACAAACAGAAAAGTGTAAACCCAATAATCTCTTTCATTGTAGAGGGCATTTTCTCCCTAAATATTTTGACCCAAATTATTTTTGTTTTTTTGTTTTTTTGGGGGTGGGGGGTCCAGTCGTGGGGCCTGAACTCTGGGCCTGGGCGCTGTCCCTCAGCTCTTCAGCTCAAGGCTAACACTCTACCACTTAAGTCACAGCAAGACTTCTGGCTTTTTTCTTTTTGCATATGTGGTGCTGACGAATCGAACCCAGGGCCTCAGGCATGCAAGGCAAGAGCTCTACAACTGAGTCACCTTACCAGACTGACCCAAATTATCTGTTTGATAATTAAAATTTAATTCACAAATTTTGATGTCTTATTTTTTAAGAATTTGAATTTAAATTCCACTACAACCTTGTTTCACACAGTGTGTAGATTTCCTGGGTAATGACAATTCTCAAGGGAACCTACTGGATTTATAGCAAGTTTTCCGAGGTTTGTTTGTTTAGTGTGAAAAAGAGCCATCTTTACCCACATTGCTTCCTCTCTACAAAGTCTCCATGGATTATTTTGCATGAAAGCCTATTTTCCCAGGCAATTTTAAATTTTCTTAATAGGCTAAGGTGTTAAAAATTTTGAACAATTAAAATTTACCTGTCATAACTTTAAAACTCTTTTGAAATTCCTTTATCAGAATCGCAAATTCACCAATCCTAATACCACCTTTACCATCAAAAAGATAACATGTTGTTTTCATGATTTAGTGTTCATGCAACTATTATTTTCCAGTGTCATTGTTATGTGTGTATATGACCATATAAGCTGATGCTGAGAAAAACGAACTCCAAGATATGGAAACAGATTTTTATTTGTGGTTTTTGTTTTTGATGTACTATGTAATAGCTATTTTCTTTAGGATTTTCCCTATGGTTTCTCCCTGCTGTATTTGATTTTGGTACCCTGTGTATTGTGTACACATTTACCTTAACTAGGGAAGGGAAGAGGAACAACAAAATGGTGAGAGAAAGCAGAAAGGCAAACCAATGCAATAGCAATATTCACAAGACAATATTTTGGAAATGGACATTACAACTTGTGAGGGGTGAAGGGGGAAAGGAAAACTGTGAGAAAAATGAGGGAGAGGTAACAAGTTTGTAAAGTTATGCCTTCACTACCTTACAATTACTGTAACCACACTGTACATCACTTTGATAATAAAATTTTAAAAATAAGCTGCATAAAATATAATTTCACTGTATTGGTATAGTAAATATTATTCTTTATGTAGTAACTTTTTAAAAATCAAAACTATTTGACTTCTAATTTGAATTAATTACACTTTCTTTATCAGCGGGTCATCAAATTGAATGTTATCCATCTAGACAATATTTTCACAATAAAGTTGCCAATATTTTGAAAAAAGAATAAATTTAGTACTTTCTCATACTAAAACTGAAAAGAGATTAATTACATGAACCCATAACATTTAAAAGTAAATAAGTTGTTAAAAGGACAGAATATATGTGTTATTAAAAATCCCTATGACTAATTATTGATTTTTAAATTATCAACATTCCATACCTGAGAGATTCAAAACAGTACCTGTTTGCATGTTATGAAATTCTGCAGTAAATACAGCTTCCAATGGGCTGTTACAACTTGAGAAGTCAACAGAAAAATAGCCACATTATTATAGAGGATAAGACTATGAAGCATCTGTAATAATTAATTCTTCAAGAGTAAGCAATTGTTTATCAGAGTAAGCTTTATTTGTATGAACATCAATCCCAAGATTTATGCCATAAAGTCATCCTAGACCAACAGTTTCCATCTTGTAAAAAGTGCACCTTAAAATTCCTTAATTCACATCATGAATAGCTTAATCCTATTGTGAAAAAATACTACACTTCTGCTAATTTGATGCCCTCCTTGTACAGGAAAGAATGCCACAATAAACTGAGCTGCATCATTTTTCCCCCAGTGGCATTCTTGAGATCAGAACACTTGCAAATATTATTTATATTTTACTTTTTAGCTATCATAGATATTCAGGATGCTAAGATTGGAAAATTATGATTCAAAGCCAACTCAGGCAGGAAGGTTTCTTAGATTCTTATCTCCAATAAACTTCTCAGAAAAAGCCAGACACAAGTGGCACTGAGGTTGAAGTGGTAGGGCACGAGCATTGAGAATAAACAGGCTTAGTGACAGTGTCCAGGCCCAGAGTTCAAGCTTTAGGACAAGCAAATAAAACAAAAACAAAAATGAAAACAAACCCCATACCTAGAATTTTTCTCAATGTATAAAGAGGCACGTAATTAAGGAAATGGCTTCCTGTGTTACATATAGGAAGAAGAAAGAAGATGTCACACAATTACTCTCTTCACACCATATTATACCACACCCTCAAAAGTTGCTCTTTTCCCAAATTTATAAATTACTGTCATCCATTTGTTGGCAACTCTGTCTAGATTACTCACATTATCATGTTATACATGAACTGTTGGTATTATTTATTAACTAAGTTCTAATTATAACTCTCTTGAAAATATATTCTAGGAAAATAGAATGCCAGTATAATTTGTGAATTTGTCAATTAAACCTTCTACTTAAAAAGACTTTTGTTGTATCCTATAAAATATGAAATTACAAAGAAAACCAAAATATTCATTTTAAATCTCAATTCTAGTTTAGCAAGGTCTAAAAAGTTCTACGTTAGACATACTTTGCTATTTCTCCAGGCTTGAGCTTTGGTAATCCTTCATCAGTTCTTTGGAATCTAGCAGAATGATACTTACTTTCGCAATTTTGGGGGAGGGAATCTTGAGCCATTTTGCATCTAGGTATGTTCTGTAATGAAGAGAGCATTTAAAACAAGTGAGGATTGTATATGTGTTGCATTTCAATAGGAAACTTGACTTCTCAAAACATGTTAATGAAATTAGCCCGAACTTCCAACTGTGTATTCCTTTCTTGTTGTTTGGTTTGCTTTTTTGAGACAAAAGTATACTACCTGGTCCAGGGAAGGTATCACTATGTAATTCCACTGCTTAATCTCCTGTCTTAGTCTCCAGGATTGTACCACATTACCCTGCCATAGGTTGTTGGTTTATTTAATCTAGATAAAGACTAGCAATTCTGAACTTCTCCTATGATCTTATCCACTAGACTGACTGCTCAGACTGTTTATGTACTATTTTCAAAGATGTTCTAACATTTGACACAGGAAATGAACATTTTCAGATGTACTTGCAGGGGTCTCTGATTCATTCCTCCATGGATCTGATCCCATTAATAATGATTACTTGAATCTCTTACTGTCTCTGGTCCCTAGCTATGTAATATTCTCAACTTTTTTAAAGAAAGTTCACTTGAGGGCTTTCTAATACTAAAAATTATCACTTGATTGTAGTCTTATTCAGGACATATTTTCTATTGTTTTCTAACTTTTCTACATATTCTGAGAATTGTTTCATTGTGTATTTGTGTGTGCACATATAAGTGCTTCTCTGTGTATGTGTATGTTTGTATGTATTTATGCAAAAGTCTCAAGCTCTTATTCAGCAATCTTGCTCATGTCTGGGATTCCAGGTTTGCCTGATTAATTCTAGGTAGTGTCTCAAAGCTTGTTCTGCCAAGGCTAGATACAAACTGAACTTCCCAGAATCCTTTACATCCTTAGGTTTTATTTTTCTAGGAGTATCAACTTTTAAGCTACAAACATTTTTGTGAGTGTAAAGTGTAAGCTGTAGCCCAGACTTTTAACTCAAGAATTCATATAAAGGTAGATTAACATACACATTACATATCCTGAATGTACACTGTTAGAAAGGTGATCGCAAGCCTAGTGGTGGTTGGTTCTGAGGATTGGGGTTCAAAGCCAGCCTGGGTAGGAAAGTCCTGGAGAATCTTTTCTCCAACAACTACCAGAAAACTGGAAGTGGCACTGTGGCTCAAGTGGTAGAGCAGTAGCCTTGAGCTGAATAGCAGATGGACAGCTCACAGTCCCAGAGGTGAATTGCCATGACCAACAATAGCAAAAAAGAATATAAGAAAATGAAAGAAATTTAATGTGATCTTAGCTACCAGTTTCATTGCTAGTATAATCCCTGTTCTCTCAATATGGACTCTTTTTTTTTCCAGTTAAGTCCATAATCGTATATCTGACTTGCATTGGAAACAGGATTATTCTTCCATTCTACTTTTTACAAATTTATGTGATTAGCAAGCATGATTTAGAAAGGGAGTGGCCTCATGCTTCATGTTCCACTTAGGAGTAATGCTTTCTCTATATCACTCCCATAACTCTACATGCTGGACTTGACTTTATTGTTTCAATGCTGTCTTATTTGTAGAATCTTCTCTATTGTATTGAACCCTTATACATAAACACAAAACTTCTCTTTCTATTATTATTGCTATTATGTCTCCTACTGTTAAATCATGTATACTTGGGAAATTAATGCACAGCACAGACACTCAAAAAAAAATGATCTGAAACCCTTCTTCCCATTTAAAATTCGCCTAAATTTACAGAGCAATTAAGAAGTTTGAACTCAATATACTCATGGATAATGTATTTATAAGCAATTTAAATTTCACATTTTCTCTTTACTAAGTCTCTGAAACACATGTTACCACATGCCCAAAGGTGTCCTTGTGGTATTTCAATGAAGCCAGAAAACTTTTATTTTATCTGGAGCAGCACCATAGATTGTTACTGGAAGTAACTGTTACTGAAAGTGTAAACTGATCCCAGGAGAGGTATTGAACATAGAGGAATGACAAAATTCAAGTTAAGTTTTATTTTCCTTTTTACAATACAAGAAAAGAATCCAAGGCTTGAAAGAAACTGTTCCTGACTTTTTTTAGTGTGTCCTTTACTCATATAAAACTTGTCTATAAACTTCTAGTCTAGTTGAGAGTATTACAAAAGGAAACAATATGCCATTTGAAGGCCAACATAGGACAAAGGAAATAGCTTCATTTTAAAAGTGGTCTCCTGCAAAGGAGCAAAGGCATGGAGGTTTTAAAGTGTCTTATGGATGGATGTTTCACTCCTGAGATGATTCTCTTGTTGCAGGAGTTATCAATTCCTTTAGTGTGGTCCTGAGTTTTCCATAGCAATAAGGATTTCAAAAGAGCAGGATCCACTGAGTATGATCAGTAAAAGGAGCCTCTTCTCAGACCAGTACTCCTATAAGAGGGTCCCAAAAAATACCTGAGGTTTCTTTTGTTTGCTTGTTTTTTTTAGTTTATGCTGGTTCTGGGGCTTGAACTCAGAGGTTGGACCCTGTCCCTGTACAGTTGTCTTTCCTGCCTACCTGCCCCCTACTGACTGACTGACTCTACTGACTGAGCCAATACTCCACTTTTGCATTTTATGGTATTTAATTACAGATAAGAGTTTGACCAACTCTGATTCCTGGGTTGGCTTTGAACTGAGATAGTAATAAATCCAAGTGACATCAACTTATGGACTTCTCTTTTGAACCGAGAAATATTAGATTAAGTTTATAATAAAGCTAATATTTGACAATTTTTAAAAGAAAAGAATATGTTCAGCAAAGAATCCATAACTTAAGTAACTCAGCAAAAGTAGGTGCACTGAATCATTTTGGAATTATTTTCTCTGCTTGGGAAGATTACTATTGACTTTGTCGTTCCTTTTGGGGAAACTTAAAGTCATTTTTGCACTTTTTCTGTTGTCATGGGGCTTGAGCTCTGATCCTGGGCAATGTCCCTCAGCTCTTCAGCTGAAGTCCAGTGCTCTACCACTTTAGCTACAGCACCACTTCCGGATTTCTGGTGGTTAATTGAAGATAAGTGTTTCATGGACTTCCCTGACCAGGCTGGCTTTGAACCACAATCCTGAGGTCTCAACCTCTTGACTAGCTAGGATTACAGGCATGAGCCACCAGTACCCGGCTCCTATTTGTATTTAGTGAAGTTAATGACACTAAGTATACAAGAATGGAAATCTTAATCAAATGATTTGACATTGCAGTTTTTAGAATAGTTGAGGTAGCAATAAATATGTCTTCCTTTGCCATTTTGTTACATTAATGACTCAGGAGCTATGGGACCCTTACATTAGTAGCCTCTTCCATCTGTGTAGGTATATTTATTATCAGGAAATATTCATAGAGAAATTGAAAAAGACATATTTTTAGAAAGCACTGTATTTTCACAATAAAAAATAATAAAAAAAAAGAAAGCAAAGGAGACCAAGTATGCAAGAACAGCATAGAAAGAGATATATTTATCACACAGAGATTAAGAACTAGCCTAAGAGATTTAGAATGCTAAAGGCAATGAGGAATATGCCTAGTTGACAACTACTTCTTCAATAACCAAAAATGGTTCCCTAGAATGGTTTCTGCTATACCTTAGTTGCTATCATTTATTCCTTCCATCTGGAGTCATTTCTTCTCTTCTGTCACAACTGTTAAGTAGCCTCTGCCATTTTGGTGACATGACTGGCCAAAAAGGTTTCCAAATCTCACTTAGACTACCCTTCTCATTGAGATTAGCAGTGAATACTCAAAAGCCTGGAATCTTTGAATTTACTTAATTAATCTTCACCTGACATCTAAGCACATTCCTGGCATTAATTGCCGTGACATTATGAACAAAACTTTTTTTCAACAAAGTATCCTAATATAGCTAAAGTGCATGAATTAGGGACTATTGTCAGGTAACAGTATGGAACCAGCAATTATATATTCCTAGTATGGGTTCTTTATTTTCATTTACTAAATGTTTGTTTTTTGTTGTTGTTGTTGTTTTGCCAGTCCTGGGGCATAAACTCAGGGATAGAGAATTATTCCTCAGCTTTTTTTTCCTTCAAGGCCAACCCTCTACCACTTGAGGCACAGCATCATTTCCAGTGTTTCTTTTTCTGTTTATGTGGTTCTGAGATATTGAGCCCAGAGTTTCATGCATGCTAGGCCATCACCATACCATGAAGCCACTTTCCCATAGCCCTAAATGACTTTCTTAAGATGGCATTACATTTTCATTCTTTAACTATGTATCAATATTGGCCAGAATTTTTTTTGCTAGAAAAGGACATTGAACACAATACTGAGTACAGTAAGGCTAGATGGACAATGAATAACCGTCTTGGTCTAGCCAGGCACAGCAGGGCTTACCTCATGGAGCTGGTACAACAGACTGAGCAAGATATCTCCTGACCAACAGCATACCTCCAGGATGAGAGGGCCACCTTGGTTCCAGCCACATGGGGACGCTGGGCCACCTCCTCCAGCACCCATTCAACAAGATCCTGTGAGAGAGAGAGAGAGAGAGATTGAAAGAATGTCAGAATTACACTTAATCCTGGTGCAGGTGGCTCATACCTATAATCTTAAGTACACAGGAGGATGAAATATGAGATCATGGTTCATAGCAAACCCGGGCAGGAATGACTGTGAGACTGTTATCTCCAAAGAACCACTACAAAACTGGAAGTGGTGCTGTGACTCACGTGGTAGAGCTCTAGCCTTGAGCTGAGGAGCTCTGGGACAGGGTCCAGGCCGAGTTCAAGCCCCACGACTGAAAAGAAGTGGACTTCCCACCACAAGAAGTGGACTGAATAGCACCCATTGTCCTAGGGAGCATGGCTGAGAAGTCAGGCCGTGCTTCCTCTCAGCTGGGAGTCATGAATAGGTCACTCGGCTACTCTGTGCCTCAGTTTCCCCAGCTGCAAAAGTGAACAAAGTGAAGGATCCCCTTCCTCATGGGGATAGGGTAATAATGAAAGCCATGTTTTGTTTCATAATCCCATGCCTGTCGCACCATTAATAACGCATACCATCTTATCTCTTTCTGGGTATCTTACTGTCATATGCTCACAGGATTGCTGAGAACTGTATCTGAAGGCCCCTCCCTTTGCCTGGCCCTGCTCCAGAGATCCCTCTGTATTAATCCCTTGTTTCCTAACAACTGTCACATGAGGAGATTGAAGTCCAATGGTCGAGGCCCAACCCAGAGCTTCACCTGTGGTCAAGAATTGGCTGCCATGGACTGAGTTTGGGACAATCCCTCTAAACCAATGACAGAGCATGGCACCACATGTCTACAATTGCAATTACAGAGGACAAGGCCTGGTGGCGCATGCCTATCACAGATAGGAAGGCCATGATCCAGCCCAGCCTGAGCATATATTAAGTCTCCATCTCAGAAATCCCCAAGACATAAAAGCTTGGCTTGAATGTGAGAAGACCTGACTGGCAAGCCTAGGGACTTGAGGTCAAACCCTAATATACAAAAAATAACCAGAGGCCCAGTGCCAGAGGCTCTTGCCTATAATCCTAGCTACTCAGGAGGCTGAGATCTGAAGATCACAGCTCAAGATTTAAAGTAGGGTTGGCTTCACCCTTCAGACATCATGATGAGAAGACCTGGAGTCTGAGCTATGCTGTTGTACTCCATACTAGCAGGGCTCATATCCTTACTAAGTGTTGGCCATGCTCTCTTTCCCCCTGGGAAGCCACCCACTTCAGGCCACACTCCCAAGTCCTCCCAAGCTCCCACTGCCACCAATCAGGCCCAAGAGAGTACACAGCTCCAGGGAACAGAGATCCTTTGGTCTTGTAATTTAACAATGCTGAGTCCCTTTCAAGCCTCTCACCCTTCTAGGACCCCAGACCTCAGCTGTGAAGCCCATGCACCCCCCAAAGATAGCAGGTAGAAGTTACCAAAAGCATCCAGCCTCCTTGTTACAACCCAATTCTACACACACACACACACACACACACACACACACACACACACACACACACACACACACACACATTCAGACCGGTGACAGAACAGAACACTCTTCCTTGCAGCACCTGCAATTTGCCAACAGATTACTCACCTTAGTACAGTCAGGCTGTACAAAGAGAAACATGACCTCTCTTTCTCTGTCTCTCTCTTTCTCTCTATGTATGTCTCTCTGTCTGTCTGATCTCTCTGTCTCTCTTTGTCTCTCCCTGCCTCTGACTCTGTTTCTGTCTTTGACTCTCTCTGTCTCTGACTCTCTGTCTCTGTTTGTCTGTCTGTCTCTCTCTCTTTCACACACACACACACACACACACACACACACAGAGAGAGAGAGAGAGAGAGAGAGAGAGAGAGAGAGAGCTGTGCATCTCCTGAGTTTGTTGGAGACCAGATGGACCAGGAGCACCAGCAGAAGCTGGTAGACATGGGAAATGTGATCAACTTGTGAGAACTTTAGACAGTTGGGGGCGGGGGATAGGCCGATTGTATGTGTGTGGGGGGGAGGGGGGTCTTCCCAGATATTCACCTTCTGTTCTGACCCCAGCATCCTTACCTCCCTGCTGGGTTTTCTGGGACCCTCTTCAGTTGAAAAAGTTTACCAAGCACAGAAGACAAGGTCTTACACAGAAAGGGGGGTCTATCTTCTGCATCCAACACCCTCACCCCCAGGAAAAAGGAAAAGACCCCAGAAGGCAGGTGTGGGCATGCAGCTCCCCACCTCTGACTAAAGCCTCAGGTTCTCACCAGGGAGAAGGGTGCAGATGTGCTGCTGTGTGGCTCCCACTGCTCCAGGCCAGGGGCTCTTTGGTGCCCACTCCTCATCCAAGCCTGCATCTTCCTGTTTCCTGGGACACTGGCCAGTAGGGATGGGGGTGGGATCCTCAGGTCAACACCCACTCTCACCCCTGGGGCACATTTGCCGCAGGGCCTGGCCCAGAGTGTGGGGCACGGTAGAGGTGTGGAGGCCAGGAGGGGGGAAGGGGGAATATGGGGTGTGGCTTCCATTCTTGTATCCCATTGGTCAGAAAGAACCATGAAAGAATGGGGATGTGGCTGGAATCCTGTGATGCAGAAAGAATGAGCAGAGTCAAATAATAGCAGAACCTTTCCCAGGAAACTCTGTCCAATCCAGTTGGGAACAAGAGGGTGACCTGCTTTAGCAGGATGGCTGCACAGATTGTTGTATATGGCTGTTTATTGCCAGTCCTGGACCTAGAACTCAGGATTTAGGCACAGTCCGTGAGCTGCTTTTGCTCAAGGCTGCTCCACTACCACTGGAGCCACACGCCTCTACTTCTGGATTTGTTGGCACAAGTTGGACAGGAGTTTCAAGGACTTTCCTGCCAAGGGTGACTGACCATGATCCTCCTATCACAGCTTGGTAAGTATCAAGGAGGACTGGTGAGAGCCACTGGTGCCTGGCTAATCATGGGTCTTGCTGATGTTCTTGGACAGACCAATGAGTTCCCTATCCTCAGGTTAAAGTAGTAGGAGCTGGAGCCCACAATTCAAATCCTGGTCCTGCCACCTCCAAATGGCAGGAGATCCTAAGAAACTCATTTTTATCCATATGATGGAATGTGATGTGTGTCATGATTGAATAGTTCTGGAATGATTCTAGGACAAAATTATATGCAATTATATTATGGTACACTATTCAATTTTAATTAATACTTTATGAAGCATTTAAACAATCACATTCATTTAAATGGGGGCATAATGAAATACCTAAGAATTGGGCATCACATAGTGTAAAGGTGCCAGGACTAAGATTTGAACTCATGGTCTGGGTAACGCTGTTTCACTGTGTGGGAAGGTGAAGCTTGCCTCCTTGATGTCAAGAAATTCAAGTCTGTTCCTTAGGCCTGAAATCGATGCCCACCACTAGAAAACATCCTATTTGTATAAATTTTAAATATATGATTTATATTTATATACATATTTTGACTCCATATTATGTTCAGTGTAGTTATTCACTTTATTTTTTTGTTTTATTCCTGTATTGACTATTCATTTTATTGACTATTATGACACATAGAATAGTGATTACATTGATTACATAGGATATAGGTCTGCGTATGTATTCCACTTCATACCTGACACACAGAACTTTCACAGAAAAGGAAAACATGTGTCACCACCTGCGCCTTACTCCACGATTCATTTTTTGGGAGTGCTGACATCTGAACTCATGGCCTACAAGGCCCAATTCATGAATTGGTTAGTGTCAGCACGCCATCCTTGGGAAAACTGAGCTGACAGGCAGTTCCCAGGACCTGAGATCGAGTCCCATCAGTTGACAAAATAAGAACAGATTGACACCCAGATAGTAGTATACTCATAAATATATATCTTTATAGAGTGCCAGAGATGTCTATACATTATTCAGTTATATGGACTATATTCCTACCAATTCTTGGGTATTTATTATGCCTCCATGTAATTAATGTTATTGTTTTCATCATTAACAAACTATTAAGTAAATTAATCAGTGTCCTGAAATTATTGCATTCCTGTAATATTATTCTTTTAATGATTCATAAATATTAAATGAAATCAGTCTCCTGAAATGATGCTGTCTAATTTTATATGAGCATCATTCATAATCAACTCATTCAACCATGACATTGTTATAACATTCCATTGTTATTCCTATGGATGGGAACTAGTCTCTTAGTATCTCCTGCCTTTGGTTGGTGCCAGGACGGGGATTCGAAATCAGGACCTACCTTGCCATGTGGGCCTATGGCTTCCCCAATAGTCTGCCAACCTTCAGAATTGCAAGGTGAAGTACTCTTTGCAACAGTGTCATTCAGACCCAAGAGGGTCACCGGGCTATGAAAGAAAACGTAAAAAGGCCATCGTGCCATATTTTTTCGGTGCATTTTTTTCCACACAAGGCCTGGGGGTCTAGAATCCCGAGATCAGCTGTGGGTCCAGTGGCTGCACCCCAGCATAGGGTGATTGAAGCTGTTGCCACGACCTGAGTTCAAGCCCCCTGCTGAGGAAAAAAAAATTAAAAGAAATTAGCTCCCTGGCTTGCAATTCACCCTGTTTATTCTGCCAGGCTTTGGATTTGAACTCAGGGTCTGGGTAAATCTGCAGCAGTGTGGAAGAAGGGGAAGCTCATCATATTTAAAGATAAGGAAGTCAGGTCTGTACTCTAGGCCTGAATTCAAGCCGCAGCCCTGGAAAACATACTATTTGTATACATTGCAAAGATAGGATTTGTACTTACCTATGGATGTTCAGTCCATACACATTTGGTGTGGTTGTTCCTTGTACTTTTTGTTTTATTCATTTATTTACTGTTGATTTTACTATGATGACACCCATTCCGTTTATTACATTGATGACATCCTATAACATGGCATCTAAATTTGTAGACGTGTACTCCAGCATGCCTGACAACCTGGACTCTCAGAGAAAAGAAAAAAAGTTGCACACTTGGCTTCATACTCCATGATCCAATTGTTGGTAGTGTTGGGATCTGAACTCAGGGCTTAGCAGGACCAATTGGTGAATAGTTTATGGTGAACACACCAGCCTGTGAGCAACTAAGGAGTTAGGCCATTCCCAGGATCTGACATTGATCCCCAGGATGGGCCACAGTAGTCATAAATTCATTATTTAAACATAGGATCTATATTTACATGTGTGGACAGCATCTTGTATTTGGTGTACTTCTCCTTATTTTCTGTCTTATCCATGGAAGTACTGTGTATTTTCCTGAGCATGGTTACAGATATAATAGTGTTTACATGGATGACAATCTATTGCTATAGGATTATAGGACTTCCTATGCATTCTCCATCCTAGCTGAGACCCAGGACTTTCACAGGACAGGAAAACAGGTGAATTGATGGGCTTCTCACATCAGGATTCATCTTTTGACACTGTTGGGATTTGAATTCAGAGCCTAGCAGGCCCAATTGGCAAAAGGGTCAAGGTGAGGAAACCACCCTGTGAGCAACGAAGGAGATAGGCCATTCCCAGAACCTGACATCGAGTCCCAGGGAGGGCCAGGATAGGCATAAATTCATAATTTAAACATAGGATCTATATTTACATACCTGTGAGGACAGCATCTCGCATTTGGTGCACTTCTCCTTATTTTGTGTCTAATTCATGAAGGTATTGTGCATTTTATTGAGTATGGTGACAGGTATAACTGTGCTGACATGGATGACAACCTGTTCCCCTGGTTATAGGGTTGCCTATGCATTCTCTATCCTAGTTGAGATCCGGGACTTGCACAAGAGAGGAAAACATGTGCAAAGACTGGCTTCTGACAACAGAATGAATTTTTTGTCAGTACTGGGATGTGAACTGAGGAATGGGTAGCTCTGTTGCACTTTGGGGTAAGGAGAATCTCACAATCCTTGAAGACTAGAATGTCAGGCCTGATCCAGAGCCTGATTTGAAGCCCCAACACTGGAAAAAATAACAAGCCCACCTTTTTTAAACATAGGGTTTCTCTTTACCTGCAGGTGTGGTATGCTTCTTGCATTCAGTGTAGTTATTCTTTTAATTGTGTCTTATTCATGGATGTATTGTGTATTTTATTGAGTACAGTGATAGATATAACTGTGCTGACATGGATGACAACCTATTCCCATGGCTATAGAGTTGCCTATATATCATTTCCCATCCTTGCTGAGACCCAGGACTTTCACAGCACATGAAAACAGGTGGATCTATTGGCTTCTCACATCTAGATGAATCTTTTGGCAGTGCTGGGATTTGAACTCAAGGCCTAGCAGGTCCAACTGGTGAATGGGTCATGTTGAATACAACAGCCTGTGAGGCACTAAGGAGCTAGGCCATTCCCAGGACCTGAGATGGAGCCCAGGTGGGGCTAATATAGTCATAAATTCATCATTTAAACAGAGGATCTATATTTCCATAGCTGGATGGGCAGCATCTTGCATTCAGTGTAGTCATTGTCTTGGTTTTGTGTCTTATTCATTGATGTATTGTGTATTTCCTTGAGTATAGGATGACAGATATAACTGTGGTGACCTGGATGACAACCTATTCCCATGAGTATAGAGTTGCCTATGCATAACCTATTCCCATGAGTATAGAGTTGCCTATCCATTCTCCATCCTAGCTGAGTATTTGCACAGCACAGGAAACCTTGTGCAATGGCTTGCTTCTCACATCAGGGTGAATTTTTGGCAGTGCTGGGATTTGAACTTTGGGCCTAGGAGGCCCAACTGCCCAATAGGTCCATGTGATCACACTAGAATGTGAGCAATTAAGTTGCTGGGCTCTTCTCAGAAACAGAGATCGAGCACTAGGGAGGCCACAATTGTCCTGAATGCATCATTTAAACATGGGATGTATATTCAAATCCGTGTGTGGACTGCATTGTGCATTTAGTGTAGTTATTCTATTTTGTATGCTATTCATGGATGTATTGTGTATTTTCTTCAGTAAATGATGACAGGTATAACTAGGCTCATATGATAACAACCTATTCCCATGGCCCCAGGGTGGCCCATGCATTTTCCATCCTAGCTGAGACCCAGGACTTGCATAGGAAAGGAACACAGGTGCAACAATTGGCTTTTGACATCAGGATGAATTTTTTTGCACTGCTGGGATCTGAATTCGGGGACCAGCAGACCCAATTGACGAATGGGTTTATGTGAGCACACCAGTCTGTGAGTCACTAAGGAGTAAGGTCGTTCCCAGGACCTGAGATAGACCCCCAGGTGGGGATGTCAGGGGAGGGCACACAACAGTCATCTATTCATAAGTTGAAGGTAGTATGCAAATAAGTACACATTTGTATAGAGTAGGAGAGACGATAATCTGTGATGGAATCCAATCTACCATGTGTCTACTGATTCTTGGATCTTTCCAGATGCCTTCACTTCATGACTGCGATGATTATTGTCACGCTTCATCTACACTGCTTTACAAATAAGCGATATCCCATGAGTCTTGCCCATCATTTCCTAGTCACATCATGCATGAAGTACTCATTCAAGGATAAGATCGATTGCATTCCATGACTTTTCCTGGTCCAGAAACCAGTATCTCAGGATTTCCCGTCATTCAGACCCAGGATGGTCACCTTGCAAAGAAAAAGTTATAAAACCCTGAGCCCTCTACAACTCCCTACTTTTTCTGCTGTTCTGTTTTTTTTTTCGTCCTGCAAGCCATCTGGGCCTAGGATCCCAGGATAGGTTGTGGGTCCCGAGGCTGCCCCTCATCCTAGGGAGAGTGAAGCTGAGTCAGAGTTGCCATGACCTGAGTTCAAGACCCGTGGTTGGCAAAATTAATGAACTAACTAACTAACTAACTAACTAACTAACTAACTTGAAATAATAAAGCTCCCTGGTTTGGAATTTCTACCAGTTTTCTTTCCTAGCCTGGGATTTGAACTCAGAGACTTGATGAATTTGTAGCAATGTGACAGAAGGCGCAGAGTTGCCACTACTTGAGTTCAAACCCCATGCCAAGCCAAAATAAATAATTAAGTCACTGACCTCGACAGGGAAAGTTAGTTGTGAAGACTGGCGGGAAGGGAAGGTAGGGTGAAAACAAACGACGAGGCAACAATGCTCAATAGGAAATGTACTCATTACTTTGCTCATATAACTGTGACCCCTCTGTACAATATTTTTACAGTAAAAAACATACAAAAATATGTAGCGCTCAAGAAGCACTTTGGGGGTAAGTGAAGGATGTCTGAGTAGCTGTACAAAATTCTACACTGATATTTTTAAATGTTCATTATGGAACTGAATAAACATAACTGCTTCAGTTACAAATATTAAGTCATTGTCTTTGAACTGGGGCCAGTATTTCTGCCATTGCTGGGATTTGAGCTCACTGTCCAAGTAACTCTTTTGCACCATGGGTGAAGGCTAAGTGCACTGTTCTTGAGGAAAAGATTTTCAAGCTAGAGTTCACAGGGCCTGAATTAAGACCCTCCAATAGAAAAAAATATTTGTATACATGTGTAATATATGATATATAGGTACATATGTATGTTTATTTCATATTATGATTATTATTATTGATTTTGTATTTAATTTTAATTTATTAATTATATTGTTTATTGTATTTAGTATTATACACATAATATTAATTATGTTTTGTACATCTATTATAAAATTATACACAATAATTTAGTACATTGACTCATGCTCATTTTTCATTAATACTTTATTAAGTGTTGAATCATGATACATAATTAAATCGAGGCATTTGTCAAGTCATCACATGGTTAGAGTCTGTCCCTAGTATGAGCTTTGTCTTATTTATCTTTGGACAACTTCCTATAGTGATTTGTTTAGATGATTTATACTCAGAAGCCTTTTCTTGTGGATAGGCAAGTCGAGGGATGAAATCATAAGGTTGGGGCTGGGAATGTGGCTTAGTGGTAGAGAGCTTGCTCAGCATGCATGATTGCCAGGGTTTTAATCCTCACTGCCACATACTCAGAAAAAGCCAGAAGCTGTGGTGTGGCTCAAGTGGTAGAGGGCTAGCCTTGAGAAAAAGAAGCTCAGAGACAGTACCCAGGCCCTAATTTCAAGCCCCAGGTCTGGCAAAAACAATACGCCACATTCCAGTGGCTCTGGAAACCTACTTTCTCAGAAGGCTGAGATCTGAAGATCACAGTTTGAAGACAGCCTAGGGAAGGAAAGCCTGTTAGAATCTTGCCTCCAATGAACCATCAAAAAACCCCATGTGGCACTGTGGGTCAATTGGTACAGTGTTTGCCTTGAGCTAAATGGCTTAGGGACAGCGCCCAGGCTTCAGTTTGAGACACACAACTGGAAAAAGAGTGAGGGATAATCAAAGTACTTTTCCTATTTGCTAATTATGAGAATATTTTTTGGAAAATGAATGCTGTTGTACACCAGATTTGGAGTCAGACCTCAAGGTTCAAGTGTAGCACATACATAAGCCCAGCCTCTCAGACTCTAGCATTATAAACTTGTGTCTTGCAGGGTCCTGAAAGGCCCATTGTTGAAAGGCTTAATATGCTCCCCAAGTCCTTTGTGATAAGCAGTTGACTTGTATTGACAATAGCAGAGAACCAATAGCTCACACCCATCACACTGTCTCAGGAGGCCTAGGTCTCAGTATCACAGGGTGAAAACAGCCAGGGCAGGGAAGTCTAGGACACTCTGACTTCAAGTTCTGAAAGGTCAGATGCTCAAGAGATTCCTGTGTTTCCCTTGGTGATGAAAAGTTACTTACACTCTAAATGTTCTTGGAGTTCTTGAGCTATAGAAGGAAAGAAATATTATTGACCCATCCTGGGTTCAAATGAAGTTCTCAGGATCCAAGCCCTAGCCCTGTTAGCAGGAACAACTACAGTGTAACATTATTTGAAGGACAGAAAACAGTTTCAAAAGCCAGGCTAGTTGGAGAGACCTAGACCTGCAGGATTAAGAGGCAGAATGTACACACTCAACAGGGAAGTGAGCTGCAAAACCACTTCATTCATTCCAGGCACAACCAGTAATGAGGGAAACCTGAAACATTTGTTAGAGTTACAGCAGGGTCAGGCTTTTCTCAGCCTCTTCAAATGATGACTAATTAACCTTCCTCCCTCAAGTGAAAGGAGCCTCAGGCTATCTTTAGGTTACCAATAGAGAGCCAGTTTAGTGGGGGAGAGGGGCGGAACAGAGTAGAAAAATCCTGCTTCCTGGTCTTAGGGAGTGGGTTTTTGACTCTCCATCTGTCCGGTTTGAAGACCCTTCTATCTCTGCCAGTCCATTCTCCTTACTTCATGCTCCAAATCATTAATGCAAATCCCCAGTCCAAGGAGAGGTAGGGCCATTTCGCTTCTGTCTCCAAGCAGCTGAGTTAGAACCTGGCTCTGCCCTCTTGACTCTGGGGTGCTTGGCTGCCTGAGAAGTGGGACAGAGACAGCCATCCTGCTCTGCGGTTGTGTGAAAGTGATGCTGGTGTCCTGGCACACTGCAGAAAGCCTCATGACTAGAAAATGTTCCCTTCTTTCCTTCTGATGTGAAAAACAGCTTCATCTATCAACTTTCTTTCTTTTCTCTTTTTTCTTTCTTTTTTCTTTCTTCTTTTCTTTCCTTCTTTCTTTCTTTCTTTCTTTCTGTCTTTCTCTCTCTCTCTCTTTGTTTCTTTCTTTATACCTACTTACCTACCTAGGTAGCTATCTCTTTGCCAGTTGTTGGGTTGAACTCAAGGAATCGAACCCAGGGCTTCTTGCATGCTAGGCAAGCACTCTCTCATTAATCCATATTCCCAGCCCCTTCATTTTTTTCTTAATGGTAGTTTTTACATAAGTATGCTACCATATTATGTTCTCAAGTTTAATTTTCTGAATACCGGTTACTTCTAAGAAACCTGATCTTCTCTTCCCCTGCCTGATTTGTGACTGTTCCTGCATTGGCCTCATAATAAAATGTAAATAAAGGCTGCTGAGAGCTTCAGTGTGCATCATATAAAGACACATGCCTAGAACCCTGGAAGAGAAAAGCAATGGGCCTGAAATAAAGAGAATGATGCAGTATGTGCAACTAGCATATCTGAAAAATAAACCAGTAAATAAAAGCAGAAGCATTGCATAGTCTGTTTGCACTATGGGAGGTAATATACATACACACATAAGTAGGTAGGACACTGATACATAAATTGGCTTTCTCTTTTTGAATTTTTTTGTGGCCATCCCGGAGCTTAAACTCAGGGCCTGATGTGTTCCTGAGATGCTTTGCTCAAGGCTGAGGCACTACCACCACCACAGCTCCACTTACCACCATCTCGTAGTTAACTGGACATAAGCAATTCCCAGGCTTTCCTGCCTGGTCAGGATTGTATCTCCTGCTCAGTTTTCTCTCTCAAAGCAGAAGCTCTACCCTCTGGGCCACTGCTCCCCTTCTGGTTCTCTGGTGGTTTATTGGATAAAATAGTCTCAGAGACTCTCCTGCTCGGCTGGCTTGAATGGCAATCGCCTGAGGAGGCTTCAAGTGGTTTACTCAAGAATTCACCGAGGAACCGCTCCACACAAGCCCTTAGTCTAAATCTCGAGGGGTACTAGAGAAAAATGGAAACATTGTTAAACCCAAGTCGCAGGACCCCCACCAAAAAGACCACCGAGAGTCAGACTTTACAGCTGTTTTAAGGTTTCACTTAAATGAGCTGCAGCTCGGGCCTCGTCCCACACTCTGACACAGAGGAGCCTAGGTGGAGAGCATCAAGCTGAAGATTTGCAGGGTTTATAAAGGCACACAACCAACCAGGTGTTTGGATTACCACCATGTGTTGCTCTGCTAGAAACAAGCAACAAGTGGTCACTGCCTCAAAACTTTAACCCTGCATTTCCCCCCTTTGACTTATAGTCCTGAGACACTATCTTATGGCTCTGGCCCAAAATTAAACTCCAACAGCTCTTGATTTTGAATGGATTATGGTCCCTCTCTGACCTTAGCCATTCTATTAAACAACAATACCAATAACAAGCAGTTCATTTTTCTTTACTTGAGGCATATGCGGAGTGGTTGGGTAGGATGCTTGGAGACTTCCCCATGTTTCCCCACAGTTGTCCAGGGCAAAGTGGTCAGCCAGTCTGGAGTGGGAGCAGTGGATCCAAGCAGCAATGCCATCCACCTTAAGGGCAGTAGGTGTAGCCAGTAGCACCATGTAAGGTCCCTTCTACCAAGGTTCCAGAGATCTCAAGTTGTCCCTTCAAACAAACACCTAGTCCCCTGGTTTAAACAAATTGGGGGCAGGAATAGAAGCAGAATCATATAATGCTCTAAGCTGGGGCCACATCCTCTTATGCACCAGCTCTAAATAGTCAAGCTTACACAGAAATTCAGTATCATCCAAATCAGCAAGCAATTCAGTCTGGAGGCTAGGTTGGGGGTTGTCCATACATTATTTCAAAAGGAGTAAAGCCAAGCTGATAGGGTGAATTTCCTACTCTAAACAGGTCAAAAGGAAGCAGCCATACCCAGTCTGCACCAGTCTCCAAGGCCAATTTAGTTAAGGTCTCTTTTAGAGTCCGATTCATTCTTTCTACCTGCCCTGAACTCTGGGGTCTATAAGCACAGTGCAATTTCCAATCTGTCCCCAGTGCTGTGACTATTCCCTGACTTACTTTTGAGACGAAGGCCCAATGGTGGATGGGAAGCCATACCTGGGTAGGATTTTTTCCAGGATCTTCTTAGCCACGACGTTCCTGGTCTCATGCTTTGTTGGGTAGGCTTCAACCCATCCTGAAAAAGTGTCTACAAAAACTAGCAAATATTTATATCCAAATTTTCCAGTTTTAATTTCTGTGAAGTCTACTTCCTGATACACACCTGGTCTATCTCCACGGAGGCGAGCTCCTTTTGTAACCAGTTGATTGGGGGTATTGGTGAGCTGACAGGCTTTAAAATTTTTAACAATGTCCTCAATGAGTTGATTTCCTTGCCTGATTTTTACTTCTGAGTGTCAGCAAGTGCTGCATTCTTCGGGTTCCCATGTGTGAGACCCAATGGATTCTCATAAGAATTCCCTTGCCCAATCTTTGTGGCAAGATAAATTTTCCCTCACCAATTTTCCATCAGTCTTCATTTCTTTCTCTGTTCGGGGGTTAGGCCATGGAAATTTTCTTTATTCACTGCAAATCTTCTTGGGAGTACTGAGGCTCAAGAGCCATAACTTGTGGCCCTGGGTCTACTTCCACTCTGGGCTGGAGGGCCGCCTCCTTAGCTGCCTGATCGACCAAGTTATTTCCTTTGGTTATTGAATCAGTTACCTTTTGATGGCCAGGACAGTGCATAATGGCAATATTTGCTGGTTCCCATAAGGCCTGGATGAGGCTTAAAATTTCTTGTTTGTTTTTAATAGCCTTTCCTTCAGCTGTCAACAGCCCCCTCTCTTGGTAAATGGTTCCATGAACATGCACAGTGGCAAAAGCATACCGACTATCCGTGTAAATATTTAGTCTCTTCCCTTTTCCCATCTGTAGGGCTTTTGTTAGTGCCACTAGTTCTGCTCTTCGTGTAGACATTCCCTGGGGGAGTGCTTCTGCCCACACTATCTCAGTGTCCGTGGTGACTGCTGCACCTGCGTACCTTTCTCCATCTCAAATGAAACTGCTGCCTTCTGTGAACCAGGTATGCTCGGCATGCGATAGTGTCGTGTCCAACAAGTCTGGACTCTTTTCCTTGGCCTGGTTGCTCTTTTTACACTCCATTTCACATTCTCTGTCCTTCCTTTCCTTTCTTTGCTCCTCTGTCTCTCTCTTACTGTAAACTTTTTCCACCGCAGCTCATAGATCCCTAATAGACTTTTCACCAAGTCTGTCTAGAGCCTGCAACTTTTGCTTTATGTCTGGTTCAGCTTGACTTATATAGGCAAACATAATCATCTGAGCTGACTCCTGGGTCTCAAGATATTATGGGGTATATTGACTAAAAGCTTCTATGAGCTACTCAAGATATGTTGATGGACTTTCACTTCCTCCCTATCTAACATCAAAAACTTTGGCCATATTAGTAGGTTGGCAAGCTGCCGCCTTGAGACCTGCCAACAGAGCCTGGTGATAGATGAGGAGTCGCTCCCTACCTTCAACCATATTGTAGTCCCATGTTGGTCGGATCTCAGGAAAATAGGCAGTGATCAGGGCAGGATCCATGATAGGTGCTCCTGTGGGGCCAGGGATGTTTCCGTGCCACCTCTTGGATACAGTCTCTTTCTTCGGTGGTAAAAAAGACCTGTAAAAGCTGACTAAAATCATCCCAATGGGCTGATGAATAAAGTGAATAGTTTAAGCAAACTAATTAAATCCTGGTGTTTCTCAGAAAAGGGGGCATTTTGGGTGTATAGGCATTTTTGTATAGGTCACTAGTAGAAAATGACCAATATTGGAGTTGCTCTTGACCATCCACATACACAGGACCTATGGTGCATAAGAGAAAAACAGCTGTATGAGAAGAGGGGTTGATCCCATGGCATTGTTGAGTGACTGGCCACTCAGAAACTTTAAGGGCAGGTGCGGAGGATTCTATAGCTCCCTCCTCCTCTTGATCATTCTCAGATTCTGCAAAAAGAACCTGGAAAAGAGAGTATGGGGGAGGAAACATTTCTTCTTCCAAGTTATCTCCCTGAAAAACCAGGGGGTATGTCTTCTTTACCTCTTCCTCGGTTTCTTTTTGTAAGTCTAGGGGGCTAGATGGAGTGGTGCCCATGGTTTCCAATCCCGTCAGTTGTACAGTCCAAAAACCAATAAACAGTACAAACAAAACACATGCAGGCCTGACAGTTACAAAAAAAAGCTTACAAAGAGGAGATTTCCCAAATTGGTCCACTGACTCCTGTCATGGCGAGGTTCCCCACCCAAGCCCCACAGCAGAAGGAGCAGAGCCACAGTGGGCAAGTTAGGCCTCGGTTAGGAGGCCCTCTTGATCAGTTCCGGCCCAACACCGAAACGACCCCAGTCCCAAAATTCACAAGGCTGTGTTCCAAGAACCCCCCTGGCCCACCTCACACAGTGGGGTTCCAACTCCCACCCCACACGGCGGGGTTCCAAAGATCCCCTCCCCACAAGAGGATGTGGGACAACTCCCAGTTCCTCCAGGGTTGTTGTGCAAGCGCTTCAGCTTAGACAATCCTTTGTACATGGGAGCAGCCATCCTCACAAAGGAAAATGAAAGTAAAACAGACAACGACAGGACATGACAAATTAACAAAGACAGCGCTGTTTTACCTTTGGAGTCTGAGATCTCAGATGTCTTTGGGGGGATCCCTGAAGGCCTCCACTAATGTTATACCCAGGTTGCTGGATCCCCACCAAGAAGACCATTGAGAGTCAGATTTTACAGTTGTTTTAAAGTTTTATTTAAACGGGCTGCAGCTCGAGTCTCATCCTACACTCCAACACAGCAGAGCCAAGGAGGAGAACCCCGAGCTAAAGATTTGCATGATTTATAAAGGCACACAACCATTGAAGAGCCTTTTTGCTATTCGGGGAATTTTATTGTTCCACATGAATTTTTGGATTGCCTCTTCTATTTCCTTGAAGAATGTGGTTGGAATTTTGATAGGTATCGCATTAAATATGTAGATAGCCTTGAGAAGTATTGTCATTTTCACGATGTTAATCTTTCCAATACAGGAGCATGGGAGCTTTTCCCATTTTCTAAGTTCTGTTTTGATTTCCTTTTTCAAGTTATTAATGTTTTCATCATCGAGGTCCTTCAATTCTTTGGTTAAGTTAATTCATAGGTATTTTTTTTTGTGGGGCTATTATAAATGGAGTTGCTTTCCTAATTTCAGCCCCTCTTTTCTCATTGTTGGCATACAGAATATCAATACCAAATTTCAAACTCTACTATAAAGCCATAGTAATCAAAACAGCTTGGTACTGGCACAAGAACAGACCTCAGGACCAATGGAATAGAATTGAAAACACAGAAATGAACCAACAGACATATAGCCATCTAATATTTGATAAGGGAACTAAAAAATAGAATGGAAGAAAGACAGCCTCTTCAGTAAATAGTGCTGGAAAAATTGGTTAACTACTTGTAGAAAACTAAAGGTAGATCCTTATATATCACCCTGCACCAGAATCAACTCCAAATGGATCAAAGACCTCGGAGTCAAAGTAGACACTCTGAAAACATTACAGGATGGAATAGGAGAAACCCTAGGTCTCCTTGGGGCAGGCCAAAATTTTCTTAATAGAGACCCGGAAAAACAACAAATCAAAGAAAGGTTGGACAAATGGGATTGCATGAAGTTGCAGAGCTTCTGCATGGCAAAGGACATAGCTAGCAAGATCAATAGAAAACCCACGGATTGGGAGAAAATCTTCACTAGCCATACAATGTACAATGGTCTCATATCTAAAATATACTTGGAACTCAAAAAATTAAATCCCCCAACAACAAATCCTCAAAGAAACAACTGCCCAATAAATAAGTGGACTATTAACTTAAAGAGAAACTTCTCTGAAGAAGAAAGAAGTATGGCCAATAGACACATGAAGAAATGCTCAACCTCCCTAGCCATAAAAGAAATGCAAATCAAAACAACATTGAGATACCACCTCACTCCAGTTGGAATGGCAAAAATCAAGAACTCTAGTAACAACAAATGCTGGAAGGGATGTGGACAGAAGGGAACCTACTTCCTTGTTGGTGGGAGTGTAAACTTGTTCAACCAGTTTGGAAAGTAGTATGGAGGTTCCTCAAAAGACTCCACATAGAGCTCCCTTATGACCCAGCAGTCCCACTTTTGGACATGTACCCAAATGTTTACAAACAAGACCACACTAAAGCTACCAGCACAACTATGTTTATTGCAGCATTATTTACCATAGCTAACATATGGAACCAACCCAGATGCTCCTCAGTAGATGAATGGATCAAGAAAATGTGGTATATATACACAATGGAATTCTATGCCTCCATCAGAAAGAATGACATTGCCCCATTTGTCAGGAAATGGAAAGACTTGGAAAAATTTATATTAAGTGAAGTAAGCCAAGCACAAAGAAACATAGGTCCCATGATTTCCATTATTTGCAATATCTAGTATATGTATATGTGTGTGTGTGTGTGTGTGTGTGTGTGTGTGTGAGCACATGACGATGTGTGTGCGCGAGTGTGTGTGTGCATGCACACACATACATGAGTCCTGAAGCTTGACCTCAGGACCTGAGCACCGTACCTAGTTTCTCTTGTATAATTATATCCCTCTCTCACTTGAGCCACAGAGCCTCTTTAGGCTTTGTCCTAGTGATGTGCTCCTGAGAAATGAAGCCCAGGATTTCATATATGGAAAGCACTCTACCACTAAAGCACATTCCCAGCCCTCTACTTCAGCTTTGTTAGTTTAGTTCTGTCTTTTTTTATTGTTGTTGTTGTCGGTTGAATGGCCTGGTCGGTTGTCTTGGCCTGGGTGCTGTCCCTGACCTCTTCAGTTCAAATCTTGTGCTCTACCACTTGAGCCACAGAGCTTCTTCCGGTTTTTTGGTGGTTCATTGGAGCTATGTTTCTCAAGGACTTTCCTGCCTAGGCTAGCTTTGAACCATGATCCTCAGATCACATCCTCCTGAGTAGCTAAGATGAGAGACATGAGCCAAAAGCACCCAGCTTCCCCTTTAGGTTCTTAGTAGTGAATTGGAGATAATAGTCTCATGGTACCTTTTGTGTCTGAGATAGTTTGGAACCCAGATCTTTAGAACTCAGCTTCCTGAGAAGGCAGGATGAGAGACCAGCTACTGACCCCTTGGCTGTGGCCTCTGCTGCAAGGGAGTCCATGGCTCCACGTGGTGGAGTGCTAGCCATGAGCCCAAGACGTAAGGGTCAGTGCTTAAGCCCTGAGTTCAAGGTTCATGACTGAGAAATAACAAAACAAAACCATTGTCTGCTGTAGACAACTCACTAATCTTCGGTAACACATAATTTTATCCCTGACATGGGGACCTATCTGAGCCTCAATATTCTTGTCTGTATAATCATCTAAGTTGTGGAGCTCTTACATAGACAAGAAGTAAGAATGCACCAGGTTAAGGACACAGCACATGGCACTCGTTGCACCACTCAGCACACAACACCCTGTTAAAGACTCAGCACCCAGCACCCAATGCAGGACTCAGCACACTGCATCCTATGAAAGACTCAGCACATAGCACCCTGTGTGGGACTCAGAATAGAGCACCCTATGGAGGACTCAGCACATAGCTCCATTCCACAAGCTGTCATTAGAATTATGGTGCTTTCATCAGTATCACCATTCTTTGAGGAAAATTTTACAAACCATACAAGTTCACATCTAATGGTTTAGTGGGGTGTTTTTTGGGGGGAGGGGTTGTTAGCCATGGGGCTTGAACTTAAAGCATGGGGTACTGTTCCAGTAACATTTGCTCAAGGCTAGAGCTCTACCTCTTGGAGCCACATTTTGAGGTGTCTCTCAGACTTCCTGCAAAGACTGGGTTTTAAAGCTCCTGAGCAGCCAGGATGATGGGCATAAGCCAGGATGATATGGGTAACCCGTGGAGCTGGGTTGCAGCGGTTTACATGTGGTTAAGTCAGGTTTGGTGGCTGCTGTCAGCACCAGTCTCCTAGCTTGATCTGTAATGAGGTATTTGAAGTTCTGTCCTTCTATAATTGCAGTTAGACCATTCTACCTTTTTTTGTTATCAGACCTGGGGCATGAGTAAGAGCTTAGACACTGTCCCTAAACGTTTGTGCTCAAGGCTAGCACTCAATTGATTGAAAGAGCAGAACTTCTGGGTTTTCTGTTTTGTGGCACTGAGGAATCGAACCCAGAGCTTCATGCTTATTAGGGGAGCACTCAACCACTGAGCCCCAGGAGTGAATGAGGTACAAATAGATAGAGATTGCTGTATATAAATATTATATATACAAAATGAGATTTCTGCATATTATTAAACTATAGATAATATTACTACCAATTATTAGGTATTAAATTATGTCTCCATTTAATGTTGTGTCCCAGTTAACAATTAATAAAGCATTAATTAATAATTACTCAATATCCCATTATTGTTTATCATATATGTACATATATCCATATATATAATTAGATATTTCATAGAATGAGACCAATGTCTATATATTATTAAATTATGCATCATGTGTTACTACCAGTTATTAGTTATTTAATTATGTCTCCATGTAATTTTTATTCTGTTAATGCTTAATAAAATATCAATTAAACTTAGTGCACATCCTACACTTATTGCATCTAATTTTATCCTAGAATGATTCACTACTAATTCAATCTGTTTATTATTTACTGTAGTGGCAATTCTTCAACCTATGATGTTTTTTACCTTTATTACATCCTATTACATAGAATATAGATTTGCATCCAAATTATACATCCTACCTGACACAGAGCACATTCACAGAAAAGGAAAACGTGTCATGCTAAGCTTCTCACTCCAAAATTACATTTTGGCAGTGCTGGGATCTAAACTCAGGCAAAGAAGGCTCAGTTCATGAATGGGTTAATGCCAGCACAGCAGCCACTAGTCAATTCAGCTGCCAGGCAGTTCCCAGGCCCTGAGATAGAGCCCTGTATGTTGACTCCAAATTGTGCTTAATGAAGTTATTCATTTTTTATTCATTTACCATTTATCTTATTGACTGCTACAACACATGGAATATTTACTACATTTATTAAATAAGATATAGAATTGCCTATGCATGAAACTTCACACCTGACACCCAGGACTTTCACAGAAAAAGAAAACATGTGTCACCCTGTGTCTTACTGCATGATTCAATTTTTGTGAGTACTGGCATCTGAACTCACAGCCTACAAGGCCCAATTCATGAATGGGTGAGTGTCCGCATGCCAGCCTGGGGCATATTGAACCGGCAAGCAGTTCCCAGCACCTGAGATTGAGCCCCAGGGGTTGACAAAACAAGAACAGATTGACATGCAGATGGTAGTACACAAATAAATACAGATCTTTATAGAGTGCCAGAGATGTCTATACATTATTCAGTTATATAGGCTACATTCCTATTAAGTCTTGGGTATTTATTATGCCTCCATGTAATTAATATTACTGTTTTCATCCTTAATGAATTATTAATTAAATCGACCACTGTCCCGAAACTATTGTGTCCACATAATTAATAGTATTCTTTTAATGTGCCAAAAAATATTTATTAAACTCCTTCAGACTCCTAAAATCACTCTCTAATTTTATACTAGTATCATTCAGGAACAACCAATTAAACCTTGACATTCATAATCTTCCATCAGTATTCCTATGAATAGGAACAAGACTCTTAGGATCTCCCTCCCTTGGTAGGGGTCAGGACCCAGCTTCGAACACAGGGCCTATGTTGTGGTGTTGGCCCTTGGCTTCCCTGAAAGCTCAACAGCCTTCAGCAATGGCAGGTTACCAACACTTTTCAGCCCTGTCTTTTAGACCCAGGATGGTCACCTTGAAAAGAGAACAAATGTAAAACCGGCAGACATCTGAAAGTTACTGGGTTTTTTTCTGTGTCGTTTTATTTATTTATTTTTCCTGTCAGCCTTTGAGGCCCAGGAACTGTGGGTCCAGTGGGTTCAGCTGTGGGTCCAGTGGCTACAACCCAGCCTAGAGTGATCAAAGCTGAGGCAGAGCTGCCATTGAGCTTGACAAAATAAAAATACATACATGCATACATACATATATACATAGATACATTAAAAATATTTAAATAATTATGAGGCTACTTGGCGTATTCGAGCCATTTTTTCTGACGAGCCTGGGATTTGAACTCAGGGTCTGGGTAAATCTGCAGTACTGTGGGGGATGGGAAAACTCACAATGCTGGAAGACCAGAAAGACAGGTCTGTTCCCAGGGTCTGAATTCAAGCCCTAGCACTGGCAAAAATAATATTGGTATACATTTTAAAAACATGATTTATATTTACATATGCATGTTTATGACATATTGCATTTAGTGTAGGTATTCATTTTATTTTGTTTTTTATTTATTTATTATATATTTTAGAGAGTATGATTATATGTATAACATTATTTACATCCTATTAAATAGAACACAGATTTGACTATGTATTATACATCATTCCTGAGACCCAGGACTTTCACTGATAAGGAAAACAAGTGGGACAATTGGCTTCTTCTACCACGATTAAGTTCTTGGCAGTTCTGTGATTTGAACTCTGGGCCTAGAAGGCCCACTTCATGAATGTGTCAATGTTAGCACACCAGTCTGACGCAAGTGAAGTTGTCAGGCAAATTTGAGGACCTGAGATAAAGCCCTAGGAGTGGCCAATATATAAACACATAGATATGTATATTGCAGGGTGTGTATTTACATATGTATATGTATCTATAAATAAAGTTATAGAGAGAGACAGATAGACATTTATATAGATTCTACTGTATAGTGATGTCTATATCTTATTTTTATATACTCTATTATTATGAATTATTTGGTCTAAAATTATGCCTCCATTAATTAATCACAGTGGGAGACAATAAAATATTAAATTAATCAATGACTTATATTTATTGCGTACAATCTTATACTACAATGACTAGCTAATTAGTAGTTCAATTGGTACATTACAAAGATTCTATTATTGTTCTTATAGATAGGAACGAGTAGGTGGAAGTCCCAGGATCAAACTCAGGGCCTTGGTTTCTGGGTTGGGCTGAGGCTTCACTGACAGCACGCCAACCTTCAGCCATGCAAGGTCATGTACAATTTTCAAGCCGAGTCATTGAGATCCAAGATGATCACAGTGCAAAAGAAACAAAGGTGAAACTGTTGTCTAAAACTTCCTGGTTTTTCCTCCTCCATCTTGGTTGGTTTATTTTTTTGTCAGAGCTGGGAGTTGAACACCGGTCCTAGGATCCCTGGATCATCTGTGGGTGTAAAAGCTGCACCCCAGCCTAGGATAATCAAGGCTGAGGAAGAGTTGTGGTGACCAGAGTTCAAGCTACTTTTTTGGAGTTTGCCACTCCAAAAAAGTTAAGGTCCTGGATAGGAGTTTGGGCCATTTTATCTGCCATACTTGTAATTTGAACTCAGGGACTGGGTAAATCTATTGTGCTCTGGGTGATGTGAAAGCTAACCTCCTAGAAGAAAAAAAATTCCAGAGTATTACCCAGTGTGTGAATTCCAGCCCTAGAATTGGCAAAAATATTATTTATATACATGTATAATATATATCAAATATATGTAGTTGCATAGATATTACATATTGTACCAAGACACAATATTACCACAGAAAGGAAATCAGGTCAACATTGGCTTCTTACTCCACCTATTGACTTTGGCACTGCTGGGATTTGAACTCAGGGCCTGAAATGCGTAATTCATCAAGGGGTCAGTTTAAGCACAGCAGCCTCAAACAAATTCAATGCCAGGCAGTTCCCAAGACCTGAGTTCTAGCCCCAGGAGTGGTCAATATATAAATAGATAGATGTATAAATTGCTGCAAATACATGTATATATATATATATATATAGAGAGAGAGAGAGAGAGAGAGATGTATATGTATATTCCACTGTACATTTAAATATAAATATATTATAGAATGTGAGATGTCTGTATATTATTAAATGACATTTAACATATTACTAATAATTATTAGGTATTAAATTATTCCTCCATTTAATGAAGTATCATGGATTAAGGCACAATAAAGTATTGCTTTGTGTAAATGGAGCTCAGAGTCAATTTCTAGGCTCATAGTTCAAACCTCAGGATCTGCACTAAAAAGAAAGAGCCAGTAATTCCATGTGTCTGTGTATATATGCATGTATTTCTATCAGTGAACATCCATAGTTATTAGGAAAAATAGCACCCAGCTAAGAAATTTGCTTTGAATAGAATGATATCATAGCACAGAGAGTGCTTTCAAGATAGTGCATGTCCCTGGTCAAAAAATTAAGACACTGGCTTGGAATTTGCACCATTTTTCTGGCAGGCTTGGGATTTCAACTCATGGTCTGAGTAACTCTTTGGCACTGTAGGGGAGGGGAAACTCACCATCGTTGAAGACAAGAATTTCAGACCAGTTTCCAGGGCCTGAATTCAAGCCCCAGCACTGGAAAAAATAATATTCATACATGAGATCTATTTACATACATGTGTTTACTCCCTATGACATTTATTACACTTATTTATTTTTTATTTATTTTATTTAGAATTATTACATATATCACATTTATTTCATTTATTACATCTTATCACATGGATTTATTTGCATATGGATTATACATCATCCTGAGACCCACAACTTTCACAGAGAAGGACAAAAATGGGTCAAAATTGGCTTCTGAATCCACATATAAACTTTTGGCCATGCTGGGATTTGAACTCACAGCCCACAATGCACAAATCATGAATGGGTCAGTTGTAAAACAAAAGCCTTTGGCAAACTGAACTGCCAGCCAGTTCTGAAGACCTGTGATCAACTAATAGTAGTGGCGGATAGATAGATAGATAGATAGATAGATAGATAGATAGATAGATAGATAGATAGATAGATAGATAGATAGATAGATAGATAGATAGATAGATAGATAGATAGATAGATAGATAGATAGATGTGTAGTTTACTATGTATATGAGAGAGAATGTGAGAATATTGAATTATATGTATTATGAATTATTAGTTATTAAATTATGCCTCCTTTTAATGAAGTATCATGGTTGAATACTTATTAAAGCATTAATGTAAAAGTAGTCAGTATTCCATAATTGGGAGAATCATACCATGTTGCTAGAATGGAAGACATTATCCAATACTTTTTGTGTGGCATTCTATAAGAGAGTTATTAACTAATTGCAAATTTAATTGTTACTTTTATAACATTTTATTAGGCATTCCCATGGATAGGAATGATTTTCTGAAGATCTCCCTCCATTTATAGGTGGCAGTACTGTCACTTTAACTCCAGGCCTGGGTATTTTACTTTGAAATGCAAATGATTGGAATTACACTGTGAAGATTTCAGATTGTCAGGATGAAACTGTCAGGAACTTGGCAGGCAAAGTTCCCTGCACTTATCCTGTATTTGTTAGACTATGTTCTAGTGTTGAAATAATTAATTCAAGGGTCCTTTTGGCAGACAACTAAGGAGCTGAATCTAATAAAATGATTCATTATTGGCAATGATGCTTCCCTGGGTTTCCAGAAGCTTGCTAAATCAAAGTAAATGTGTAATATTACTATGCTTCATGTTATCTAGGGTTGGTGAAACTCATCACGTTTTGAAACTTTGACCTCTCCTAGTTGGGCCCTGGTTGGCTGTGTTTCAGGGTTGAACACAGGACCTGGATACTGACCATGAGCTCAGAGCAGAAGCTCAGTGCTTTATCATTTCTTGTCACAGCTTCACTTCTGTTATCTGTGTATGTGTGTGTGTGTGTGTGTGTGTGTGTGTGTGTGCATGTATGTGTGTTCATACACTTGTCCTGGAGCTTCAACTCAGGACCTGAACGCTGTACCTGAGTTTCTCCTGTACAAGGATAGCACTCTACCACTTGAGGCACCCAGCCACTTCAGGCTTTATTCTAGTGTAGTACTAAGGAATCAAACCCAGGGATTCATACATGCAAAGCACTCTACTCCTAAGACACATTCCCAGCACTCTACTTCAGGTTTCTTTCTTTCTTTTGTTGGAAGTTGGAGGAATTTAAGTCTAGGCCTGGGTGCTGTCCTTGAGCTCTTTAGCTAAAGTCAATCACTCTACTACTTGAGCAACAGCACCCCTTGAGGTTTTTGGTGGGTCACTGGAGGGAAGCGTCTCAAGGAATTTCCTGCCCAGGCTGGCTTTGGACCGTGATCCTCAGCTCTCAGCATCCGGAGTACCTAGGATGACAGGCACAAGTCAGCAGCAACTAGCTTCCACTTCAAGTTCCTAAGTAGTGAATAGGAGATAATAGTCTCATGGGACCTTTTGTGTCTGGGATAGTTTTGAACCCAGACCGTCAGATCTCAGCTTCCTGAGTAGACAGGATGACAGACCTCAGCTACTGCACGCCTAGACTGTAACACTCTGTTGCAAGCGGGTCCTTGCCTCCTTGTGGTAGGGTGCTACCCATGATCCCCACAGGTAAACGTCAGTGGCTAGGCTCTGAGTTCAAGGTTCATGATCAAGAAATATAATATAAAACAATTGTCTGCAGGAGACAACTCACTAGAGTTAGGTACATACATAATTTTGGCCATGAAATGGTGCCACAAGTTTCTCATCTGCACAATCATCTTACTTGTGGAGCTCTTACAAGAACCAGATGAAAAAATGCACTCCAAGAAGTACTCAGCACACAACAACTCATGAAATACTCATCACATAGCTGTAACACACATAATGTCATTAGAATTAGGGTGCTTTCATCAGTATCATCATTCTTTCAGAAACACACCACAAACAGTCCAAATTTAGATTTTGGAGGGGTGAGTTTTTTTGGGGAGGGGAGTCAGCCACGGGGATTGCACTGAAATGTTGGGGGTACTGTCCTAAGGTCTTTTGATCAGGCTAGAACTCTGCAACTTTAAGCCACAGCTCAGAGTTTCACAGACTTCCTGCCAAGCCTAGGTTTTAAACCCACCAGTGTCAGATCTCAGCTCCCTAGTATCTTGGATGACAAGGTGAGCAAGCCAGCAGCATCTAGTTGATGGAACTGGGTTCCAGTGGTTTACCTCTGTCTAATTCAGGTTAGATGGCAAATGTCAGCACTAGATTCCCAGCTTGCTCTGTGATGAGGTATTCTCAGCCCTATCCATATATAGTTGCAGTCAGAACATTCTATCTTTTCCTTTTTTATTTTTTGTTTTGGTGCCAGTCCTGGCTCTTGAGTAAGAGTCTAGACACAGTCCCTAAGCCTTTATGCTCAAAGCTAGTGCTCGAGTGTTTGAGCTACAGCAAAACTTCTGGATTTTTCTATTCAAATGGTAGTGAGGAATTGAACCCACGGCTTCGTACTTACTAGGCGAGCACTCTACCACGGAGCCCCAGTAGTCACAAGTGTATAAACAGATAAATGTGTAGATTGGTAGACAGACAGACAGACAGATAGATAGATAGATAGATAGATAGATAGATAGATAGATAGATAGATAGATAGATAGATAGATAGATAGATAGATGTAGATATATTTAATGAGAGATATCTGTAAATTATGAAATTGCATATATGATATTTCTATCAAATATTGCCAATTAAATTATTCCTTCCTTTTTTAAGTATCATGATTGACTACATAATAAATTATTAATTGAAAATTAGTCAATGTAGTATACCTGTTGTGTATAATTTTCTAATATAATTGTACACTAACTACTAATGTAATTGTTACTTTTACAACATTCCATTTGTACAGATGTCTATTGGAAAGCGTTTCTTAGAATCTCCCGACAGCCATTCATTAGTGGGAGTCTCGGGATTCCAGCTCCAGGCCTAAGTTGCCGATTTCAGCTTGGCTTCCCTAATAGCCTGCCAAACATCAGCAATGTAAGGTCATGTACATTGTCTGGGCATTGTTATTTAGACCCAGGATGGTACAATACAAAGGAAAAAAAAGTGTAATCACCTCATTGAACTTCTCAGTTTTATTTTTTTCCTTTTTATTTTTTTTGCCAGCCTTGAGATTTGAGATCCCAGGATTGGCTTTGGCAGAGATGCCAAGACCTGAGTTCAAGCTCGGTACTTGGCCTAAAACCAAATAATAATAACAATGATAACAACAACAACAATAACAATAATAATATGGCTTTGGCTTGGTATTTGCACCATTATACTGGCAGGCCTGGCATTTAAACTCAGAGTCTGGGTAACTCTGTGGCACTGTGGGTGAAGGGGAAGATTGCCTTCCTTGAAGACAAGTTCAGAAAAGTTCCAAGAGCCTGAATTGAAACCCCAGTACTGGAAAAAATGATACTCATATATGAGATCTATTTGCATACATGGGTTTACTCCATATGACATTTATTACCCTTATTTGTTTAGTATTATTGCACATAAATCATTTATTTTATTACATCATATCACATATACTGAGACCCAGAACTTTCACAGAGAAGGAAAAAAATGTGTCAAAATTGGCTTCTTACTCCATGAATACATTATTGGCCATGCTGGGATTTCAACGCACGGCCTAAAATGCCCAATCCATAAATGGGGTCACAGATTTAGCACACCAGCCTCCAGAAAACTGAGCTGCCAGGAAGTTCTGAGGACCTGTGATCAAGCCACAGTAACGCCAAATATATATATATACAGACAGAGGGAATGTGAGGATATTATTAAATTATATATTATTACAAATTATTAGTTATTAAATTATGCTTCCATTTAATGAAGTATTGAAGAGTTGAAGTAACTCCATTTTGAGGCAGCAGCCATTCTGTCCTTTATGTTAAATTATGAGTGACCCAGAGCAAACATAAATTCCAGGAACTGACTTGTCCATGTTGAAGTTAACCAGAGCTCACATAAATCCCAAGGACAGAGTTATCTGTGGCCACAAACTTCTCTTGCTTCACAGATAACCCCCTGCCCTTTATTGCCCTAGCCCAAATGGTCTGATAACCCCCTGCCCTTTATTGCCCTAGCCCAAATGGTCTGATAACACCCTGCTCTTTAATGCCCTAGCCCAAATGGTCTGATCACCCCCTATCACCCCTTATCACCCTAGGATGTCCTGTTAACACATCTGGTTACTGTAACTTTGTAGTTTTTGCCTTTATAAGCCCTATGAAATTTCAGTTCGGGGCTTCCTCCTAAGCTCCACTGTGTCGGTGTGTAGGACGAGTCCTGAGCTGCAGCCTGACTGAATAAAGCCTTGCTTTTGTATTTCGGAACGTCCGACTCTCGATGGTCTTCTTGGTGGGGGTCCTGCGACGGGGGCACTTCAGTATCATCATCTAATACTTATAAAATCATTAATAAAAATCAGTCAATATCCTTAATGGTGCTAGAATGGAAGATATAAATTCGATAATTTTTGTGTGGCATTCTAAAGTAGAATCATGAATTAACTGCAAATTTAATTATTACTTTCATAACATTCCATTAGCATTCACATGAATAGGAATGAGTTTGTTAGGATCTCCCTTCATTTGTATGTGGTAGTCCTAGCATTCGAATTCCAGGCCTGGGAAGTTTACTTCTAATAAACCATTGGAATGACACCTTGAAGATTTCAGATTGTCACGAAAAAATGAACAACAAGAAGGAAAGGAAGCCAAGTGTCAGTGGCTCTTGCCTGTAATCCTAGCTCCTCAGGAGGCTGAGATGCCAAGTTGAATTCAGCCTGGGTAGAAAAGACCGCCGACACTCATATTTCTTAAGAGATCACAGGAAATCAAAATAAAATAACAACAAAAAACCCTGTGTGGCCCTGTGGTTCAAGTTGCAGAGCACTACCCTTGAGCAAAAGTCTCAGGGACAGGGCCAGGATGACGGGCATTCAGCAGGTTGGCCATGCCCAGCACCCCAAACTGGGCAAGCTGGAACAAGCGCTCAGAGAGTACTAAGTCTGAGCAGGCAGCTTGAATAAGCATCCTTCAGTGCAATTTAAGAACTGAAGCCACGAAGGCTTTGCTTGGGCTGGTGTGTGTAAGTGGTGTGTACAACGGGTGCATTATGTCCTGGCACTTCTCAAGGGAAAACACAATTCTTAGACTGTAGGAGTTGTTGAAGGTTGTGGCTCTATACCCTATATCCTTCATTAAGATGTGAGCCTAGGTCTCTGGGGCCTGGTGGCCATCACTCATTCATCATTCTTCATTGCTGAGTCTCAGGCTGGTCCCAAATCCTGGGAAAGATAGGAAATAGCCAGCAATTTCTGTGCCAAAAGGGGTAATCCAATAAATCCCACCATCATAACTCCCATTAGAAGTAAGCCTTGGGCTTCGAATGTGGCTTACTGGTAGAGTGCTTACTTAGCAAACATGAAGCCCTGAGTTCGATTCCTTCCTACCACAGAAACAGGAAAAGCCAAAAGTGACACTGTGGCTTAAGCAATAAAAGTGCTAACCTTGAGCAAAAAAAGGTCAGGAACATGCCCAGACCCTGAGTTCAAGCCCTAAGATTGGCAAAATAAAACAACAACAACAACAGCAACAAAAAAACATGAGCACAGTGAGACATATTCTTCTGGGACATAGAGGAGGGCCGAGGTTATGGGTAATAGGTAGAAGGCAGGTGCTGTTTGCTCACTCCTGTAACCTTAGCTACTCAGGAGGCTGAGATCTGAGGATCCCAAATGCAAGCAGGAAAGTCTATATGAGATTCTTTTCTCCAATTAAACACCCAGAAAGCCAGAAGTAGAGCTGTGGTTAAAGTAGTAGAGTGCTAGTCTTGAGCACAAAAGATCAGGGATAGCATCCAGGCCCTGAATTCAAACCCTAGGAGTGGCACAGGCACACACACACACACACACATACACACACATACACAAACATACACACACACACACACACACACACACACACACACACATACACACACACACACCAAGATAGAGAATTTGACAGTCAACCTGCACAAATCCCACCTCTAGAAACTCAGTATTTTTTTAAAAAAAAGATGGAGAAGGGAAGGAAAGACTTGCTCCAGGAAGTGATATAACCAGTGCCAAAATTCCACAGGAGTTCTAAGTTGTGGAACAGGACAGAGAGCCTCAGGCACAGGGTAGAGCATGGGCAAAGGACCTGAGGTGTGGTGTAGAGCAGGTTGTGTGGATGGAATGATGGTTTTGTGGCTTCAGACAAGTCTGGCAGAACACTGAAGGCTGGGTCAAGATTTGTACTTGAGTCACAAGTAGAGCAGAGGGTGGGGTCCCAGAATGAGGCCCAGGGAAATATTAGCTTGACATTTCACCAAAGACCCCAGCCAATTTCTGTGGCTGGAAGCCTATTTTTCACAGCTCCTGACCCTCAGGCCCTCTTTGCATGGAGGAGTCAGGGCAAATGCAGGGAAGAATTCTTCTTAAGAAAAGCTTCTAGCCCAATGCCACCAGTGGCTCAACCCCCGTAAATCCTAGCTACTCAGGAGACTGAGATCAGAGATTGTGGGTCAAAGCCATCTCAAGGGAGGAAAGTTAGTGAGACTTTCTTGCCCATGAACTAACAAAAGCCAGAAATGGAGCTTTGGCTCAAGTGGTAGCATGTCCTCATTGAGAGAAAACGTTAAGAGCCTACAGGCCAGACCGTGAGTTCAGGCCCCAGTACTGGCACCTAAAAAATAAAGAAAAGCGTTCAGGAGCTCCTAGTCCACTGTGGTGAATGGACAGATAGGCCAGGCATGGGTGGCTTATGCTGGTCCTCCTAGCACATCAGGAGGCTGAGATGTGAGGATTGCCGTTCAAAGCCAGCCTGGGCAGGAATGTCCGGGAGACTCTGATCTCCAAAGATCCACCAGAAAACCAGAAGCGGCTGAAGTGCTAAGCTGAAGAGCTGAGAGATGGTGCCCAGGCCCAGACTTAGAGCCCCATGACCAATACCTGGCCTGCTTTGACCTCATGTTGTGGCTCTAGCAAGTACTTTCCAGTGGGCTCCTGATGGTCTTCCAATGCCTATTTGTCCTACAAATCTTGAGAGCAGCCTCCTTGAAGGCCTTTGCCTACAGAGCAGGACACACAGTACCAGAAAAGGTCATGGCTTGTGGCATGCAGGTCATCCGCCGGTCATCAGAAGGGCATCTGTCATGAGTGCAGTGTGGATCTGAGCACTAAATCGACGTCTCATACCACGGTTCTGGGCCAGAAGGGGTAGACCAGTTAAGGCCAGCTCACAAGGGAATCACAAGAATGTGAATTTGTCAGGCACACCTTGGGCAGGTTTTGAGTTGGGCTCATGAAAGACTTGTAGGCTGAGGAACAAAAGCAGGTTGGCTGCTGCTTGTAGCAGTCGCTATATTCCAGAAGTCCCGGGACTCGGAGCCCTGCTTAACTCACCAGTGCTCAGGGCAGATGAAGGTCTGCAATCATGGGACAACTACAAAGGAGCATCCATAGTGTCCTTCCCTTGGTTCTATGTCCCTGTGCTGGGATGGAGGGGCAGGTTCCATGCAACTTACTGCCATAGCCCAGACCCCGCAGCCCAAGAAGGACTTAAGGAGAAACAACTGATGTGGCTTGAGAGTTTATTATGATTATGCCTCAGGACTGCCCCCAGTTCTAGCTCAGCTTATCATTACTACCTTACTCTGTGTGTGTGTGTGTGTGTGTGTGTGTGTGTGTGCATGCGCATGAGTGCATCTTGGTAGTAGGGCTTGAATCCAGGACCCGTGCTCTGTCCCTCAGTTTTTTCATTCAAGGATACCACTCTACCACTTAAGCCAGAGCTTTTCTTCCAGCTTTCAGGTGGTTCTTGGGAGAGGAGAGTCTCACAGACAATTCTTGCTGGGCTGCATCTGAATGTTAATCCTCCAATCTCAGCCTGCTGAATGAGCTAGGATTATGAGAGCATGAGCCATTAGCATCTGGGCACGCATTCCTTTTTGGATAAAACAGAGTACTTATTTCCTAGCCGAGCACCCATCTACAGCTATCCCTTGAACACCTTCCCCTACCCCTCCGGTCTTCAGAGGAGACATACCCTGCCCTGAGGACAAAGAAATAGGATGCACTGACAATATTTGAGCATTATGGTCTCCACACAGTCAGGTGCTGCTGGGAGCTGATGTAGAGGTCAGTGATCTAGGCCAAGGCAAGTAGACAGCTGTTACAACAGAAAGTATGAAAAGACATCCATGCAGCTGGATGTCAGTGGCACATGCCTATAATCCTAGCTACTCAAGGCTGACACTGGAGGACCAATCAAGATTCAAACCTAGCCTGGGCATACTCTTATCTCCAAAGAATCACCAAAATGCTGGGAAAAAGTAATACTATAGTTCAAGTCTTAGAGCACCAAACTTGTGCAAACAAGCTAAAGGCTACCACCTAGGCTCTTCAACCCTTGGTAACACACACACACACACACACACACACACACACACACACACACACACCCATATGCATGGAAAATCAGAGATTTCTACACTGTAACCTTTGGGTATTCTATACCTTTTTCCCACTAAGTCTGGTGGTTGTTGGCCTAGGAGTTCGATGCATCCAACACCACCTGACATCTATAATTTTGGGGAACAGAATGGCTAGAATGTCAGCCTTCCCCAGTCCCAGCTCCTTGATTGGGTCTTGGTCTATCCAGGCCCTTTGGGGTTCCATTTACAGACTTGCCAAGATCCTTTAAAAAGGCATCACATGCTGGGCAGTTGTGGCTCACGCCTGACATCCTTGCTACTCAGGAAGGTGAGATCTGGCTTCCAAGCCAGCTTGGGTAGGAAAAGTGTGTGAGACTCTTATCCTCGATGAACCATCAGAAAACAAGAAGTGTCCCTTGGCTAAAGTGGTAGAGTGCAAGCCTTGAGAAAAAGAGCTCAGGGACAACACTCATGGACAATAACAAGGAGAGGCATTGCATGTTGGCTTTGGTATTGGCATGGGCCAAATATTGGAAATTTCAAGTGCACCAAGATAAAGCAGTACCTCCTCTAGTCCCGTGCTCCTCTATCTTCTCCACCCCCTGCCTTTGGCTGGGCTTCGAGTCAGGATGGCTCTGGCTTGACGGGAGGACTCCAAGGAGGAAGATCCCAGACCAATTGCCCCGGGTCCTTCCTCCCTGCTTACCCTGCTGCTTCTGCTCTTTGCCATAGACCTTCTTCCTGAAATCCATCCATGAGATCATTGACACCAATACAGTGGTGAGTGGTGGGTCCAGCCTAACTCTGGGAAGTCAGAGGTGGAAGTCAGTTTGGGACTAGGAGCTTCTACCCTGGGTGTGGGCTGAGGCCAGGGCTGACATTTATTTCATTCTGAGCCTTGCTGGAGTAGGGAGACAGTGTAGACACAACATTGAGTCAGGTAAGATGGGAATCTGTAGGACGACTTGTGTGGAGGAAGCTGTGGGGCTCAGGGGGCCACTGTTCATGGTACTCCTCTCAGATGTCCCTCTCCTGCTCTCATCCCTCAATAGTAAAAGAGAAACTTTAAATAAGGGTGTCGAAGAGGGGGCAGGGGATTATTTCTGTGTGAACCAGACTTGTGCTTCATATTCATCCTAGCCCCTACTTCCTATTTATCTGAGGAATGGCCATATGGGTTTGGGGGCAGGAGATCATCCTAGCTAAGAATGTGGCTCAGTGATAGAGTGGTTGCCTAGCAAGCCTGAAGCCCTGGGTTCGATTCCACAAAGAAAAAGCTGGAAGGGGAGATGGGGCTCAACTTGTAGACCACCAGTCTTGATCAAATAGAGCTCAAGGACAGTGGACAGGCCCTGAGTTCAAGCCCCATAACTGGAAAAACAAATCTTTGTGGAGGCCTTTTTTTTCCCTTTGGAAATGATTTATTCTTTTTGATAAGCATAACACGGGCCTCTTCCCTGGCCACCAATGGGCCATTAGATGTTCCTGGAATTTGGGCCTCCTCCCAGCAGCCTCTGCTCTACCAGGCCCATAGTTTACCCTTCCTATCACCAGGCAGATGGAGGCCTAGAGAAGCCCACCTGGCCACCTAGTTCTGGTGGCTACTGAGGATTTGGGGACTCAGTAAGTCACATAGGGAGTCATCATCCCCATCTGTCTACAGAAAAAAGGGACAGAGCACTGCAAGTCTGAGCGCACCAGCTATGGGCAGTTCTGCATGTGGGGATCTGCAGCAGGACATGCTCTGTGGGGGAGTCCTGTACAGGGCAGGGAACCTTGACCTCTCCTCTTGCAGTTTCCACACTATCCTGAAGTTGCAATTCTTCAAAACCTTTCTGCTTCTCCCTGATTTTGACCACCCAGGAGCCTGAGGCCTCCGAAGCAGCTGCACTGGTGGGGAGCTCAGCCTGTGTCAGCATCTGGAGCCCCGTGTAGGAGCCACAGAAGCTCTGGCAGCTATCTACTCTTCATCTTCTCCTGGGACAGCTGGCACATGCACTCGGCTTTCTCCTGACAAAGCTGATCCAGAATGAACATCTGTCCTTTACATGTCAGGAGGGACTCCTGGATGGTGCAGATATGTGCCGACAGCTGGTTGCATCGATGGTGGAGCTCATCTGCAGGACTCTGGAAGTCCACCTCATCAGGCAGGTTGTGGATGAAGAAGATTTTCTTCTTGGACGCCCATGTGTCCCACTTCCCAACCTCACACATGCTGTGGTGGCAGCTCATTGGGCGGGGGACCTGTGGCTCCAGCTCTATCTGGCACTGAGCTGTCGGTGGGAGGGGGAGTGCCTGCAGCAGTCTTGCTGCTCCTGTGGCAGGAGTATCCCCCTGTGGATCTCAGCCTCCAAGAGTGCTAACAGCTCCACGTCCCTCTGAGTTTGGGGGACATCTCCATCCTCTGCCATGGGCACATCGAGGAGAGTCGCTTCCTCAGCTTTTGCTTCTCCAGGGTTCACAGCTTCTCCTTCCCCAGGGAAAGCCAGGAAGCTCAGCTGGGCCTGCACGTGCTCCTCCTCTGGACTGGTCACGTCCAGGCACTTGAAACTGTCCTGCCACTTTGGGGTCACCATCTAGTCCCCCCAGTTGGTCGGACCCTGCACTTGTTTCAGCTGCTCCAACAGCTGGGTCTGCCTCTGCAGGTGCTACTGCAGGACCTACTACTTGGAGCACAGCTGCTCATTGGAGGCAATGTGCTGCTCACAGGTGACTCTGAGCTCCTGAAGCTGGGCCAGGGACTGCTCCTGCTGCTCCTGGAGCTCCTGAGTCACTTGGCTTTCTCTCTCAGCTACCTCTTTCCCTTTCTCTATCTTCTCCTCTCAGCAGTCCAGCTGTTCCTGTAGATGTTTCTTCACCTGCTGCTCTGAGTCCACGATGCTGGTGAGCTCCTCCTTTTCACTGCTCACCTTGTAGAGAGCGTCCTGCAACAAGGCCAGCTGTTCCTCCAGCTGTGGGTTTCATACACATGCACATCGTGGGGTCTCGGGGATGTCCTGCGGATCCTTGGTTTTCTCCTCCAATCCTCCCACTTGCTCCCGCTGCTCTGCATAGTGGAGACGGAGTTTCTAGTTTTCCTGTACCTGGATGTGAAGTTGTTTCTCCAGGTTTTTCAACCCCATCTGCGTGTGGTAGGTGTGGGCCCGCAGGTGCTGCTCCTCCTGAGATGGACCCACAGAGGGCCATGGCTTTGCCAGCTTCCTTCTCAGTTACCCCAGCTCATTCTCTAGGTGCAGCACCTACCTTCATCCTCACTCCTTTTCCTCTGTCAGTTGGTTCACCTGCTTGGTCTGCCACCAGGGCTCCTCCTTCTGCGTGGACCTCTCAATGCTCAGGTTCTGCGAGAAGGTGTCTGTCTCCAGATTCGCTGCAGACACCATTCAACTCAGGTTGTCCTGAAGTCTCTTTAGTACCTCACACCCCTCCAGCACTTGTTGGAACTTGAAGATTCTGTTCTTCCTGTTGCTCCTCTATGTCCAGAATGCTTACACCTTCTCCTAAAATTCTGTGTTCACTTGCTGCAGGTCATAGAAGCTTCTCTGCTTTTTCTTGAGCTGAAGTGTTACATCATTTAGCTGTTTGAACATTTCGGCCACCTTCTGTAAGTAGTAACCACAGAAGCCACCATCTCCAGCTCTGCCATGCACTGCTCTGCGGCCTGTAGGCAGCTGGTGAGAGCTTCATGCTCCATTTCGCTGTCATCGGCCATGAGCTGCATGTGGGCTGGTGCTGATTGTAAATCACTTTCTGCCAAAACCAACCTCTATATGGGTGGCTTGTGGATGTCTAGCTCTGTTTTTAGTGCTTTGTGTACTTTGGCTACCTTCTCCTTCTCTTTCTCTCGTCAATCCTGCAGGTCTGTCTTTTCCTGTTTCAGTGGTTGGATCTTGGCATAGAGCACCTGGTTTCTCCTTTTGCTGTGGTCCAGGGCAGGCACCACATGTCGCTAGCACCTCTGCATATTCTTGGTGGTATCGGGACCCTTGACATTCTGGATCCTGGTGGCTGTGACTGTGTCCAAAGGCAGGGGAGGCCAGTGGTCAGCATCACCTTTGGCCAGACCTTCGGTTGAACCACCCTTCCCAGAGGAATTTGTCTTTGGGATCCTTCCCTTTTATGTATTCTTTGTTTTCTTGAATGCTGAAGGTCTGATGGGAGGATTTCTTCTGCTGGTGTTCTGGCAGTAGTTTGTTGCCCACAGCTCTCTCACCGAGTCTTGTTGTTTCAGACATCTGAGCTCTGGGATGGGAAAGATGGGCTGGCCACATTCCCAGGCTCTGGGAAATCCTCTATTCTCCCACTCTCTGACTAGGTTGTCAATTTCCTATTGTACTCCAAATTTGTCTCTTGTTTACCACTCAGTTACCTCTACCTTCCTCAACTGCTGGTAGTTGTGTCAACCAACAGAGGGAATCTTGGTGCTACAGGGCTTCATGGAATGTGGGTGGCCACGATTCTTGTATCCCATTGGTCAGAAAGAACCATAAAAGAATGGGGGTATGGCTGGTATCCTGGATGCAGGCAGAATGGGCAGAGTCAAGATGACAGCAGCCCCTTTCCCAGGGAACTCTGTCCAATCCAGTTGGGAACAAGAGGGAGACCTGCTTTAGCCATATAGCTGCAGAGATTTTTGTGTGTATGCCTGTTTGTTGCCAGTCCCGGACATTGAACTCAGGACCTAGGCACAGTTGGTGAGCTGTTTTTGCTCAAGGCTACCCTTCTACCACTGGCTCTACTTCTGGCTTTGTTGATACTGAAGTTGGACAGGGGTCTCAAGTACTTTCCAGCCTAGGGTGACTTTGACCATGAATCTCCTTTCACAGCCTTGTAAGTATCATGGAGGACTGCTGAGAGCCACTGGTGCCTGCTTAATTATTGGTCTTGATGATGTTCTTGAACAGACCGGTGAGTTCCCTATCTTCGGATTTAAGTAGTGGGAGTTGGAGCCCACAATTTGAATCCTGGTCCTGCCACCTCCAAATGGCAGAAGATCCTAAAAACTCATTTCTATCCATATGAATACCAATGGAATATGATGTATATCATGATTGAATGGACAGTTTTTCAATGATTCTAGGATAAAATTATACACAATTATATTCTAGGACACTGATTGATTTTAATCAATACTTTATGAAGCATTTAAAAAATTACATTCATTAAATGGAGAAATAATGAAATACCTAAGAATTGCGCATCACATAGCATAGAGATGCCATTTTTTTCTGCCAGGACTGAGATTGGAACTCATGGTCTGGGTAAATCTGTTGCACTGTGTAGCAAGGGGAGGCTTGCTTTTTTGAAGTCAAGAAATTCAAGTCTGTTCCTTAGGCCTGAAATTGATCCCCACCCCTAGAATACATCCTATTTGTGTACATTTTAAATATATGATTTATATTTACATACATATATTGACTCCATATTGCACTTAATGTAGTTATTCATTTTATTTTTTGTTTTGTTCATGTAGTGACCATTTATTTTATTGATTATTATGGCACATAGAATATTGATTACATAGGATATAGGTCTGCATATGTATTTCACTTCATACCTGACACACAGGACTTTCACAGAAAAGGAAAACATGTGTCACCATCTGCTTCTTACTCCATGATTTCTTGTTTGGGAGTGCTGGCATTTGAACTCATGGCCTACAGGGCCAAATTCATGAATGATTGAGTGTCAGCATACCATAGTGGGGCAAACTGAGCTGACAGGCATTTCCCAGGACCTGAGATTAAGCCCCAGGGGTTGACAAAATAAGAACAGAATGACATGCAGATGGTAGTATGCTAATAAATATATGTCTTTATAGTGTACCAGAGATGTCTATCCATTATTCAGTTATATAGTCTACATTCTTAACAATTCTTGGGTATTTATTATGTCTCCATATAATTAATGTTATTGTTTTCATCCTTAATAAACTATTAAGTAAATCAGTGTTCTGAAATTAATGTGTCCCTGTAAGAAATAGTAGTCTTTTCAAAAACATAAACTCTGGGCTTGGCGCTGTCCCTGCACTATTCAGCTCAAAGCGAGCACTCTATCACTTGAGCCACAGAGCCACTTCCAGAAATAGTAGTCTTTTAATGCTTCATATTAAATAAAATTAGTCAGCCTACTGAAATCATAATGTCTAATTTTATACGAGTATCACTCATGAGCAACTCATTCAACCGTGACACTTACAACATTCAATCATTATTCCTATAAATGGGAATGGGTCTCTTAGGATCTCCCGCCATCCGGAAGTGACATGACTTAGATTCGACTCTAGGCTTATATTGCCATGCAGGACTATGTCTTCCCCAGTACCCTGCCAGCCTTCAGCAATACAAGGTGAAGTACCCTTTGGAGCCGTGTCATTCAAACCCAAATGGTCATGGTGCAAAATGTTAAAACTTCATCTCACCACTTCTTCTGTGTGCATTTTTCCTTTCCACAAGGCCTGGAGGTCCAGGATCCCAGGATTGCCTGTGGTTCCAGTGGCTGCACCCCAGACTAGAGTGATGGAAGATGAGGCAGAGTTGCCATGTCCTGAGTTCAAGACCTTGCTTCACACAAAATAAATAAATAAATAGATAGACAGACAGACAGACAGACAGACAGACAGACAGACAGACAGACAGATAGATAGATAGATAGATAGATAGATAGATAGATAGATAGATAGATAGATAGATAGATAGATAGATAGATAGATAATCTCCCTGGCTTGCAATTGGTGCCGTTTTTTCTGCCAGGCTTTGGATTGAACTCAGGGTCTGGGTAACTTTGCAGCACTGTGGACAAAGGAGAAGCTCACCGTGCTTGAAGTCAAGAAAGTCAGGCTTGCTCCCTAGGCTTGAATTCAAGCCCCAGCTCTGGGAAACATACTATTTATGTATATTGTAATGATAAGATTCATACTTACTTATAGATGTTCAGTACATATCTTGTTTGTTGTGGTTATTTATTGTATTTCTGTTTTATTCATTAACCATTTATTTTATTGACTGTGATAACATGCATTCCATTTATTATTTTGATGACATCCTATCACATAGTATCTAGATTTGTAGAAGTGTTCTCAATCATGTCTGACATCCAGAACGCTCAGAACAAAGGAAAACAGGTGTCACGCTTGGCTTCTTACTCCACGATCCAATTGTTGGCAGTGCTGGAATCTGAACTCAGGGCCTAGCAGAAACAATTCATGAATGGGTGTGTCAAAACGACAACCTCTAGCCCAGGAAACTGCCAGGCAGTTCCCAGACTCTGACATCAAGCCACAGGGGTGGACAAAATAGCCATACATGGATAGGCAGGTGGTAGGATACCAATAAATATATTTTTGTATAGAGTGCCAGAGACATCTACCTAGGATTCAATGACATCAACTACATTCCTACCAACTCTTAGGTAGTTATTATGCGCCATGAAGGAATAGGATTCTTTTCATGCTTAATAAACTATTCAATAAGATCAATGTGTATAATTTTAGACTAGACCTATGCATATAGAAACTTCTCAATCATAGTTTGTTAACATTCCATCGGTATTCCGATGCATAGGAATAAGTCTCTTGGGAAATCCCCCGATTGGTAGGTGTCAGGACCAGCAGTTAAACTCAGGGCCTACATTGCTGCATGGGACTATGGCTTCCCGGATAGCCCACTAGCCTTCGCCAATGCACGGTGAAGTACCCTTTGTAGACATGTCATTCAGACCCAGGATGGTCACCATAGAAAGGGAAAAAAATGTAAAAAATCCATCCCGCGGCTTTTTTTTTCTCTCTGTGTGTTTGTGTGTGTGTGTGTGTGTGTGTGTGTGTGTGTGTGTGTGTTTTCCTGCAAGACTTCAAAGCCTAGAATCCCAGGATTGGCTATGGGCCCATGGCAGCCTGTCACATGAGGTGATTGAAGCTGAGGCAGAGTTAACACGAACTGAGTTCAAATCCCTTCCTTGGCAAATAATAATAGTAATAGTAATAGTAATAATAATAATAATAATAAACACCCTGGCTCAGAACTCGCACCATTTTTCTATGACTGCTGGGTTTCCAACTCAGGTCTGGGTAAATCTATAGCACTGTGGAGGAAAGGGAAGCTCACCATCCTTGAAGACTACAATATCAGGCTAAGTCACAGGGCCTGAATTGAAGCCCCAGTATTGGCAAAAATAATATACCCACCTATTTTACATATAGGATCTCTATTTACATACATGTGTGGAATGCCTCATGAATTCAGTATAGTTACTCTTTTTATTGTGTGTCTTAGTCATGTATGCATTTTGTGTTTTATTGAGCATGGTGACAGATATAACTGTGCAGAAACGGATGACAACCTATTCCCATGGCTATCGAGTTGCCTATATAGCATTCTCCATCCTCCCTGAGAACCTGGACTTTCATAGGAAAACAGGTGGATAGATGTGTTTCTCACATGAGAGTTCATCTATTGGCGGTATTGGGATTTTAACTCAGAGCCCAGCAGGGCCAATTGGCGAAAAGTTCTAGGTGAGGATACCAGCCTGTGAGCAACTAAGGAGCTAGACCTTTCCCAGGACCTGACATCGAACCCCAGGGAGGGCCACGATAGTCCTAAATTCATAATTTAAACACAGGATCTATATTGACATACATATGCGGTCATCATTTTGCATTCGGTGCACTTCTCCTTAATTTGTGTCTAATTCATGGAGGTATTGTGTATTTTACTGAGTATGGTGACAGCTATAACTGTGTTGACATGGATGACAAACTTTTCCCATGGTTACAGGGTTGCCTATGCATTCATTCTCCAGCCTAGCTGAGACCCAGGACTTTCACAGGAGAGGAAAACAGGTGCAAGGACTGGCTTCTGACATCAGGATGAATCTTTTGTCAGTGCTGGGATTTGAACTCAGGTATGGGTATCTCTGTTGCACTGTGGGGGAAGGGGAGGTTCACCATCCTTGAAGACTAGAATGTCAGGCCTAGTCCGGGGCCTGATCTGAAGTCACAGCACTGGACAAAATAAGAAGCCCAGCTCTTTTTAACATAGGATCTCTATTTACGTACAGGTGTGGTATGCATCTTGCATTCAGTGTAGTTATTCGTTTTATTTTGAGTCTTTTTCAAGGATGTATTGTGTATTTTATTGAGCATAGAATGACATATAAAACTGTGCTGACATGGATGACAACCTATTCTCATGGGTGTAGAGTTGCCAATGTTTCTTGATTCTTGCTGAGACCCAGCACTTGCACAGTACAGGAAAACAGGTGCAAGAATTGGCTTCTCACATCAAGATAAACCTTTTGGTAGTGCTGAGATTTGAACTTGGGGTCTAGGAAGCCCAACAGCCAAATGGGTCCACATGAGCCCATCAGCTTGTGAGCCACTAAGGAGCTAAGACATACCTAGACCTGAGATCGAGCCCCAGGGTGGGGACGGGGCACAATATTCATCCATTCATAAGCTGAAGCTAGTATGCTAATTACCTATTTGGATAGAGTAGGAGATGTAGCGAGCTGTGTTCAAATCCTATCTACCATTCAAGTACCGATTCTTGCATCTTTCCCAATGCCTCCATTTCCTGAATGTGATTCTTATTGTCACACTTCATGAACTCTTAATTAAAAATAATTGTTGTGCCATACATCTTGCCTATCATTTCCTATGAGAATCATGCATGAACTAAACTCTTCCCTAGGCCTGAATTCAAGCATCTCATAACATTTATAGACATGTTAAATATATGATTTCTACTTACATCAATATATTCAGTCTATATCATGTTTTTTGGAGTGATACATTATATTTTATCATTTATTTATTTATTTAGCATTTATTTTATGGACCGTGAGTGCACCTATAACATTTGTTACATTTATTCCCATCTATTCCATAGCGTGTAGCTTTGCAGACTTATTATGAACTTGCATAGAAAAGGAAAACAGGTGTCACCCTTGAAATATTACATCAGGAAGAAATTTTTGGCAATGATGGGACCTGATGTGAATTCCTGAAAGGCCGAATTCATGAATGGGTGAGTGTCAGCACCGCAGCCTCTAGCCCATTCAGCTGCCAAGTGGATCTCAGGACCTGGGATCAAGCCCCAGGTTTGGCCAAAATAGCAGTAACTTTCTATGATGATGGAGATATATAAATAAATAAAATTTATGTATTTATTTTAGTGTCTGGTCGTGGGGCCTGAACTTTGAGCCTGGGTGCTGTCGCTCAGCTCAAGGCTAGCACTCTACCACTTGAGCCACAGCACCACTTCCGGCTTTTTTTCTTTTTGCTTATGTGGTGCTGAAGAATTGAACCCAGGGCCTCAGGCATGCAAGGTAAGAGCTCTACAACGGAGCCACTTTTCCAGCCCAAATATAAATTTAGATATTTAGGCACTGCCAGAGGTGTCTATCTAGTATTCAATGACATATACTACCTTCCTACCTATTCTCATGTATTTAGTGAGAGCTCCATTTAATCAATAGTATTCTTTTAATACATAATATAGTATGAATTAAAGTCAATCCCTGTCCAGTGATTATTGGGTCTAATTTTAAGCAAGACCGATTGACGGACTACTCATCCAACCATGACATTAACCACATTCTTCTGGTGTTCCTATGGACAAGAATATTTTCTTAGGCTCTTCAGCCCCTTGTAAGTGGCATGACTGGGATTCGAACTCAGGGCCTAGTGTCCACGTTGGCCTATGGCTTCACTGATAGAGCCAGCCTTCAGAAATGCCAGATGACCTACAGGTTGCAGCCATGTCATTCACATCCAGGATGGTCAACGTGCAAGGAAGGAAAACAGAAACTGCTGACCGTCCTCGGTTTGTGGCTTTTTTTCGGTGCTGTTTTCATTTTCTTTTCCTGTGAGCCCCTGAGGTCTAGGACCACAGGATGGGCTGTGGGTCCAGAGGCTGCACTATCCCAGCCTAGGGTGATGGAAAATGAGGAGGAGTTGCCACAACCTGAGTGCAAACCCTGTGCTTGGCAAAAATTAATTAATTAATTAACAACACTATTGAAGCTCCTTGTCTTGGATTTCGTGCCATTTTATTGTCTGCCATGCCAGGGATGTCACCTTGGGATCTAGGTAACTCTGATGCACTTGTGGGAGGCGGAGGAAAGGAAGATATCCTCCCTTGAATGCAAGCAATTCAGGCCTGTTCCCTAGGCCTGAATTCAAGCCCCAGCCCTGGAGAACATAACATTTATAACCATTTTTATTTTATCATTTATACTTACATCCATACATTCAGTCTATATCTTGTTTGTTGGAATGATTAATTATATTTTATTATATATTTATTTGTTTACAATTTATTTTATGGACTATGAGTGCACCTATTACATTTATTACATTCATTCAAATCTATTCCATAGCAGGTAGCTTTGCAGACATATTATAAATATCATACCTGACACCCAGCACTTGCACAGAAAAGGAAAACAGGTATCATACTTGCAATCTGACTCCAGGAAGACATTTTTAGCAATGCTGGGAACTGAACTGAGGGCCTAGAGGCCCCATTCACAAATAGGTGAGTGTCAGCACAGCAGCCTCTAGCACATTCAGGTGCCAGGTGGATCCCAGGACCTAGGATGGAGACACAGGTTTGGCCAAAATAGCAATACCTTTCTATGCAGACAGTGGTATACAAATATATATTTAGATATTGCCAGTGATGTCTATCTGTTATTCAATGACATATACTACCTTCCTAGTGATTCTCAGGTACTTAGTGAGGACTCCATTTAATCAATAGTATTCTTTTAGGGGATGGGAAGGTGGCTCATTGGGAGAGTGTTATCCTGCATGCATGAGTCCCGGTTTCGATTCCTCAGCAACACATGTTCAGAAAAAGCTGGGAATGGCACTGTGTCTCACATGGTACCGCCCTAACCCTGAGCTGAAAAGCTGAGGGATAATGCCAAGGCCCAAGTTCAGTCCCCACTACTGACAAAACACACACACACACACACACACACACACACACACACATACACAATGTATTCTTTTAATGCATAATAAACTATAAATTAAAATCAATCCACATCTTGTGAATACTGGATTTAATTTTTGCTAGACTAATTGACAAACTACTCATCCAACCATAACATTGATCACATTCCTCTGGTGTTCCTATGGACAGGCAATAGTTTCTTACGCTCTCCAGCCCTTTGTAAGTGGCAAGACCGGGATTCAAACTCAGGGCCTAGGTGTACAGATGGGCCTATGGCTTCGCTGACAGCCCACTGACAGAAATGCCAGGTGACCTACAGGTTGCAGTCGTGTCATTTGGACCCGGGATGGTCACCATGCATGGAAGGAAAACAGAGAAACCTCTAACTGTTTGCAATTCGTGGCTATTTTTCCTTGCCATTTTCATTTTTTTCCTGTCAGCCATGAGGCCTAGGCTCCCAGGATGGGCTGTGGGTCCAAAGGCTGCACAAACCCAGCCTAAGCTGATGGAAGCTAAGGCAAAGTTGCCACGACCTAAGTTCAAATCACGTGCTTGGCAAATAAATAATAAATACATACATACATACATACTTACATACATACATACATACATACATAAATAGAAAATAAAATAAAATGAATTTAAAAAATTTAAAAATACTAATGGTGCTCTCTGGCTTGGATTTCATGCTCGTTTTTTTCTGCCCGGCCTGGGATTTGCACTTGGAGTCTGGGAAAATCTAATGCACTCTGGGGGATGGAGAAACTCACCCTCTTTGAATACAAGCAATTCAGGCCTGTTTCCTAGGCCTGAATTCAATCCCCACCCTGTTAATTAATATTCATCCACATTTGAAATGATTAATATCTACATATTTATGTTTGCTGCATATTGCTTTGAGTGTGTTTATTTTTTGTATTATTAATTCATTATATTTATTTACTATTAATACACTTATAACACGTATTAAATTTATTACATCTTATGAAAATTATACAGATTTGCATATGTATTATATATCTTACTTCAGACCCAGGTCATTCACAGAAATTTTACAGTAGATGATCCCATGCCAAGGAAAACACAAAGAATACACTAACCAAAGTCTAAATTATCCCTAGGCACCCCAGTGGCTCACATATTTAATCCTAGCTACTCAGGAGGCTGAGAACTGGAAGATGAAATTTCAAAGCCAATGAAGGCAGAAAAGCCTGAGAGACATCATCTCCAATTAACTGGCAAAATGCCAGGCTACAGGTACAGCTGAAGTGGTAGAAAATCAGCTATGAACAATGAAGCCAAGGAAGAGCAAGCTGAGTTCAAATGTGAGCAGAGGGGGTTGGGGGAACAGAGAACAAAACAATACACAAATCTCACCTAATTTATGGTACCAACCAAACTGAAAAGAAAAATGAAGCTTTTTCATTTGTATAACTTTACATGAGCACATATGCTCTTAGGTACACTTCAAAGCTATGTTTTCAATAATATATATATACATATATATTTTAATAATGCATATATATATTTAAATAAACTCAGAAACCAGCCATTGAATAAATACTTCTGAATTAGTGCCTTAACCATGGCACTATAAATTATTTATACTAAAAGTGTTTTCCAAGTTTCTTTTCTCAGAATCCATCTTTTTTTTCATGTGCCTGGCAACAGTGACTCATGCCTATAATCCTAGCTACTCAGGAGGCTGTGATCTGAGTTTGGCGGTTCAAAGTCAGCCCAGGCAGATAAGTCTGTGAGACTCTTATCTCCAATAAACCACTAGAAAACCGAAGTGGCACTGTGACTCAAGCAGTAGATCGCTTGCCTTGAGCTGAAGAGCACAGGGATAAACCCTGAGTTCAAGCCCCAGGACCCCCCAAAAAATGTTTGTTCATGCAGATCATAAAATTCTAACATTCTGAGCTTTAGGAAACTTTTCTGCCAGGGTCTTATGCTCTTTAGGCAAGTACTCCACTACTGAGATACATCACAGTCCCATTGTTTTCGTTTTTCATTTTACAATCCAGTTTATTCCCAAAATGCTTAGAAGTACCTACTGTCCTCACATAAGTGAGGTTTTATTCAGAAATCCTATCTTTTGTGCTACGAGGACTCCCCTAGTGTATTTCGTGGTAGGCACTGAGGAAAACTCATACGACACAAATGCAGAGAGTTTATGATTGTAGAAAAAACTCTAAATAGAAATAAATTCAACTGTCCCGATCTTTTAGGGAGAAATGTCCTTATTTTCATTCTCACTCTTCAGGGCAGATGGTCAAAATAGAAACACCAATGTGCTATGCTGAAATGTAAAAGTTTAGACCCCTTTTTTGAAAAACTCTCATATTATAAAATCAATATGTATCAAATAAAGGTGAAGTGAACTTAAAAAATATTAAAAATGCTAATGAAGCTCCCTGGCTTGGAATGTGTGCCATATTTTGTCTGCAAGTCCTGGAATTTGAACCCGGGGTCTGGGTAACTCTATTGCACTGTCAGGGAAGGGGAAGCTCACCCTGCTTGAAGACCAGTAAGTCAGGCCTATTCCCTAGGCCTGAATTCAAGCCCCAGACCTGGAAAACATACTCCTTATATACATTTTAAAGATAGGATTGAACTTCCATACAGATGTTCAGTCTATATTATGTTTGGTGTGGTTATACATTATATTTTTTCCATTTATTTACCGTTTATTTTACTGACACTGATGCATCCTAACTATGTTTTACATTGTTTACATCCTAACATATACCATCTAGATTTGTAGATGTGTTCTCCATCATGCCTGACACGCAGAACTCTCCCAGAAAAGGAAAACAGGTGTCGTATTTGGCTTCTTACTCCAAGATTAAATTTTTGGCAGTGCTGGGATCTGAACTCAGGGCCTAGCAGGTCTAATTCATGAATGGGTGAGTGTGAGCACAACAGCCTCTCACCAGTGAAGCTGTGAGGTGGTTCCTAGGTGCTGAGATCGTGACCCAGGATTGGCCAAAACAGCGATACAAGGATAGGCAGGCAGTAGTATACAAATAAATATATATTGGTAAAAAGCACCATAGCCTCCTATCTATGATTGAATGACATATACTACATTCTTCCCAACTCTTAGGTATTTATTATAACACAATTAAAGGAATGCTATTCTTTTCATGCTTAATAAAGCAAGAAATTAAGATCAATCAGTGTCCTAGGATTACTGCATCCAATTTTAGGCTTGACCAATGCACAAACTTCTCTTTCAATTGATATTCCTATGCATAGGAATGAGTGTCTTGTGATCTCCTGCCATTGGTAGTTGTCAGGACCTGGATTTGAACCCAGGGCCTATGTTGACAGGTTGGCCTATGGCTTCCCTGCTAACCCGCCAGCCGTCAGGAATGGCAGTTCAGGTGTAATTTGCACCCGTGGCATTCAGACCCAGGATATTCACCGTGCAAAGATTAAAAAAAAATTAAACCCCCATCCCTCTGCAGCTTGCCACTTTTGGTGCTATCCTACTTTTTTTTTCTTTCCGTAAGCCCTCTGGGCCTAGGATTCCAGGATTGGGTATGGGTCCCGAGGCTCCACCTAGCCTAGGGTGATCAAAGCTGAGGCAGAGTTGCCACGACCTGAGTTCAAGCCCTAAAAAAGCCACAAAAAAGAAAAAATAAAAAAAAATGATTATTCAACTATATTTAAAAAAATAGAGCTCTCTGGTTTGGAATTTCTGCCAGTTTTGTTTCCTAGACTGAGATTTGAACTCAGGAACTTGTAGCAATGTGAGGGAAAGTGCAGATTTGCTACTATTTGAGTTCAAACACCATGCCAAGCCAAAACTAAAAAATTAAGTCACTGAGTTTGGTAGGGGGAGTAGTTGTGGAGATGGGAGGTAAGGGATGGTAGGGGGAAAACAAAGGAGAAGGTAACAATGCTCAATAGGAAATATACTCATGACGTTGTTCATGTAACTGTGACCATTCTGTACAACATTTTTACAATAAAAAACATACAAAAAAGAAACCATGTAGTATTTCGAGAAACGCTTTGGGGGTAAGGGGAGGATGTCTGAATAGATGTACAAAATTCTACACTGCTTTTTATTTAATGTTCAGTATGGAACTGAATAAACATAACTGCTTCCATTAAAAGATTAAGTTACTGTCTTGGAACTGGGGCCAGTATTTCTACCATTGTTGGGATTTGATCTAACTGTCCAGGTAACTCTTTTGTACCATGAGTAAAGGAAAAATTTACTGTCCTTGAGGAAAAGAAATTCAGGCTAGAGTTCCCATGACCTGAATGAAGGCCCTGCAATGGAAAAGATATTTCTATACATGTGTAATAGATGATATATACGTACATATGTATGTTTATTACATGTTATGATTTTCATTATTGATTTTGTATTTATTTTTTTATTTGATTAATTTTTTATTGTTTATTTTATTTATATTATTCCCATTTACATTTTGCACATGTATTATAAAATTATACACAATAATTTAGGACATTGATTCATTTATCATTAAAACTTTTTGTGTTGAAACATGATACATAATTAAATGGAGGCATTTGTCACAGTCTTCTCACGTTTAGAGTCTCTCCCAAGAATGAGCTTTGTCTTATTTATCTTTGGACACCTTACTATAGGGGTGTTTTTAGATGATTTATACTGAGAAGGCTTTTCTTGAGGACAGGAAAATTGTGGGATAAAATTGTAAGGGGGAGGCTAGAAATGTGGCTTAGTGCTAAAGAGCTCACTCAACATTCATGAATACCAGGGTTTGAATCCTCAATGCCACATATTCAGAAAATGCCAGATGCAGTGGAGTGGCTCAAGTGGTAGAGTGCTAGCCTTGAGAAAAACAATCCCCAGGACTGTCAAAAACAATAGGCCAGATGCTGGTGGCTCACACCTGGAAAACTACCTTCTCATGAGGCTGAGATTTGAAGACCACAGTTCAAAGACAGCCTAGGCAAGAAAAGCCTGTTAGATTCTTATCTCCAATGAACCACTAAAAAATCCCATGTGGAGCTGTGGCTCAAGTGGTAGAGAGTTAGACTTGACTGAATTGCTCAGAGACAGTGCCCAGGTTTGATACAAGACACACAACTGGAAAAAATCGAGGGTTAATCAAAGTACTTTTCCTATTTGCTAATTATGAGAATATTCTCTGGAAAATCAACACTAATATACACCAGAATTGGAGTCAGACCTCCAGGCTTAAGTGTAGCAGATCCACATGCCCAGCCTCACTGACTCTAGCATTGTAACCTTGTGTCCACAGGGTTCTGAAAGGTCCAATGTTGAAAGGCTTAATATGCTCCCCATACCCTTTTGTGATAAGCAGTTGACTTGTATTGTCAATTTCATTACTCATCTGAACCTAGCAGAGCACCAGTAGCTCTTGCCCATCACCCTAGCTCAGGAGGCTGAGGTCTCAGGATCACACTGAATCCAGCCAGGGCAGAAAAGTCTATGACACTCTGACTTCCACATCTGAAAGGTCAGATGTTCAAGAGCTTCTTGTTTTTCCCTTGGTGATGAGAAGTTACTCTAAATGTTCTTAGTGTTCTTGACCCATTGCCCCATCCTGGGTTCAAATGAAGTTCTCAGGATCCAAGCCCTGACACAGTCAGCAGGAAGAACTCCAGTGTAACACTGTATTTGAAGGACAGAAAACAATTTCAAAAGCCAGGCTAGGTGAAGAGAACAAGGAGGCAGAATATACACACTCAACAGGGAAGTGAGCTGCAAAACCACTTCATTCATTCCAGGGACAGCCAGCAATGGGAGAAACCTGAAATGTTTGTTACAGTTACACCAGGATCAGGCTTTTCTCAGCTTCCTCAAACAATGACTCACCTTCCTCACTCAGGTGAAGAGAGCTTCAGGCTATCTTTAGGTTACCAATAGAGAGCCAGTTTAGTGAGGGAGAGGGGAGGAACAGAGTAGAAAAGCCCTGCTCTCTGGTCTTAGGGAGTGGGTTTTTTACTCTCCATCTATCAGATTTGAAGGCCCTTCTTCTACCTCTGCCAGTCTTTTCTCCTTCCTTCATTCTCCACATCATTAATGCTAATCCCCAGTCCAAGGTGAGGCAGGGTCATTTCTCTTTTGTCCCCAAGCAGCTGAGTTAGAACCTGGCTCTGCCCTCTTGGCTCTGCGGCATTCGGCTGCCTGAGAAGTGGTAAAGAGACATTTTTCCTGCTTTGTGGTCGTGTGAAGGTGATGCTGGTGTCCTGGCACACTGCAGAAGCTTCATGACTGGGAATTGTTCCCTTCTTTCCTCCTGAAGTCCAAGACCAGATTCATCTATCATTTTTCTATCTATCTATCTATCCATCTATCTATCTATCTATCTATCTATCTATCTATCTATCTATCTATCTATCTATCTATCTATCTATCTATCTATCTATCTATCTATCTATCTATCTATCTATCTATCTATAATCTATTGACCTTTCTTTCTTTCTGTCTTTCTTTCTTTCTTTCTTTCTTTCTTTCTTTCTTTCTTTCTCTCTTTCTCTCTTTCTTTCTCTCTTTCTCTCTTTCTTTCTCTCTCTTTCTCTCTCTTTCACTCTTTCTTTCTCTCTTTCTCTCTTTCTTTCTTTCTTTCTTTCTTTCTTTCTTTCTTTCTTTCTTTCTTTCTTTCTTTCTTTCTTTCTTTCTTTCTTTCTTTCTTTCCTTCTTTCTTTCTTTCTTTCTTGCTTGCTTTCTTGCTTTCTTTCTTGCTTTCTTTCTTTCTTTCTTTCCTTATTTCTTTCTATGTATCTATCTATGTACCAACTTATCTACCTGCCTACCTACCTACCTACCTAACTAACTACCTAACTACCTACTTAGTTATCTCTTTGACATTTCTTGGGCTGAACTCAAGGCCTGGGCATTGTCTCTAGCACTCTGTTACTTGAGCCACAGCACCAATTCTGGATTTTTCTGTGTATGTGTTACTGAGGAATCGAACCCAGGGCCTCTTGAATGCTAGGCAAGCACTCTCCCACTAATCCACATTCCCAGCCCCCTCATCTATTTTCTTAATGGTAGTTTTTACATATATATGCTACCATTTTGTGTCCCCAATTATAATTTTCTGAATACTGCTTATTTCTATGAACTCTGATCTTCTTTTCCCCTGCCTGATTTGTGACTGCTCCTGCATTGGCCTCATAATAAAATGTAAATAAAGGCTGCTGAGAGCTTCAGTGTGCATCATATAAGGAAATAGGCCTAGAATCCAGGAAGAGAAAATCAATGAGGCTGAAATGAAGAGAATGATGCAGTATGTACAATGAGCATATCTAAAACATAAATCTGTAAATAAAAGCAGAAGTTTTGCATACAGCCTCTTTGCACTTAGGGACTTAATATACACACGTAAGTAAGTAGGACACTGATACATAAACTTGGCCTTCTCTTTTTGAATTTTCTCTTGTGGCCATCCTATGGCTTAAACTGAGGAAGTGATGCATTCCTCGGCTGTTTTTCACAAGGCAGAGGTTCTACCACTGGCACAGCTCCACTTCCAGCCACCTGGTTCTTCAATGGACATAAGCACCTCCCAGGCTTTCCTGCCTGGTCTGGCCTGTATGGCCTGCTTGGCTTTCTCTCTCAAAGCTGGAGCTCTACCCTCTAGGCCACCGTTCCACTTCTGGTTTTCTGGTGGTTTATTGGAGACAATAAACCTTTCCTGCTAGGGCTGGCTTTCACTGGAAGTCTTCTGAGGAGGCTTCAAGTGTATTTCCTCAGAGATTCATCTAGGCGCCGCTCCACCCAAACCTTTAGTCTAAATCTCGAGAGGTACTAGAGAAAAACGGAAACAGGAACATGCTTCTAGTGTGTCCTAGATACTTAAGGTTGGAGATACAAACAATCATAATTATTAGATCATTTTATAGGCAAAAGGAGCAATACAGATAGTATAAGGATCGCTCCAGCTTTCGGTCCTCATATCCTGAGACAGTAAATTCACTGCAGCTCAATGCTAAGTGACAGAACTGGCATGTCCTGTTGACATTTGATCCTAAATCCTGTAACACTCATTTCTCACTTTTGGCTTCAACCCTGTGAAGAGAGGGTAAGATGAAGAGAGAAAATACTCTCAGAGAAAACAGGTATAAAGAACATTGGGTAGTTTACTTATAAGTCTCAACCATAGGAATGACCTTATTAAGAAGTATGTCCAGATTATAAAACAAAGAAGAAAAAAAAGAAGGTGAAAGTGCCTGCTGACTGTAATCCCAGCTCCTCAGAAGGCTGAGATGTAGAGAATTTGAGTTTGAAACCAGCCAGTGTAAGATAGTCCTTGACAATGTTATTTCTAAGAGATCACAGAAAAACCCAGAAGTGGGGCTGTGACTCAAGCTTAATGCAGTACCCTTGAGCAAAAGGAACTCTTGTACCAGGCCTAGGCTCATAGTTCAACCCCAGGACTGCCCCCTCAAAAAAAAACTGTACCACAATTTCTTTGTGTATGTATGGATGTATTCCTCTAGGTGAAACTCCTGAGTAGGTATGATGAGTGGCACCAAGCAAGGAAAATTGTATTCAATGCAATGAGTTCGTAACAAAGAGACTGCTTTTTTAAAATTTTATTTTATTTTATTTGTGAACATACTGTACAGAGGGGTTACAAGTACATGGCCAGGATAATGCGTACATTTCTTACCAAGCATTGCAGCCTCCTCCTTTGTTTACCCTTCACATCCCTTCCCCTATGATATTGCATGTTCCAGGGCTCCCCTCACTGCTCCCAATGTAGCCTGAGGGGTTCTCTTCATCCCAGGCCTGCTGGAAGAAGTCTCCCTCATTGTCTGGACAGGAACACAAAAGACCTCACTCCTGTACAGCTGTGTACCAAATAACTCCATCTGGGCCAATTAGTGAAGATGTGTGGGTGGGCTCTGAAGGTCAGGAGAAAAAAGCCTGTTTTTACCCTTAGCTATCTCTCTTCCCAGTGCTCTGTTTTAAGAGGAGACCTTCATTTTTGCCACCTCCCATTGCAGGCCAAGTTCTGTGCTCTTATCCTGCCTTTATGAGACTATATTCCAGTGTACAGATACAGTGCTCAATATAATTCAGGAGTCCTTCAGGCAGACAACTAGGGCACTGAACATAATGAAACGTTTCATAGTCGGCAATGATGGGCCTATAATGTTTCTCCTAGGTTTCCAGAACCTTGGGAAATCCAAGCACATGTTGGATATCACAAAGCTTCCTGTCATCTAGGACTGATGAAGCTCATCAGGTTTTGAAACCTTTGACCTCTCCTAGTTGGGCCTTGGGTGGTTAGGTTTTGAGGTTAAACATAAGGCCTGGGTGCTGACCATGAGTTCAGATCTGAAGTCTAGTGCTTTACCACTTTGTCACAGCTTCACTTCTGCTTTCTCTCTGTGTGTGAGTGTGTATACGTGCATGTGTGTGTGCATACACTAGTCCTGGAGCTTGAACTCAAGACATGAGCACTGTACCTAGTTTCTCTTGTACAATGGTTGACCTCTCCCACTTGAACCACAGAGCCCCTTCAGGCTTTTTCCTAGTGATGTGGTTCTGAGAAATCCAGCCCAGGGTTTCATACATGCAAAGCACTGTACCCCTAGGGCACATTCCCAGTCCTCTACTTCAAGTTTGTTAGTTTGTTTCTGTCTTCTTTTTGTTGTTGTTGTCATTGTAGGAGTTGAAAAGCTGTCCCTGAGCTCTTCAGCTCAAATCTTGTGCTCTACCACTTGAGCCACAGAGCCACTTCCGGTTTTCTGGTGGTTCATTGGAGCTAAGTGTCTCAAGGACTTTCCTGCCCAAGCTAAAACTTTGAACCATGATCTTCAGATCTCATCCTCCTAAGTAGCTAGGATGATCGGCATGAGCCACAAGCACCTAGCTTCCACTTCAGGTTTCTTAGTGGTGAATAGGATATAATAGTCTCATGGTATCTTTTGTGTCAGGGATAGTTTGGAACCCCGACCTCAGCTTCTTGAGAAGGCAGGATGACAGACCTCAGTTATAGAACCCTAAGCTGTGACACTCTGCTGCAAGGGGGTCCTTGGCTGTGTGTGGTGAGTGCTAGCCATGAGCCCAAGAGGTATGGGTCAGTGCCTAAGCCCTGAGTTCAAGGTTCATGACTTAGTAAAAACAAGACAAAACAATTGTCTCCTGTAGACAACTCACTAGTCTTCAGTAATACATAATTTTGTCCCTGCCATGGGGACAGATCTGAGCCTCAATATTCTTTTCTGCATAGTCATGTCAGTTGGAGTTCTTACAAGGACAAGATGAAAGCATGCACCCTTTGAAGGACAAAATACATAACACTTTTTTTTGTCGTTCATGGGGCTTGAAATCTGGGCCTGAACAAAGTCCTTCAGCTTTTCAGCTCAAGGCTAGTGCTCTACCACTTGAGCTACAGCGACACTTCCAGTTGTCTGGTGGTTTATTGGAGATCAGAGTTTCAGTGACTTTCCTGCCAGGGCTGGCTTTGAACCACTATCCTCAAATCTCAGCCTCCAGAGTAGTTAGGATTAGAGGCATGAGCCACTGGTGCCCGGCTCCAAATAACCCTCTTCACAGGACTCAGCACACAGCATCCTGTGAAAGACTCATCACCCAGCACCCAATGCAAGACTCAGCACACTGCACCCTGTGAAGGACTCAGAACATAGCATCCTGTGCAGGACTCAGCACACAGCACCCCATAAGGGCCCCAGCATTCCAGGAAGGACTCATCACATAGATGCATCCCACAAGCTGTCATTAGTATTAGGGTGCTTTCATCAGTATCACCATTCTTTCAGAAACACATCACAAATTGCACAAAGTTCACATCTAATGATTCAGAGAAGCATTTTTTGGGGGGGAGTCAGCCACAGGGATTGCACTGAAATGTTGGGGGTACTGTCCTAAGATCTTTTGCTCAAGGCTAGAGATCTATCACTTTGATCCACAGCTCAGAGTTTCACAGACATCCCGCCAGGACTGGGTTTTAAATACACCAGTGTCAGATCTCAGCCCCCGAGTAGCTTGGATGACAGGGGTGAGCAAGCCAGCAGCATCTGGTTCTGTGGGGCTGAGTTGCAGTCGTATACCTCTGAGTAAGTCAGGTTAGATGGCAGCTGTCAGCACCAGACTCCCGGCTGGCTCTGTGATGAGGTATTTGAAGTCCTATCCTTATAGAGTTGCACTCACAACATTCAACATTTTTTCATGCCTATCCTGGACCTTGAATAAGAGTCTAGAAACAGTCCCTAGGCTTTTATGCTCAAAGCTAATGCTCAACTGCTTGAGCGAGAGCACAACTTCTGGATTTTTATGTGCTTGTGATAGTGAGGAATCGAATCCAGGGCTTTGTATGTACTAGCTATCATTATACCCAGGAGTGACAAGTGTATGAACAGATAAATGTGTAGATTGGCATATATGTATATGTATATACATATATATATACACATATATGTATGTATAAGACAAGAGAAATGTGTCTGTATATTAAGAAATTACATATATTATATTACTATCCATTATTGACATTCAAATTATTCCTTCCACTTTTAAGTATCATGGTTGAATACATAGTAAAGTATTAATTGAAAATTAATCAATGTAATAAAATTGTTGTGTATAATTTTATGGTATACTCATACACTAACTACTAATTTGTTACTTTTATAAAATTCCATTCGAATTGATGTACATGCAAATGGGTTTCTTGGAATCTCCCGCCAATATTTAGTGGCAGCCCTGGGATGCAACCTCCAGGCCTAAGTTATGGTTTTGGTTTTGGCGTCCCTAATAGCCAGCCAAACATCAGCATGCAATGTCATGTACACTTTCAGGGCTTTGTCATTTACACGCAGAATGGTCACAATGCAAAGGGAAAAAAAGTAAAACCACCTTCTTGAATTTCTCCATTTTATCCTTTTCCTATTTATTTTATCTCTTGCCAACCCCAATATTTGAACTTGGGTCCTAGAATCCCAGGGCCAGCTGTGGCAGAGATGCCAAGAACTGAGTTCAAGCCCCGTGCTTGGCAAAAAAATAATAAAATAAAATAAGGCCATGGCTTGGAATTTGCACCATTTTTCTGGCAGGCCTGGGATTTGAACTCGGCATCTGGGTATCTCTGCGTCACTGTGGGTGAAGGAGAAGCTCACCGTCCTTGAAGACAAGAAATTCAAACCAGTTCCCAGGGCCTGAATTGAAGCTCCAGCACTGGAAAAAATACATACATGAGTTTAGTGAATATGATGTTTATTACCCTTATTCATTTATTATTATTACACATATAACATTTTGTTTATTACATCCTATCATACATGATATATTTGCATATGAATTATACATCATACTGAGACCCAGGACTTTTTTTTAGGAAAAAAATGTGTCAAAAGTATCTTTTTACTACATGAATACATTTTTGGCAATGCTGGGATTTCAACTCACGGCCTACAATGTCCAATACATAAATGGAGTCAAAGTCTTAGCACACCAACCTCTGGCAAACTGAGATGCAAGGAAGTTCTAAGGACCTGTTACCTGTTATCAAGCCACAGTAGTTCCCTATATATATATATATATATGTGTGTGTGTGTGTGTGTGTGTGTGTGTGTGTGTGTGTGTGTGTGTGTGTGTGTGTGTAGATTGCTGTATGCTGTATATATATATATGTAGAGAGAGAGAATATGAGGATATTATTAAATTTTATATATATATAGTTACCAATAATTAGTTATTAAGTTATGTCTCCATTTAATGATATATAGCTACCAATAATTAGTTATTAAATTATGTCTCCGTTTAATGAAGTATCATGGTTGAATACTTATGAAAGCATTAATTAAAAATTAATCAATATCCTTCCATTAGGGAAATCATAACATGGTGCTAGAATAGAAGATATAAATCCAATGATTTATGTGTGGCTTTCTAAAATAGAATCATGAATTAACTGCAAATTTAATTACTTTTATAACATTCCATTATCCTTCACATAAATAGGAATGAGTTTGTCAGGAGCTCCCTCCATTTCTGTGTGGCAGTTCTGGGGTTCAAACTCCAGGCCTGGGAAGTTTACTTAGAATGCAAACCATTGGAATGACACTGAAGATTTCAGATTGTCATGATTAAAAAAAGAACAAGAAGAAGCAAAGAAAGCCAGGTGTCAGTGGCTCCTGTTTGTAATCCTAGCTCCTCAGGAGACTGAGATGTAGAGAATGCCAATTTGAATTCAGCCAGGGCAGGAAAGTCTGCAAAACTCTTATTTCTAAGAGATCACAGGATAATATCCCCATGTGTTGGGGCTGTGGCTCAAGGGCAGAGTGCTACTCTTGAGAAAGAGGAGATTAAGGATAGGGCCTAGGCTCATATTTCAACCTGAGACCTGCCAAAGAAAAAAAGAAGGCAGTAACTCCATGTCTCTGTGTATGTATGGATGATGTATGGATGATATGCATTCAGCAGGTTGCCTATGACCAGATCCCCAACATGTGAATGCTGGGACAAGCCCTCAGAGAGTACTAAGCCAGTAGCTTGAACAAAGCATCCTTCTCTGCCATTTAATAACTGAAGCCCAGAAGGCTTGCCTTGGCTGGTGTATTCAACGGGTTCATTATGTTCTGGCTGAGGTGTCCCATTGGGACATCTAGCAGCCAGCCACTGCCTCCAGGGAGACCACTGTTCCTAGGCTGCAGGTATTGTGGAAGGTTCTGGCTCCATATTCCCTATCCCTCTGTAGGACTTGAGCCTAGATCTCTGGGGCCTGGTGGTTATCACTCATTCATCATTCCTCATTGCCAAGTCCCACTCTGGTCCCAAATCCTGGCAAAGATTTGAAATGCCCATCGATTTCTGTGCTGAAAAGAGTATGCCAATAAATCCCACCCTCATAGTTCCTGCTAGAAGTAAGCATTGGGCTGTGAATGTGGCTAAGTGGTAGAGTGCTTACCAAGCAAGCATGAAGCCCTTGGTTGGATTCCTCAGTATCACATAAACAGAAACAGCCAAAAGTGTCACTGTGGCTTCAGTGATAGAATGTAGCCTTGAGCAAAAGCAGCTCAGGAACATGCCTAGACCCTGAGATCAAGCCACAACACTGGCAAAAAAAAATGTGAGCTTGGTGAGACATACACTTCTGGAACTCAGAGGAGAGCCAAGGTAGGTAAGAGGTAGAGGGCAGGTGGTGGTGGCTCACCCCTGTAATAATAGCACTCAGGAAGTTGAGATCTGAAGATTATAACTGCAAGCCTGTGCAGGCAGGAAAGTCTATATGAGACTCTTTTCTCCAATTAAGCACCAAAAAAACCAGAGCTGTGGTACAAGTAGTAGAATGCTAGCCTTGAGCATAACAACTCAGGGATAACATCCATGCCATGAATTCAAACCCCAGGACTGGCACACACACACACACACACACACACACACACACACACACACACACACACCAAGATACAGCATTTGACAGTCAGCCTGCACTAGTTCGATCTCTAGCAACTCAGTATTTAAAAAAGTGAGAGAAAGGAAGGAAAGACTCGCTCCAGGAGGTGATATGACCAGTGCCAAAATTCCACAGGAGTTCTAACATGTGGAACAGGACAGAGGGCCTAGGGAAGATGGTGCAGAGCACGTGCAAAGGTCCTGAGGGGTGGTGTAGAGCAGGTGGTGTGGGTGGAATGAAGGTTCTATGGCCTCAGACAAGTCTGGCAGAACACTGAAGGCAGGGTCAAGGTTTGTACTTGAGTCACAGGTAGGGCAGAGGGTGGCGTCCCAGAATGGGGCTCAGGGGAAGACTAGCTTGACATTTTACCAAAGACCCCAGCCAATTTCTGTGGCTGGAAGCCTATTTTATACAGCTCCTGACCTTCAGGCCCCCTTTGCATGGAGGAGTCAAGGCAAATGAAGGGAAGAACTCTTGCTCTACCCAATGCCTCCAGTGGCTAAACCCCTGTAAATCCTAGCTATTCAGAAGTCTGAGATCAGAGATGGTTGGTCAAAGCCAGTTCAGTGGAGGAAAATTAGTGACACTCTTCTATCCAATGAACTACCAAAATCCAGAAATCAAGCTGTGGCTCAAGTGGTAGAGTACCAGCCTTGAGGGAAAAAGTTAAGAGCCCAGAGCCCAGACCCTGAGTTCAAGCCCCAGTACTGGCACAGAAAAAAATAAAGAAAGTTTTCAGGAGATCCCAGTCCACTGTGGTGAAAAGCCATTATCAGCTGGGTGCTTGTGGCTCATGCCTGTCATCATAGGTATTCAAGCCTGAGACCTGAGGATCAATCAAAATTAAAAGCTAGCTTGGGCAGACTCTTATGTCCAATGAATCACCAAAAAGCTGGGAAGCAGAGCTACTGTAGTTCAAGTGGTACAGCACCAATCTTGTGAAAACAAGCTAAAGGATAGCACCTAGGCTCTGAGTTCAAGTCCCGGTAAACACACACACACACACACACACACACACACACTAATATCCTTAATAGGTGCAAGTGGCTTATCCCAGCAATCCTAGCTACTCAATAGGCTGAGATCTTAGGATGGCAGCATGAAGCCAGAACAGGTAGGAAAGTCTATGAGATTCTTATCTCTACTAAACTACTAAAAAAAGACGAAAGTTGAGCTCTGGTTCAAGTGGTAGAATGTTAGCTTTGAGCAAAAGAAGCTCGGGGACATTGCCTAGGCCCTGAGTCCCAGCTCTAAGATTTTTTTTAAAAGTCATCCTTTGCCACCCCCAAAGGTCATAAATCCTGATTTTGGTCATCCTAGACCTCACATCAACTCCTGCCACTTCCACAGTACTGCCACAAGTGGCCAGTGTGTGGCCAACACTGGGTTAAGAAGTGAAACTACATAAGGGGGTGTATAGCCAGGTCAGCACTAATACCCCAAAACAATGAGGTATTGGCCATACCAGTCTCTCATCCCCCAGTTCCCTGGCCCTGGAATCTAAAGTTTGTGCCTCTGTATTCTGAACATCTGCAATTTTTTAGAAGGACCTGAGAGGCCCAGTTGGGGCCGGAAAATAGACTGTCCTGTGATAAAGTACATTTACATTTCCTAGACACTGACCTATACTTCCAAGCCACCTTGGCCTCACCTTCCATGTAGCCCTAGATCCTCCTTGCTTGGGCAGCCTTCAGTCAGCTGTCAATCTTGAGTTGGCCAGAGCCACCAGCAATCCCTGATTCCCCACTCCACTGCCAGCCTGATGAGAGGGATGTGCAGTCAGAGGCCCAGCTGAGGAAAAGGATAGGACATCACATGACTGAGGCCCTCCCTCTCAGGCAGAGGAAACCCTATGCCAGCTGGCATCACTGACCCAGAATCCCCTGGAGGCGGTCAAATATTGGGACAGCGAGACTTGTGCCCCAGAGAAAAGTTGGAACACAGGCCTGTGGCAATTTAGGACTCTTTGTAGACCCTGATAGGGGGCTAACAGCAAGGTCGGTGTGAAGGAGGGGCACCATCTGAGGTCAGAAAGAGGCAGACCAGAGAGGGTTCCTGGAAGATGGCGGAGGAGAAGCTGGAATCTGGACAAGCTCTTGCATAGAAAACAGTTTCAGAGTTCCAGTGAACAGTCCCAAGCCAGAGAATCACACCAAGTGTGCCATCACAGGACAGAGAGTTAGTCAAGAGAGGGGAAGCCAAGCAGACACATCTGAGCAGCTGCCGCTGCGGCGGCAGGGTCGCAGCGGCGACCACTGCCGCGGAGGCATACCTGAGACGCAGTCCGGGACAAAGGAGCCAGACGCAGCGGACGAGCGGATTCTACTCAACACCAGCAAGAACCGACAAGGAGCGGACAACTTCATCCTGCACTTTGCAGACCAGAGACGACCCGGGATCCAAGACTCCCCGTGAGTAGAAGCCCCACTTCCTCACTCCTTCTCTGGGAGCAGAGGAGGGAAGGCCACCCCTCCCCCCCCAGCACCGGTGATCTCCATCTTGGATACCGACAAAGCTTGGAGGAGCGGCTAGCTCCAGCTCAGGCCTTGGAATAGAGCTAGTCATTTGGCAGTTCACGGGAACTAGGCGGCGAGGTGACCTCACAGACTCAGTTCCATCCAGGGAGGGGTCGCCCAGCTCAGGCACCAGCCATTGGAGTGGCTCTCCTCGCTGGGTGGCCAGAGCCAGAGGCTGCCCCTCCCTCTAGCAGCCACCACAATCAATTGAAAAACAGAAACCCTGAGAGTGGCTCCAGGCTGGGTGCTGTGAGTTTTTTTTTCAAAAATAGCCCCAGGGAAAAGCTACTGTTCGTTGAAAGACCTCAACTCTACCCAGAACCTAGCCTCATCACTGCATCCCCCTCTTTTGTGATTCTCAAAGCAGATCACCCTCCCAGTAAACTAACCTGGGAGGGGGATCTCAAAATCTTGGGTAAAGCAGAGCATTTTTCTGCCTGTTCCAACAAACTGACTTAAGAAACCAATCAAGCCACAGGACCTCAAGCTGACCAGAGACTCCAACCAGACTCTGGTTACAGACAAAAGGGAGATAAAGGACTCTTCCCACCCCTCCCCCCCCCAAAAAAAAATCAAAGAACTTTTTTTTTCTTCTTCTTCTTTTCTTTTTTTCTTTTTCTTGTTTTGTTTTTTTTTTTCGTTTTTTGTTACCTTATATATATATAAAAAATTTTTTTTTGCTTTTCTAAAACTTTTATTAATCTTTAATTTTTGCCTCTTCTGAAAAAATAATTGTTTTCCATTAACCTTTTTTTTTTCTCCTCTTATAATTTTTATTTTAGGAATACGTGAATGTGTGTTTACTTTTCTTTTCTTGTCTTCTTTCTCTTTTTCATTCATTCTTAATTATCTTTTTGTTTTTTTTTCTAGCTCTACTGAACTTCTGATCTTTTCTTCTCACTTTCCTATCCTTTCCAACTTTTCCTCTTTGTTCATCTTTATGTGACTTAACTCTTGTCCTGCACATCCTCAGATAAACCCGTAGTTAACCAGTAGACCCTATCCCCCATTGTGTACACACTTAATCCACAAACTTATTACTCAATTCAAAACCTCTGAGACTTAAATTCATTAATAGCAGTACTACCTCTTTATACCTATATAATATTTTAAGCATTTTTTTAAAGTTTTTCTCATCTCCTCTATGTCCCTCCCATTCCCTCAACATATTCATATTCCTCTATAAATAGATGGTCTTTTAATCTCTAAAATAACATTAATTTTTACGTCTCTATTTTTTTTCTGGTCTCTTTTCATTCCCCTTTCCATTTCTTCTTTTTCTCTCTCTCTCTACTTACATCCTACCCAGCCTATTTCCTGCATTGTGATTAGGACATAGTTAACTCTCCCTGTGCCTTCCCACACCAATCTATTCCTATTTTTTACCCACATCTCTCCCTAACCCTAATAATTTCTGGTTTTCCAAATTCTTCTCTGCGGTTCAAAGTCCTTTAACATATAGTTGTTTGATGTCGAATAGATGTATCTGTTGAACTAGATTGTATCTGTAGACTATTGACTGTACAAATGCAAACTTTGGTTGATGGTTGCCTTAAGCTAGTGTTCTAGCACAAAACTGGTGCTATCTTCATCTCAAATGGGCAGAGTAAGCCGGAAAAACACAAGAAAAATGGCAAATTCGGGTATCTCAATTCCCAATCCTGATAATCAGGGGTTAGAACAGATAATGAATAATCCAGAGGAGAGTTCCCAAACAGCTCTACAAACACTGCTGGCAAACATGATAAATGAAAAGTTTGACAACGTACAAAGGACTCTGTATGAGCGTGATAGGGAGAGAGAGGAGGCATCCCAGAAGTTTATACAGGAATATCATAAGCGTGAGGAAGCTACTCAAAAACTGATACAGGATTTGCGTGAACAACTTGAGAATACTCAAAGAGAAAGGGAGGAATGGCGTGAGCAGGCTGAGAACACTCAAAGAGATCTGCAGGAATCCCGCGAACGGGAGGAAGCTAATCAAAGAGTAATACAGGAATTGAGAGACCAGGTAGAGAACACACAAAGATCACTAAAGGCATTCATGGAATCCATTAACAAAGAGATGAAGGAAGTCAGGGAGACCACAAAGGGAATGCTGAATGGAACCCAACAGAAGGAATGGGAGCCCAAAGAAACCATAACCAATCAACTAAGTGATTTGAGGACAAACACTGAACACCAAATTAAGGAAGTAAAGAAATTCATACAAGACCTAAAACAGAGCTTCAACAAAGAACTTGAAGCCATCAAAGCTGACCAACTAGAAGGAAAAGAGATAAAAAACAAAGTAGAGAGTCTTGACAGCAGGTTAGAACATGCAGAAGATCGAATCTCAGGGATTGAAGACAGCCTAGATATTATAGAGAAAGAACATACAACCATCCAAGACAAGTCCAAGAAATATGATAGATCTATCCAACACCTGGAAGACACCATCAGAAGGCCTAATCTAAGGATAATGGGTGTAGAGGAGCACCTAGAAACAGAAGTTAATGGTCTAGGAAATTTGTTTAACAGGATCCTAGCAGAGAACTTCCCAAACATGCAAAAAGATAGGCCTGTCCAGATACAAGAAGCCTTTAGAACCCCAAATAGACCAGACCAGAATAGGACATCCCACCGTCACATTATAATCCACACAGGATCAACTCAGAACAAGGAAAAGATCCTTAAAGCTGTCAGAGAGAAAAAGGTAATCACTTATAAAGGGAAACCAATTAGAATCACCTCAGATTTCTCAGCAGAGACAATCAAAGCAAGAAGAGCCTGGAATGATGTATGCCATGCCCTAAAAACAAACAAATATCAACCAAGAATACTGTACCCAGCTAAACTCTCCTTCATAACTGAAGGCCAAATAAAAACCTTCCATAGCAAAGAAAAATTGAAACAATACATCTCCACCAAACCAGCCCTACAAAAGATTCTTAAAGATGTCCTACACATAGAAAACCAACAAGACCGCAATAAAGGCCAAGAAACTGCACCCAAACTGAGAATCCAAGAACCATAGGAAGAACCCAGTTTTCGCAGCCCCCAAGAAGGTAGATAACATGGCAGGAACTCCCAAATTCCTCTCAGTCCTATCTCTTAATGTTAACGGACTAAACTCTCCAATTAAGCGACATAGACTGTCTAGTTGGATTAAAAAACAAGACCCTTCTATCTGTTGCCTGCAGGAGTCACATCTTGCCCGTAAAAACAAACACATTTTCAATGTTAAAGGCTGGAACAAAATCTACCAAGCAAACGGACCGCATAAACAAGCGGGAGTTGCAATCCTAATATCAGATAAAATAGACTTCAAATTAAAATTCGTGAAAAGAGATAAAGAAGGTCGCTACATACTAATTAAAGGATCTCTCCTTCAGGAGGATATTACAATTCTAAATATCTATTCGCCAAACAATGGAGCACCCAAATTTATCAAAGAAACACTACTTTCCCTCAAATCCCATATAGATCCAAAGACATTAATCGTTGGGGATTTTAACACACCACTCTCCCCACTAGATAGATCAACTCGGCAAAAACTCAACAGAGAAACCCCAGATCTAAACAGCTGCATAGATCAACGAGACTTAACAGACATTTACCGAACATTTCACCCAGCAGCATCAGAATACACGTTTTTCTCAGCAGCACATGGAACGTTTTCTAAAATAGACCACATTTTAGGCCACAAAGCAAACTTGTCTAAATTCAGAAACATTGAAGTTATACCTTGCATTCTCTCTGACCACAAGGGAATAAAATTAGAACGCAACACCAAAAGCCACCAAAGAAAGTCCGGTATCACATGGAGGCTGAACAACACACTGCTGAATCATGAGTGGGTCATGGAAGAGATTAGAAAGGAAATTCAAATGTTCATGCTATTCAACAAAAATGAACACACAAAATACCAGCTCCTCTGGGACACAGCAAAGGCAGTACTCAGAGGCAAGTTTATAGCTCTGAGCTCCTACATCAACAAATTGGAGAGATCTGAAACTAACAATTTAATGACACATCTAAACCTCCTTGAAAAAGAGCAGCAACATAAACCCCAATTCAGTAGACAGAAAGAAATAATCAAAATTAAATCAGAATTAAATGAATTAGAATCCAAAAAAACTATAGAAAGAATCAACAAAACAAAGAGTTGGTTCTTCGAAAAACTTAACAAAATTGACACACCCTTAGCAAATCTTATCAGAAAAAGAAGAGAACACACCCAAATTAATAAACTCAGAGATGAGAATGGAAACATCACCACGGAAACAAGCAAGATTCAGAACATTATAAGGGAATACTTCTCAAAACTTTATGCTAATAAGTTTGAGAACTTGACAGAAATGGACCTCTTCCTAGCAAATATTGACATGCCAAAACTAAACCAAGATGAGGTAAACTATCTTAACAGGCCCATATCAAGCATTGAAATAGAAACAGCAATAAAAGACCTCTCAGCTAAGAAAAGTCCAGGACCAGATGGTTTTACAGCGGAATTTCACAAGGCCTTCAAAGCAGAGCTCACACCAATTCTCCTCCAACTCTTCAATGAAATTGAAAGAGAAAGCTCACTACCGAACACATTCTATGAAGCCATCATAACCCTCATCCCAAAACCAGGCAGGGACTCATCAAAGAAAGAAAACTATAGACCCATTTCTTTGATGAACATTGATGCAAAACTTCTCAACAAAATTTTGGCCAACCGACTTCAACAATTCATCCAAAAAATCATACACCACGATCAAACAGGATTCATTTCAGGGATGCAAAGCTGGTTCAATATACGCAAATCAATTAATATTATTCATCACATCAACAGGAGCAAGAATAAGAACCACATGGTTATCTCAATAGACGCAGAAAAAGCATTTGACAAGATCCAACACCCCTTCCTGATGAAGGTTTTGGAAAAATTAGGAATCCATGGAACATTCCTCAATACAATAAAGGCTGTATATGACAAACCTACAGCCAGCATTATACTCAATGGTGAAAAACTGAAGCCATTTCCTCTTAACTCAGGAACAAGACAAGGATGCCCACTCTCTCCACTTCTCTTCAATCTAGTATTAGAATGCCTAGCTACAGCAATAAGACAAGATGCAGACATAAAGGGGATCCAAATAGGGAAAGAAGAAATAAAACTCTCCCTCTTTGCAGATGACATGATCTTGTATTTAAAGAATCCCATAGACTCGACTCCCAAATTACTCAAGCTGATTCAAAACTTTGGCAAAGTAGCAGGTTATAAAATTAACCCCCAAAAATCAATGGCTTTTCTGTATGCCAACAATGAGAAAAGTGTGGCTGAAATTAGGAAAGCAACTCCATTTGTAATTGCCCCACAAAAAATAAAATACCTAGGAATTAACTTAACTAAAGAAGTGAAGGACCTCTATGATGAAAACTTTAAAATCTTGAAAAAGGAAATCAACACAGAACTTAAAAAATGGCAAAACCTCCCATGCTCCTGGATTGGAAAGATTAACATCGTGAAAATGGCAATACTTCCCAAGGCTATCTACAAATTCAACGCAATACCTATCAAAATTCCACCCTCATTCTTCAAGGAAATAGAAGAGGCAATCCAAAAATTCATATGGAACAATAAAAGACCCAGAATAGCAAAAACGCTCCTCAACGGAAAGAACACTGCTGGAGGAATATCAGTACCAAATTTCAAACTCTACTATAAAGCCATAGTAATCAAAACAGCTTGGTATTGGCATAAGAACAGACCTCAGGACCAATGGAATAGAATTGAAAACCCAGAAATGAACCTACAGACCTATAGCCATCTAATCTTCGATAAGGAAGCTAAAACAATAGAATGGAAGACAGACAGCCTCATCAGCAAATGGTGCTGGCAAAACTGGTTAACTACATGTAGAAAACTAAAGCTAGATCCTTATATATCACCCTGCACCAGAATCAACTCCAAATGGATCAAAGATCTTGAACTCAAAGCAGACACTCTGAAAACATTACAGGATGGAATAGGAGAAACCCTGGGTCTCCTTGGCTCAGGCCGAAATTTTCTGAATAAAGACCCGGAAACACAACAAATCAAAGAAAGGCTGGACAAATGGGATTGTATAAGGTTGCAGAGCTTCTGCAGGGCAAATGACATAGCTAGCAAGATCAATAGAAAGCCCACGGACTGGGAGAAGATCTTTACTAGCCATACAACGGACAAGGGTCTCATATCTAAAATATACTTGGAACTCAAAAAATTAAACCACCCAACAACAAATCCTCAAAGAAACAACTGCCCAATAAGTAAGTGGGCGAAAGACTTAAAGAGAAACTTCTGTGAAGAAGAAAGAAGGATGGCCAATAGACACATGAAGAAATGTTCAACATCCCTAGCCATAAAAGAAATGCAAATCAAAACAACATTGAGATATCACCTCACTCCAGTTAGAACAGCAAAAATCAAGAACTCTAACAACAACAGATGCTGGAGGGGATGTGGACAGAAAGGAACCTTACTTCATTGTTGGTGGGAATGTAAACTTATTCAACCACTTTGGAAAGCAGTATGGAGGTTCCTCAAAAGACTCCACATAGAGCTCCCCAATGACCCAGCAATCCCACTTTTGGGCATTTACCCAAATGATCACAAACAAGGCCACACTAAAGCTACCAGCACAACTATGTTTATTGCAGCATTATTTACCATAGCTAAGACATGGAACCAACCCAGATGCCCCTCTGTAGATGAATGGATCAAGAAGATGTGGTATATATACACAATGGAATTCTATGCCTCCATCAGAAAGAATGACATTTCCCCATTTGTTAGGAAATGGAAAGGCTTGGAAAAAATCATATTAAGTGAAGTAAGCCAGGCCCAAAGAAACATAGGTCCCATGGTTTCCCTTATTTGCAATATCTAGTATAGGTATGAGTCAAGCGGAAAAAGTCAGATAATGTGATGTTAGGAAAACGAAACCTCAAATATGTATTTTAATGTTTTTCTTTCTTTCATGCATGTGTTTCTAACGCATTTATAAGATTATTTCTTTGTTGCTTTGTATGTCCCTCCCCCACAGTGTAACCCCCGCTTTCACTATATTTGATGTCAGTATAACATGTGGAGGAGATGGGGACAAACAAGTCGTTTAAGGATTCAGGTGGACCTGTTGCAACAATGAGAAGTACAAAATGTCATGTCAAAACCAGCTTTACAATGTCGGGGGGGGGGAGGGGGGGTATGATTGGGTGGGAGGGAGGGGGGAGGCTGGGAAGGGAGGTGAAGGGTAAACAAAGGAGGGGATGCAATGCTTGGTAAGAAATGTATGCATTATCCTGCCCATGTAATTGTAACCCCTCTGTACAGTATGTTCTCAAATAAAATAAAATAAAATTTAAAAAAAAAAAAAAAAGAAAGAGGCAGACCAGCAACCAATTACACACACACACACACACACACACACACGGATATTCCAAGCCCTTAGCAGTTCCTGAGAACAATACCATGAACTCCCTCTATTAGGATCACATCCAACCCCTGAGAAGATGGCACTATCATACTCTGACTAACTGTAGACACAGCATTGAGCCTATCATATCTGGAATGCTCATAACCCAGCATGGAATTTCCTACCGTACACACTGCAATGTGGAAAACTCAGCCAACCTCTTTGTTTATTGTTGGTCTTGGGGTTTGAACTCTGGGTCAGGGCGCTGTCCTTCAGCTCTTCAGCTGAAGATGAGCACTCTACAATTTGAGCCATAGTGCTCTTTCCTGTTTTCTGGTGGCTCATTGTATATCAAGACCCACAGACGTTCCTGCCCAAGCTGGCTTTGAACCGTGGTCTTTACATCTTAGGTTTATGAGTAGCTAGTATGACAGTTGTGAGACACAGCAGGCGCCAGATTCATCCATCTCCATATACCCAGAGGAAACCAAATTCATCAGGCCACAAACTTCTTGCAACTCTTTACTTCAGACTTTGACACCCAGCATCCAAATCCATCCTTCATTAGGGAGAATACAGACACAACAATCCCACCCATGCACCCATTTGCCCACTCCCTGCCTGCCATAGGCTTCCACCACTTGAGTTCTTTGTAAGGCCCCATCCATTCTACTGTTGCTTCAAACTGGTGCAAACTTGCTGAGTTCTTAGTAATGTCTGTAAAGTGAGGCCAGCACCTCGTCTCTCAATCATACACCCTCCCACACACACCTCTACATCTTTGCAGGAAGATGTTTTACTTTCTTTTTTTCAATTGTGGGCTTGAACTCTGGGCCTGGGTGCTGACCCTGAGCTCTTCAGCTCAAGGCAAGCACTCTACTACGTGAGCCACAGCACCCCTTTCAGGTTTCTGGTTGTTTGTTGGAGATAAGAGTCTCAGGGTCCTTCCTGCCCAGTCTGGCTTTGAGCCGTGATCCTCAGATCTCAACTCCTGAGTACTTAGGATGACAGCCATGAGCAACTGGCACCCAGCAAAACATATTTTTCAATGCCTGTCATCCTATCCTCTCAGGAGACTGAGATCTGAGGACTGCAGTTGGATGCCACTCTTGGAAGCATAGTGCATGAGAACTCTTTATCTCCAATTAAACACCCAAAAAACCTGGAAGTGGAGCTGTGGCTCAAGCAGTAGAGGGCTCACCTTGAGCTGAAGAGCTGAGGGATAGTGCCCAAGCCCAGAGTTCAAGCCCCATGCCTGACCAAAAAAGTATTCAGTTTTCACTATCAAGTAGGAACAAATATGAGAGATTGAATAGTAACTAGAGCATTATCATTATATTTATTTCTCAGTGATCATTCTTGTAATAATTAATGAGAGTTTTCCAGCCAGGTTAAATTTGAGAGTTAGTCAGGTAATGGATTAGATGGTAAGTAAATCTGAAATTGTTTTAGGGTACAGGGGTTCAGAAAAACGTAGGATCATTGGAAACTACAGTATTTTTCCTGATAAGAGAATTTGAGGACAAATAATACTTCATGTTAAGGAACAAGATAACTTCAGAGGTAGAGTCAGAAAATTTGTGGGAATTAGTGCAAATTGAAACGCATTTCCAGAGTGCAAACTGGAGTGTCCATTAGAATGATTAAAAACTAGAGTTTTTTTCTTAAACATTAGAATTGGACTATCATTAGAGTGAAAGTTTGGTTTCAGTTCCAGCTGGAGTTAGAGTTAGCCTTAGGGAAATGGAAAGTTTAGGGTCAGACTGAAAGTAAATCTTCGAATAACAAATCTAGCTAGAATTAGGATGAATGTGAAATAAGAAACTGATAATAATATTAAGATTAGCGTATGATTAATGCGAGGGTTAGCCTCAATATTCCAGTTAGGGTTCGGGTTAAAATATGGCAAGATACTGAGTAAAACTACAAACTATTTTTAGAAAGATGAGTTGAATCAAAGTTAAGATGAACAAAAACTAATGTATTTGTATGGCTTTTAGAATCCAAAGGCTATTAGTTCTAGGGCTAGGGTTACTGTTCTAGTTCAGGTTAGACTTAGGCTTAGGGAAGGGTAAGCTTTACGGTAAAACTGAGTTTTCTGCTAATATTTTCAAGTAAAATAAGTTTGAGATTTAACAAAAACTACAGAGTTTTACTAAGTTTCCTCTTTAAGGTTGAATTGGGTTAAATTTAGAGTTAGGTTTCTAGTAAGATTTATATATAGTTAGTGTTAGGTATTGAAGTATATTTTAAATAAACCTTCAACTTCTTTTTGGAGATATAGGAGTTCAGTAAACGTTAAGATCAGTGGAAACTGTGATAGTTTTCATGATATGAAGATTTGAGGTTAATGATTCATAATAGGGAACGATTTCAGAGTCCAAGTCAGGGAATCTGTAGGATTTGGAACAAACTGCAAATCATTTCAAGGACAATGAGTATCTGTTAGAATGTGTCTAAACTCGAGTGTTTTCCATTAATTTTAGGATTGGGTTACTATTATCATCAAGATTACTCTTAGGGTTCTGTCCAAGATTAGAGTTAGGATTAGGGAAATGGAAGTTTGAGAAATTGAGTGACTTACTTTCTTTGTGTATATATATGCACTACTCTAAGGCTTGAACTCAAGGCTTGGCTTCTGCCCCTGAGCTTTTTGCTGTAGGCTAGCATTCTACCACTTAACTCATGATTCCACTTCCAGCTTTCTTTGACAGTGAATTGGAGATGAGAGTCTCACAGACGTTCCTATCTAAGCTGACATTGAACTGAGATCCCCAGATCTCTGCCTTCTGATATAAGGTAGGATTAATGCATGAGCTACTAATGCCGAGGAAAGTGCCCAAATTATACTTACTGTTTTTACTTGTGTTCGAGATTGAGACTTGAATTCATTATCTGACAGCTTTGCTCACTAAGTAGCACTCTGCCACTTGAGCCATATCTTCAAAAGTGATTATTTTAAATAGCTGGAAATCATTAAATTTTCTTCAGATGATATGTATCATTAGTGTTGTTCTAAAACTTATCCTAATCAAAAAGATTTATTGACCCTAGAGATTATCTGAGCAGATTCTCATGCTTTGCTTCTAATTGCATAACATTTTAGGGACATGATTTTTTAATTATTATTTTAAGTAGCAAAGCAGTTATCATTAAATAAAGCAGTTTATGCGTACAATATACCTTGATCAATGTCAACCCTTTCAACATTCTCATCCATCCCTCCCCTATACACCTCTTCCTTCACTCTTCTTAATTTTGTAGGATATTTACTGGATTCCTCTCTGCATTTTACCCCTTTTCTCCTATTCAATCTTCTACCTTTTCCCACTTCACTCCTCTATTGACTACCCACTTCCATATGATCCAGCAATTCTACTCCTGGGCATTTACCCGAAAGATTACAAACCAGGATATAGTAACGTTTTCAGCACAACCATGCTTACTGAATCAGCCCAAATACTCCTCAAGAGAGAAATGAACCAAGTAAATGTAATACACCCCCCCACACACACACACTCATACACACACACACACACACACACCCTGGAAATTCTACTTACCCATCAGAAGAATATTGTACCATTTGTATCTCTCATTTCTCATTTCATCTGCCTGGTATCTCATTGCCATCATATTGTCCCTGTACTGCAGTAACTGACACATGCAAACTGCTGTAAAAGATTTTCAGGTTATGGGCTAACCATAGATTCCTGAGTATGAGTTCTCTGCTCATTCTCTTTGTCTATTCATGCCTTTGAGGAGTGATTGTACAGATTCATTTGAACCATTTGCTACACAGAAAAGAGATGAACCATACATATATATGTATGTATATATATATATATATATATATGATTATACACGCACACATATATATATACATACATGAATATATGCACACATATGGATATATATTAAATACTTGAGAACATTTTATGTTTTCTAGAATTAAGGAGCTAACGGACATCGCATGGATTTTCCTACCTTTTCAACTTTTTCAAAACCTAAAGAACTTTGTCTCTTTTGAATACCCAGTTTTTAAGATAGTATCACCATCTCTGATCTGTCAGTGGCCTTGAAATTAGATGTTCAAATAGGACAAAGTTATTTAGGCTTTTTGGTGGAAGAGAGGAGTATTACTAGGTTTCTATTCAGGTGTTCTCTGCTTGCTAGATAGGACTTTAGTTGTATAGCAACAAGCAGTTCAATTACTTTTGCCATACTTCTGGTCCATTTTATTTACTTGAGGTCTTGAACTTTTTGCCCAGGTCTGATCTTAGATTGACTGAATGATCTTAGATTGCTTCTTATATCTCCCACACAATTAGCTAGGATTACAGATGTGAACTACTATGGCCAGCTCATTTGTTGAGATGGCTGTCTTGGAAGTTATTTCTTTGGCCTGGCCTGAGACAAAGATCCTTGTTATTTCTGCTTCCCAATCAGCTGGGATTACAGATGAGGCTACTATACTTGGTGTACATGACACCTTCTGTTTTGTGTGTGTGTGTGTGTGTGTGTGTGTGTGTGTGTGTGTGTGTCGTTCGCGGGGCTTGAACTCTGGGCTCGAGCATTTTCCCTGCACTCTTCAGCTCAAGGGGAGTGCTCTACCGCTTGAGCCACAGCACCAGCATTGGTTTTATAGTGGTTTTATTGGAGATAAGAGTCTCACAGACTTTTTTTCTCAGACTGTCTTTGAACCGTGATCCTCAGATCTCAGCATCCTGAGTAGCTAGAATTACAGGCGTGAGCCACCGATTCCCGGCACACCTTCTATTTTTTAAAAGAGGGTTTCATTGTAAAAATGCTGTGTAGAGGGGTTATAGTTACATGAGCAAGTTAATGTGTACATTTTCTATCAAGCATTGTTACCTCCTCCTTTGTTTTTCCCTTCCCCTTCCCTCCCACTTCCACAAATACACTCCCCTCTACTCCCTTCCCCTCTTCCCCACCCATATTGTAAACATACTTTTTCAACATAGTGTCTTGTGCATCTCATTGTTACAATGTTTCAGCCTGTATCACTATTTATCTATTTTGTTTTGTCCCTTCCCCTCCCCAAGCTAGAGAAGGGTGTATACAAGATGCAGGGCACCGACACTAAATACAGTGAAAACAAAGATTAAACCATGGGGGAGGAACATAAAAAGAAAAAAAACACATGGTAGATTATAAATACTATCTTGGGGTCCATTTCGCTTAACAGCATCTTATCTGGTCATATGGACATAGCTTTTGAAATTTTATGCTTGTCCCAGACATATAATAGTTATTGCAAATAAGGGAAACCATAGGACCAATGTTTCTTTGGTTTTGGCTTACTTCACTTGATATAAAGTTTTCTAAGACCTCACTTAGAGCCACCCTATGATCCAGCAGTCCCCATTTTTGGGCATTTACCCAAATGATCACAAACAAGAGAATACTAAGCTACCGGTACAACTATGTTTATTGCAGCATTATTTACCATAGCTAAGATATGGAACCACCCAGATGCCCTTCAGTAGATGAATGGATCAAGAAAATGTGATACACACGCACGCACACACACACACACACACACACACACACACACCACACACACACACACACACTGGAATTCTATGCCTCCAATCAGAGAAAATGGCATCTCCCCATTTGCTAGGAAAGGGAAAGACGCAGAAACAATTATATTAAGTGATTAAGCCAGGCTCAAATAACCACAGGTCCCATGGTTAATCTTACTTGGAGTAACTTGTACATGGTACAATATAAGAGGATGTTATGTGAAATGAACCCCAAGATAGGGTCACAAATGTTTTTTATTACATGCGATTCTTACCTCTATATAATCCCCCAAATAAAGTTGGAAGGGGAGCTGTCATTCAAATACAGAGCACAGACTTTGAGGGAAAAAGCCTAAGTGACAAGGTAAGGTCCTAAGTTTAAACCATAATATCAGCACTCAAAAAAGTTGATTTCTTTTCCTTGAGGTTTTTATTAAATTGCTCCGGAAAATAATCAACGTTTTATTTATGTTTAGCATTACTATTAAAATCATGTTATATTTATTTATGTTATTCTTTATTTTCTTAAATTTTACTTACACTTTAATATCCAGTAATGGTAAGAGATGATTACTGTTTCACAAGTTTTTATGTCAGTTGTATATATGGATGAGAGGTGCATACAAGGAGTTTGGACTGAAAATAGATATTTGCAAGGTCTTCACATAAGAAATGATAGTTGAAGGAGCTGTGGGCATGTATGAAATCAACTAAAGAAACCAGCAAGGAAAGATAAGGTATGATTCGGGAAAGCAAACAATTTTGGAAGAAAAACAAAGCAAGGAAAATATGTATCTTTTGGTAAGAACTTTGTAACTCATCTACACATTTAATTCCTTATTTCTAGTGGGAGGCATTTCAGTTAACTTTATTTTACAAAGTTAAACATGAATGACATTTAATACTAACTGGCCTCTGTCTCAGGTAAGCAATTATTCTAGCCAGGTGCAAGGGCTCATGCCTATAATCCTAGTTACGCAGAGAGCTGAAACATCTAGATCATAGTTCAAAGCCAGTATGGAGAGGAAAATTGGTGAGACTTTACTGTGGCACTGTGGTTCAAAGTGGCAGCACAAGTCTTTAGTAATAAATGTCAGAGACAGAACCCAGGCCCTGAGTTCAAGCTCTCTGAAATTATTCTTAAAATACTTGTTCTCAGTATTTCTTCAATTTGTCTAGAAGAATGTTTTAACTAAGGGATTTTTTTATTGCATGTTGTCAGAATTGATTTTTAAGATGTTCAGAGAAAAATTATTTATAGTAAGAACTGGTTTGTATTGCTTTGTATTACGTTTTGCTTCTATACCTATAGATCAGCTGGAAAGTAGATGGCCAAACTCCTCCTCCCTCCACCAAAGTTGTAAAGTTCATTTTTCGACATAATGACTTGTATATCTCATTGTTGCAATGTGTCCACCTGTACCCCCAGTTAAACGATTTGTTTATGCCCTTCCCCTACACAAATTGTACCAACATCAAATACAGTGAAAGCAGGGGGAGAGACAAAAAAAGCAATATAGATATCATCTTAAAAATATGTTAGAAACAACTGCATGAAATAAAAAAAATTGAATACTTATCTTGGGGTTCATTTCCCTAGCACCATTTATCTGAACATTTTTGCTTGCCTCAGACATATACTAGTTATTGCAAATAAGGGAAGCCATGGGACCTATGTTTCTTTGGGTCTGGCTTACTTCACTTAATATAATTTTTCCAAGTCTTTCCATTTCCTAACAAATGAGGCAATGTCATTCTTTCTGATGGAGGCATAGAATTCCATTGTGTATATATATCACATTTTCTTGATCCATTCATCTACTGAGGGGCATCTGGGTTGGTTCCATATCATAGCTATGGTAAATAATTCTACAATAAGCATAGGTGTGCTTATAGCTTTACTATGATCTTGTTTGTGATCATGTGGGTAAATGCCCAAAAGTGGGATTGCTGGGTCATAGGGGAGCTCTATGTGGAGTCTTTTGATGAACCTCCATATTGCTTTCCAAAGTGGTTGAACAAGTTTACACTCCCACCAACAATGCAGTAAGGTTTCCTTCTGTCCACATCCCCTCTGGCATCTGTTGTTATTAGAGTATTTGATTAAAGCCATTCTAATTGGGTAAGATGGTACCTCAATGTTGTTTTTATTTGCAATTCTTTTATGGCTAGAGAGGTTGAGTATTACTTCATGTGTTTATTTGCCATCCTTCTTTCCCCTTCAGTGAAGTTTCTCTTTAAGTCTTTAGCCCACTTATTTAATGGGCAGTTGTTTCTCTGAAGATTTGTTGTTGAGGGATTTAATTTTTTGAGTTCCAGGTATATTTTAGATATGAGACCCTTATCCGTTGTATGGCTAGTGCAGATCTTCTCCCAATCCATGGGCTTTCTATTGATCTGGCTAGCTATGTCCTTTGCCATGCAGAAGCTCTGCAATTTCATGAAATCCCATTTGTCCCATTTGTCTTTGATTTTTAGTATTTCTGGGTCTCTTTTAAGAAAATTTCGGCCTGTGCCAAGGAGACCTAGGGTTTCTCCTATTCCTTCCTGTAATGTTTTCAGAGTAAGATTTCAAAATTTAAAGTTTCAAGTATTACAAGAAGATCTTTGATTCATGTTGAATGGATGTGAGTAGCTTGAGCTGTTGCATAATTCGTGTGTGTGTGTGTGTGTGTGTGTGTGTGTGTGTGTGTGTGAGTGTGTGTGTGTGTGTTTGTAAGGGCGGTTATGTGTATCATTGACATCAAGGATAAGGAACTTGGTTCCTTTTTCTGAGACATACATTATGATGTTTCTTTGTTGGTGGTAGACTCTGATTGCTTGCCTTTTCCTGATGTGAACATTCTAGCTCAATTTTTCTATTAAAGTTTCTTAATTATTATTGAACATATAATGCTCTAATATTGCTTTGTCTTTAGTCTGCCATCTAGGATCTTCTTTTCTGCTTAAATATTAACATTCAATATGAATTTTACCTCCTGACTAATTTTCCCCTTTAATTTGCATTTTGAAATAAGAATTATAATATCTTTGATCTCTGTATTCATGAAGAAAAACCATTTTGAATTCTCTATTTAATGTAATAACACCTGGACAGATTTGTTAGCACCAAGACCTTAAATTTTCTTTTGTAGTTTTAGTTTAAAATAACCCTCCTCTATTTTTTTAGGATGGGTAGACAAAGAATTCCCACAATGCTTCACAACTTTTATCTTTCATTTTGTCTGTGCTTCCTTGTCACTGCTAAATTGTTCTGGATACATGTATTAGCTACCCCAACCCCTGCAAAGCTGTTGCTGCTACCCAATTTACTGCCAATACAACTCAGCAATTACAGTCACAATTATCCTTTCCCTGGTATCCTATTCTCTGCTACTCATTTTGCTACCCATAATTCTTAACACCATGGTTCCAGCCACATGATCTCTGACACCCCTGTCTCTGCTACCACATTCACAAACAAAGCAAAGCAAGAGTAGGCACAGACAGTCGACTTGGGTACTTTTCTTGCAGGCACAATGGGACGTTATTCCTCAGGTATTTAACATGAGGGACTAACTAGTGGTGGAAAGAAAAGACGTTACTCAGAGGGGACTAAAATCCAAGGATATCAACTTATAACTTGTTGCTAGGAAAAGCAGGCCCTAAGGTGAATGTTAATGAGAAAAGAAAATTTGACAAAATATTGGGGATGATATAAATAAAAATTTTAGCTTAATCTCTTCTACTAGTGATCTGAATTATTTCATGACATATATATGTAACTACTTTGCATTTTTAAAAGTATATTAAGATGCACATTTATGTGGTACTTATATTAATTTATGGAATATTTGCATATAACCATGTTAATGATTCTCAATAGTTTATGCTTTATGAACTGCTCATGAGTCTGCCTTTGGCAATATGAATTGAGCTCTCTAACAATAAATGGAATTTCATTGTCAAATACTACAAGGATATTACTGAAGCAAATACCAAAATGAATGCTGGAACAAGAAAACTGAACAAATCTACAAGGTTGAAGGGAAGGGATCAGTGGTAAGGGCTACGATAAAAGAGAAATTCTTCACCATGAAATTGTTGAATTACTAGCTTTTTTAACATTCTTAGAAAGCAGAACATGATTTTTGAATCTTGCCTTTTGGAACCTCTTTAATGAGTGGTTAAACAAAAAATTATCGAAATGACTGAAAATCCACTATTAGATTAACATTATACTCAAAGTTCCCTTGAGATGCAGGCAGGCTGGATTCCTTTTCTATTAAATTAATGGAATAATCTTCCTTTTGAAAGGTTGGACAGTCCATGACACTTGTTCCAAAACAAGAAAAGATACTGGAGAGAAAAAAAGAGGAAGGAGAGCCAAGGCTGCTGAAATTAGCATATTTCCCATTTGGTCTTTAATGGGTTGTTACTACAAAGAATTAGAATTTCATCTTAAGATAATAATTTCAAAATGGATGTGCTAAAGGATAGCTTTGAAATGTAATATTTAATGCTGTTGCATTACTTGAAGACAAACGTTTACAGAAAACATTAAATTCCAGAAAAACTGTAATGTTCCAATAAACACCTAGGAGAAATATAATTTAAAAATTCATCTGTTCAAAGCAAATCCTGGCATGAAAGTCTGTGAGTCAGTTATCTCCAAACAGGAAGTGGCACTGTAACTGAATTGGGAGTGGGCTCCCCTTGAGCTAAAGAACTCTGGGATATGTTAATACCCAAGCCCTGAGTTCAAGGCCCATGACTGACAAAAAGAAATTTTAAAGAATTAAATCATTAGGGCTGCAAGAAGACTCAGTAGTAGAGTGCTTGTCTTGCATGCATGAGGTCCTAGGTTCAGTTCTTCAGCACCAAATAAGCAGAAAAAACTGGAAGTGCCACTATGGCTAAAGTGGTAGTGCACTAGCCTTGAGCTGAACAGCTCAGGGACAGCACCCAGACCCAGAGTTCAGGCACCCCTACCAACAACATCAACAACAACAACAACAAATTAAAGCATCAAACAACCTGAAGATGTTATCCAGAATAATGAATGCAGCATTATCCGTTGACATGACTTAGTGACTTAAAACCAAGTTTACCAGGGGAGATGGTGGGCATTTTGTGTGTGTGTCAAAACCTGCAAAATTATTTTACACTTTCCCAGGGAGGGAGAAAGGAGGAAATGGGGGGGGAGGAGTGAGGTGTTTGGTGGACTTGCCTTTAGGTTCACTGATAGTTTTCTGGGGTCAAATTCAGAGAAATTCTGCTTGCAATCCTAGTTGCCTGGGAAATGAGGAAGCCATGTCCTGGAAGTGGTTTTGTCCTGTCCTTGGCCTGGTTCCAACCACCACTGGATAATCCAAGTCCCACTGGAAGACCAAGATGCCATGAAGACTGCTGATCCATTGGGCAGGTGGACCTAACCACAGCCAGAATAGGCAGAAAACGCAATTCCGAGGGCAGCACTGGAAATCTACAGCAGGCAGAGATTTTCTTTAATATATTTTTATTGTAAAAATACTGTACAGAGGGTTCAGAGTTACAGGACTAGGTAATGAGTACATTTCGTATACAGCATTGTTACCTCCTCCTTTGTTTTTCTCCTACCATCCTTTCCTTCCCTACATCTCCAACTCCTCCTTCCTCAACCCCTGCCTGAGATTGTAAATTCATTTTCTGCACAGTGTCCTGTACATCTCATTGTCACAATGGTCAACCTGAATCCCCATTTAAGAATTCTGCTATATCCCTTCCACTCTCCAAATTACAAATATATATATGTATATATATATATTTTTTTTTTTCTTCATGTGTCTAATGGACACTTTTTATTTCGTCTTCAAAGAAGTCTCTCTTTAAGTCTTCAGCCAACTTAGATATTGGACAGTTGTTCCTTTGAGGATGTGTTGTTGGGGTATTTATGATTTTGAGTCCTAAGTATATTTTATATATAAGACTTTGTCTGTTTTATGACTCATGAAGAACTTCTCCCAGTAAGTGGGCTTTTTATTGATCTTGCTGTCTATGAACTTTACCTTGCAGAAGCTCTGCTGTTTCATGCAATCCCATTTGTCCAACCTCTCTTTGATTTGTTTTGTTTCTGGTTCTCTATTAAGATACATATATATATATATATATATATATATGTATATGTATATATATATGTCACCCTTCATGATATATATGATATATAAATATATATATGGATCTAGCTTTAGTTTTCTACAGGTGTATAACCAATTTTACCAGCACCATATACTGAAAACGCTGTCTTTCTTCCATTCTATTTTTTTAGCTCCCTTGTCAAAGATTAGGTGGCAATATGTCAATGTGTTTATTTTTGAGTCTTCAGTCCTATTCCATTGGTCCTCAAAACTGTTCTTGTGCCAGTACCAAGCTCTTCTTTTATTGTGGCTTTTTAGTATAGTTTGAAATTTGGAACTGATATTGCTCCAGTGCTCTTCTTTCTGCTAAGAATTGATTAACCTACAGCCAGCATTATACTTAATGTTGAAAAGTTTAAAGCCATTTCTTATTAATTCAGGAAAGAGATAAGGATGTCTGGTCTCTCTACTCCTCCTCAACTACTTAGTATTAGAATGCTAGCTGGGACAATAAGACAAGATGCAAATTTAAAGGGAATCCAAATAGGAAAAGATGAAGTAAAACATAAAAGATGACAAACGGAATAGAATTGAAAACACAGAAATGAACCTACAGTCCCATAGCCATCTAAATTTCGATAAGGGAGCTAAAAAAATAGAATGGAAGAAAGACAGACTCTTCAGTAAATGGTGCTGGCAAAATTCATTAACTACTTGTAGAAAACTAAAGCTAGATCCTTATTTATCACCCTGCAACAGAATCAACTCCAAATGGATTAAAGACCTCGGAGTCAAAGCAGACACTCTGAAAATATTACAGGATGGAATAAGAGAAACCCTAGGTGTCCTTGGCACAGGCTGAAATTTTCTTAATAGAGACCCAGAAACACAAAAAAAAAAAAAATCAAAAAAAGGTTGGACTAATGGGATTGCATGCAATTGCAGAGCTTCTGCCTGGCCAAGGACATAGCTAGCCAGATCACTAGAAAGCCCACGGATTGGGAGAAGATATTCACTAGCCATACAATTTATAATGGTCTCATATCTAAAATCCCCCAACAACAAATCCTCAAAGAAACAACTGCCCAATAAATAAGTGGGCTAGACTTAAAGAGAAACTTCTCTGAAGAAGAAAGAAGGATGGCCAATAGACACATGAAGAAATGCTCAACCTCCCTAGCCATAAAAGAAATGCAAATCAAAGCAACATTGAGATACCACCTCACTCCAGTTAGAATGGCAAAAATCAAGAACTCTAACAACAACAGATGCTGGAGGGGATGTGGACAGAAGGGAACCTTACTTCACTGTTGGTGGGAATGTAAACTTGTTCAACCAGTTTGGAAAGTAGTATGGAGGTTCCTCAAAAGACTTCACATAGAGCTCCCCTATGACCCAGCAATCCCACTTTTGGGCATTTACCCAAATGTTTACAAACAAGACCACACTAAAGCTACCAGCACAACTATGTTTATTGCAGCATTATTTACCATAGCTAAGATATGGAACCAACCCACATGCCGTTCAGTGGATGAATGGATCAAGAAAATGTGGTGTATATACACAATGGAATACTATGCTTCCATCAGAAAGAATGACATTGCCCCATTTTCTTTTGGGGTTTTCCCCTATGCTTTTTTCCCTGCTGTATTTGATTTTGGTAGCCTGTGTATTGTGTATATATTTACCTTAATTAGGTAAGGGAAGAGGAACAACAAAATGGTGAGACAAAGGACAAAGGCAAACCAATGCAATAGCAATACTCACAAGACAATATGTTGGAAATGTACATTACAACTTGTGAGGGGTACTGGGGTGAAGGAAAACTGTGAAGAAAATGAGGGAGGGGATAACAAATTTGAAAAGTTATGTATTCACTACCTTAAAATTACTGTAACCCCACTGTACATCACTTTGAAAATAAAATTAAATTTAAAAAATAAGCTGCATGAAATAAAATTTCACTGTATTGGTAAAGTACATATTATTCTTTATGTAGTAACTTTTTAAAAATCCATACTGTTTGGTATCTAATTTGAATTAATTACCCCTTTTTAATCAGAGGACCATCAACTTGAATGCTATCCGACTAGACAATATTTTCACAATATACTTAACAATATTTTGAAAAAAGAATAAATATAGTACTTTCTCATACTAAAAGCGAAAACACTTTAATTCTATGGAAACAAATAACTTGTAAAAGTAAATAAGTTGTTAAGAAGACAGAATATATGTGTCTGTCAACATTCGAATGACTAGTAATTACTCATTTTCAAATTCTGAAGATTCCGTACCTGAGAGATTCAAAACAATACTGGCTTGCATGTTATGTAATTCTGCAATAGATGCATTTTCCAATGGGGTGTTACAGATTGAGAGACAACAGAAAAATAACCATGTTCTGGTAGAGGATAAAACTATGTAGCATCGGTAATAATTAATTCTTCAAGAGTAAGCAATTGTTTATCACAATAAGCTATTATTTTTATGACCACCAATACCAATATTTATGATATAGAGTCATCCTAGCCCAAAATTCTACAAATTTTAGGGTGCATCTCAAACTTCCCTTAATTCATATGATGTATAGCTTATCTCTATTGTGAAAAAATACAACGCTGCTAATGTGATGCCATTCATGTTCTGGTAAGAACACCACAATAAACTGGGTTGCATCATTTTCCCCCCACTGGTATTTTGGAGATCAGAACACTTGCAAATATTATTTATATTTATAATTTTTAGCTATCATATAAATTCTGGATGCTAAGATCGGAAGATTACAGTTGAAAGCCCACCCAGGCAAGAATATTCCCTAGATTCTTATCTCCAATAAACTTCTCAGCAAAAGCCAGACGCAAGTGGCACTGAGGTTGAAGTGGTAGGGCACGAGCCTTGAGCATAAACAGGCTCAGAGACAGTGTCCAGGCCCAGAGTAAGCGCTAGGACAAACCAATAAAACAAAAACAAAAATAAAATTAAACCCCAAACGTAACAATTTTCTCAGTGTATACAGTAGCAAATAATTAAGGAAATTGCTTCTACCTGTGTTACATACAGGTAGAAGAAAGAAGATGTCACACGATTATTCTCTTCATACCATGTTATACCAAAGACTCCAAAAATTGCTCTTATTCTGAATTTATAAATTAATATCATCAATTTTTTGGCAACTCTGTCTACAACATTCACATTATCATTTCATACATGAACTGTTGGAATTATCTATTAACCAAGTTCTTGAAAGAATATTCTAGGCACATAGAATGCAAAATCATTTGTGAATGTCAATTAAACCCTCTACTTAAAAACAGTTTGTAGAATCCTATAGAATATAAAATTACAAACAAAACCAAAATATTTTAAATCTAAATTCTAATTTAGCAAGGTCTTCAAAATCCTTCATTAGACGAACTTTGTTATTTTTCCAAGCTTAAGCTTGTGTAATTCTTCATCATTTCTTTGGGTTAAAACAGAATGATGATAACTTATTTTTTCAAATTTTGGATGGAAATCATGAGTCATTTTGCATCTAAGAATGTTCTGTAATGAAGAGAGAATTTAAAACACAAGTGAGGATTAAGTATGAGTTGCATTTCAACAGGAAATTTGACTTCTCAAAACATAGTGACAAAATTAGCCCAAATGTCCAACTATGTATTCCTTTCTTGTTTGTTTTGTTTTATTAAGACAAAATTACCTGGTCTAGGGAACATATCACTACGTAATTCCATTCTCTAATCTCCTGTCTTAATCTCAGTGCTAGAATTCTAAGCTTGTATCACATTGCCCTGCCATAGTTTCTTGATTTATTTAATCTAGATACAGACTACCAATTCTGAACTTCTCCAGTGATATTATACACCAGAGTGACTGCTTAGACTTTATCTACTATTTTCAAAGATGTTCTAACATTTGATACAGGATATGAACATTTTCAGATGCACCTGCCAGATCTCTGATTCATTCCTCCAAGGATCTGATCCCTTTAATAATGATTATTGATTCTTACTATCTCTGATCCCTACCAATGTAATATTCTCAAACTTATTTGAAGGAAGTTCATTTGAGGACATTCAAATATTAAAAATTATCACTTGATTCTAGTCTTGTTCAGGACATATATTTATTGTTTTCTAACTTTTCTACACATTCTGAGAGTTGTTTCATTTGTGTATTTGTGTGTGCACATATAAGTGCCTCTGGGTGTATGTGTATGTTTGTATGTATATATGCAAAAGCCTCAAGCTCTTATTCAGCAATCTTGCTCATGACTGGTATTCCATCAATTGAGCGATTCTTCCAATCCAGATTTTGACTGCTTAATTTTATATACTGTTGCAAAGAGTGTTCTGCCCAGGCTGGATGCCAATTGAACTTCCCAGACTCCTTTACATTCTTAGGTTTTATTTCTCCAGGAGTATCAACTTTTAAACGACAAACATTTTTGTGAGGGTAATGTCTAAACTGTAGCCCAGATTTTTAACTCAAGAATTCTTTTTTTTTGTTTTGGTGGGGTGTCTTGTCATGGCGCCTGAACTCTGGGCCTGAGCTCTGTCCCTCAGCTCTTCAGCTCAAGGCTAGCACTCTACCACTTGAGTCACAGTGCCAATTTCGGCTTTTTTCTTTTTTGCTTAAGTGGTGCTGAGGAATCGAACCAAGGGCCTCATGCATGCGAGGCAAGCGCTGTACTTCTGAGACACCTCCTCAGCCTTAACTAAAGAATTCTTATAAAGATAGATGAACAGACACATTACATATCTTGAGTGTACACTGTTAGGAATGTGATCGTAAGCTGGGTCATGGTGAGATATGAGGATTGAGGTTTAAAGCCAGCCCCGGTAGGAAAGTCCCAGAGACTCTTTTCTCAAATTAACTAAAAGAAAATTGGAATTGGCAATGTGGATCAAGTAGTAGAGCATTAGCTTGAGCTGAATAGCAGAGAGACAGCTCGCAGGCCGAGTTTAAGTGCCAAGACCACCGCCAACAAATATGTGTGTGTGTGTGTGTGTGTGTGTGTGTCTGTGTTTCTGTGTGTCTGTGTGTCTGTGTGTGTTAAAGAAAAAAAAAAAGAAATGAGATCTTAACCAAAAGTTTATTGCTAGCATAATCCCTGCTCTCACAAGATGGACATTTTTCCAGTTAAATCCATGCTTTTATATCTGACTTGCATTGAAAACAGAATTATTCTTCCATTCTACTTTCTACAAAGTTGCATGATTAGCAAGCATGATTTAGAATGGGAGTGGCCTCATACTTCATGTTCCACATAGGAGTCTTGCTTTCTGTATATCACTCTCATAAATCTACATACTGAACTTGGCTTTATTGTTTCAATGTTGCTTATTTGTAGTCTTCTCTATTGTATGGAACCCTTATACTTAAAAACAGAACTTCTCTTTCTCTTATTATTGCTATTGTTTCCTTACTGTTAGCTCATGTACACTTGGGAAATAATGAACAGCACATACACTCACAAAAAGAATGTTCTGAAAACCGTCTTCCCATTTAAAATTCGCCTTAACTTACAGAGAACTTACAAAGTTTGAACTCAATGTACTCATGTAAAATATATTTAAAGCAATATAAATTTCATATTTTCTCTTTACTAAATTGTCTCTGAACACATTTTACCTCAGGTCCATAGGTGTTCTTGTCTTATTGCAGTGAAGCCAGAAAACATTCATCATACCTCAAGCAGCACCATCGATTGTTACTGGAAGTAACTGTTACTGGATATGGAAACTGACCCCAGGAGAGAAATGGAACATAGAGGAAAAACAAAGTTCAAGTTACCTTGTGCTTTCCTTTTTACTGTTCAAGAAAAGTATCCCAAGGCTTGAAGGAAACTCTGTCCCTGGCTTTTTGAGTGTGTTCTTTACTCATATAAATTTTTTCTGTAAACTTCTACTTCATAGTGTTACAAAAAGAAATAATGTACCATTTGAAGGCCAGTATAGAACAAAAGGAAATAACGTTGTTTTAAAAGTGTTCTCCTGCAATGGAACAAAGACATAGAGGTTTCAAAGTGCCTTATAGATGGATATTTCACCCCTGAGATGATTCTCGATGCAGGAGTCAGTTATCAATTCCTTTGGTCTGGTCCTGAGTTCTCCAGAGTAATAAGGATTCCAAAAAAGCAGGATCCAGTCAATATGATCAGCAAAAGAAGCCTCTTCTCTGACCAGTATACCTTTAAGGAGGGCCCCAAAGAAAAATCTGGGATTTTTGTTTGCTTGTTTGTTTAGTTTGTGCTGGTTCTGGGGCTTGAACCCAGAGGCTGGATCCTGTCCCTCAACAGTTGTCTTTCCTGCCCATCTGCCCCCAAAGCTAGTAATCTACTGTTTGAGCCAAAACTCCACTTCTGGTATTTTGGTGTTCAATTTGCGGTAAGAGTTTGACAGACTCCCCTGCCTGGTTTGGCTTTGAATTAAGAAAGCTGAGTGACATCAACTGTATAGACTTCTCTTTTGAAACAAAAAATATTAGATGAAGTTTATTGTAAAGTTAGTATTTGACAATTTATAAAGGAAGAGAATATGTCTAGCAAAGAAGCAATAACTTAAATAACTCAGCAAAAGTAGGTGCACTGAATCATTTTGAAATTATTTTTTCCTGCTTGAGAAGATGATTGATCTTGTCCTTCCTTTTGAGGAAACTTAAGTTAATATTTGCACTTTTGGTTGGTTGTGGGGCTTGAACTCTGATCCTGGGCGCACTCCCTCAGCTCTTCTGCTCAAATTGAGTGCTCTACCGCTTAAGCTACAGCACCACTTCCGGGTTTCGGGTGATTAATTGAAGATAAGTGTCTCATGGACATTCCTGACCAGTCTGTCTTTGAACCACAATCCTCTGGTTTCCTGAATAGCTAGGATTCCAGGCGTGATCCACCAGCACCCAGCTCATATTTGCATTTATGTGCAATGAATGACACTATGTAGACAAATAATGGAAATTTGAATCAAATGATGGCATTGCAGCTTTTCAGAAAATTTGAGGTAACAATAAATATGTCCTCCTTTTCTATGTTGTTTCATTAATGAAACAACATGGGACCCTTAATTAGCATTCTCTGCTGTCTGAGTAGGTGTATTTAGTATCAGGAAATGTTCATAGAGAAATATAGAAAGACTGAGATTTTTAGAAACAAAGAAGTTAAGGTAAGAAAAAACAGCACAGAAGGAGATACATGTATTACACAGAGATTAAGAAGTAGCCTAAGAGATTTAGAATGCTAAAGGTAATGAGGAATAAGACTAGTTGATAACTATTTGTTCAATAACCAAAAATCGTTCTCTATAAACGTTTCTGGCATACATTAGTAACTATCATTTATTCATTAACTCTGGAGTTATTCCTTCTCTTCTGTCACAACTGTTAATTTGCCTCTGCCGTTGTGGTGCCATGAATAACCAAAAAGATTTCCAAATCTCACTTAGTCTACCCTTCTCATTGTGATTAGCAGAGACCATTCAAAAACCTGGAATCTTTGAATTTCCAGAATTAATCTTCACCTGACATCTAAGCATATTCAAGTCATTAATTGCTGTGACCTAATGAACAAAACTTTTTTTCAACACAATATCCTAATATTAGAAAAAGTACATGAATTATGGACTATTGTCAGGTGTCAGTATGGCAGGAGCAATTATATATTCCAAGTATGGGTTCTTTGTTTTGCATTTACTAATTAAATGTTTTTTGGTTTGAGTTTTTTTTTTTTGCTTTTTTGCTCAAGGCAATCACTGTACCACTTGAGGCACAACACCATTTCCAGTGTTTTTCTGTTTATGTGGTACTGAGGAATTGAATTCAGGGTTTCATGCATGCTAGGCAATCATCATATCATGAAGCCACATTCCCAGAGCCCTAAATGACTTTCTTAAGTTGACATTACATTTTCATTCAGTAACTATGTACCATAATATTGGCCAGGTGTAAGAAAATAATGTAGAAAAGAATACAATATAATAAATCCAGTAAGGCTAGATGGAAAATGAATAACCCTGACAGTCTTGCAAGGTCTCAGAGGGCTTATCTCATGGAGATGTATCAACACGCAGAAAGAGACAGCTCCCGACCAACAGCCCAGCTCCAAAATGAGTGGGCCATCTTGGGTTCTAGCTACCTGGGGATGTTGGCCCACCTCCTACAGCACCCATTCTACCCGTTCCTGAGAGCGACAGTGAGAGAGAGAGAGAGAGAGAGAGAGAGAGAGAGAGAGAGAGAGAGAGAGAGAGAGAGAGAGAGGGAGGGAGAGAGAGAGAAAATCAGAATTACACTTAAATCGGGTGGCAGTGGCATAAAACTCTAATCCTAACTACACTGGAGGCTGAGATATGAGGATCATGGTTCATAGAAAGCCCTGGGAGGAACGTGTTTGAGAATCTTATCTCCAAAGAACCACCAGAAAACTAGAAGTGGCACTGTGGGATCAAGTGATAATGTGCTAACCTTGAGCTGAGGAGCTCGGAAACAGTGCCCAATAATAGAGTTCAAGAACCACGACTGAAAGAAGTGGACTTCCCACCACAAGAAGTGGACTGAACAGCACCCATTGTCCTAGGGAGCATGGTAGAGAAGTCAGGCCGAGCTTCCTGTGAACTTGAGGTCATAAGAAGGTCACCTGGCATCTGTGTGCCTCGGTTTCCCCAGCTGCAAAACTGAACAAAGTGAAGGATCCCCTTCCTCATTGGGATAGGGTAATAATGAAAGAGAGCCATGTTTCGGTTCATAATCCCACACCTGTTGCATGATTAATAACAGGCCCCACCTGAGCCCTTTCTGGTATCTTCCTGTCATATGCTCACAGAATTGCCAAAACCTTAACTGAAGGCCGTTCCCTCTCTTTTCCAGAGATCACTCTGTATAAATCCCTTGTTTCCTCACAACTGTCCTGTGAGGAGACTGAGGTCCAATGGTTGAGGCCCTACCAAGAGCTTCACGTGTGGTCAAAAATCCGCTGCTATGGACTGAGTTTAGGATAATCCAACTACACCGATGACTGAGCATGACACCACATGTCTACCATCCCAATTACAGAGGACCAGGCCTGGTGGAGCATACCTTTCACAGGAGGACCGTGATCCAGCCCAGCCTGAGCATACTTTTAGTTTCTATCTCAGAAATCATCAAGACAGAAAGGTGGCTCATCAGTGCCATGGAGAGGAAACAAGCAGGGGGGTCATGGTGCCCCCAGAGGGGTGTTTGACCCAGGGTAGGTTGTTGTTGGGACAGAAACTCACCTGTGCTGCTGGGAGAAGCTGTTGGCAGCTGCTTCAATTGGGGCAGCAGCGATGGCACCAGCATTGTGGACACATGGGCCCAGAGCAGAAGACTAGGGGCAGGGACCAGGTCGGGGATTTAGGCCGGCTGGCAGCTAGACATTGATTGAGGTTTGAAACCTGGCACTGCGTGAAGGGAGGGGAGGGGTCAGGTGGGGGTGGGAGCATCAATTTTCTACTATACTACAAAGTCACCTGGAGTCTCTTCCTCAGGACTCAGCCCCTTCTACCTTCCTGAACTGCTGGTAGTGGTGTAAACTAACAGAGGGAATCCCAGTGCTACCTGGCAGCATGGAATGTGGGCATGGCCACCATTCTTGTATCCCATTGGTCAGAAAGAATGGGGGTGTGGCCAGAATCCTGTGAAGCAAGCAGCATGGGTGGAGTCAAGGTGACAGTGGTTCTCCCAGCCTTTTTCCCAGGAAATTCTGTCCAATTCAGTTGGAGAGAAGAGGGTGACCTGCTTTAACTGGATGGCTACACAGATTGTTGTGTAGTTCTGTTTGTTGCCAGTCCCAGACTTTGAACTTAGGATCTGGGCACAGTTCATGAGCTGCTTTTGCTCAAGGCTGGTCCTCTACACTAGAGCCACAAGGTTTCTGGCTTTGTTGGCACTGAATTTGGACAGGGGTCTCAAGGATTTTCCTGCTTAGGGTGATTGTGACCATGATCCTCCTATCACAGCCTTGTAAGTATCAAGGAGGACTGCTGAGAGCCACTGGTGCCTGCCTAATCATTGTTCTTGTTGATGTTCTTGGACAGACTGGTGAGTTCCTGATCCTCGGGTTGAAGTGGTGGGAGCTGGAGCCCACAATTCAAATCCTGGTCGTGCAACCTCCAAATGGTAGGAGATCCTAAGAAACTTGTTCCTATCCATATGATTACCAATGTAATGTGATGTAAGTCATGATTGAATGAACAGTTCTTGAATGATTCTAGGATAAAATTATTCACAATTATATTACACGACACTGATTGATTTTAGTTAATATTTTATTAAGCATTTAAGCAATCACATTCATCAAATGGAGGCATAATGAAATACCTAAGAATTGGGCCTCAAATACTATAAAGGTGACATTTTTCTACCAGGACTGGGATTGGAACTCATAGTCTTGGTAACTCTGTTGCACTGTTTGGGAAGAGGAAGCTTGCTTCCTTAAGGTCAAGAAATTCAAGTCTGTTCCTTAGGCTTGAAATCGATCACCAGCACTAGAAAACACCCTATTCATGCACAATTTACATATATGTTTTATATTTTTATACATATGTTGACTCCGTATTGCATTCAGTGTAGTTATTTTATTTTTTGTTTTATTCATGTATTGACCATTTATTGTATTGACTATTATAGCACATAAAACATTGACTACATAGGATATAGGTCTACATATGTATTCCACTTCATACCTGACACACAGAAGATTCACAGTAAAGGAAACCATGTGTCACCATCATCTTCTTACTCCACGATTCATTGTTTGGGAGCACTGACATCTGAACTCATGGCCTACAAGGACAAATTCATGAATGGGTGAGTGCAAACATGCCATCCTGGGGGAAATTGAGGTGTAGGTTGTTCCCAGGATCTTAGAACCCCAGGGGTTAACCAAAGAAGAACAGATTGACATGTAGATGGCAGTATGCTAATATGTGTGTGTGTGTGTGTGTGTGTGTGTGTGTGTGTGTGTGTGTGTGTTTATAGAGTGCCAGAGATGTTTATACATTATTCAGTTATATAGAATATATTCCTACCAATTCCTGGGTATTTATTATGCGTCCATGTTATTAATGATATTGTTTTCATCCTTAAAATATTAATGAAAGGACTCAGTGTCCTGAAATTATTGTGTTCCTGTAAGTAATAATATTCTTTTAATGATTCATAAATATTAAATAAAATCAATCAGCCTTCTGAAATGATGCTGTTTAATTTTATAGGATCATCATTCACAATCAACTCATTCAACTGTGACATGGACAAAAGTCCAGTGTTATTCCTTTGGATGGGAACCAGTTTCTTAGTACCTCCTGCCATTGGTTGGTGTCAGTATGGGGCTTCGAAATGAGGGCCTATGTTGCCACGTGGGCCTATGTCTTTCTCGATTGTCTGCCAGCCTTCAGAAATGCAAGGTGAAGTACCCTTTGCAACAGTGTCATTCAGACCCAGAAGGGTCACTGTGCAAAGGAAGAAAACATAAAAGGGCACATTTTTTCTGTGCATTGTTTTCCCTGCAACACGTGGGGGTGTAGAATCCCAGAAGCACCTGTGTGTCCAGTGGCTGCACCCCATCCTAGTGTGATCAAAGCTGAGGCAGAGTTGCCACGACCTTAGTTCAAGCCCTATGCTGAGAAAAAAATTAATTCCCTAGCTTGCAATTCACACAGTTTATTCTTACAGGCTTTGGATTTTAACTCAGGCTCTGGGTAAATCTGCAAAAATATGCATAAAGGGGAATATCACCTTTCATGAAGATAAAAAAGTCAGGTCTGTTCACTAGTCTTGAATTCAAGACCCAGACTTGGAAAACATAGTATTTCTATATATTGTAAAGATAGAATTTATACTTACCTATAGATGTTCAGTCCATACATGTTTGGTGGGGTTGTTCCCTGTATCTTCTGTTTTATTCATTTATGTACTCAATGTGTTTATTACATTGATGACAACCTATCACAGAACATCTAGATTTGTAGAAATGTTCTCTCTCATGCCTTACCCCCAGGATTCTCAGAGAAAAGGAAAAAATGTTTCACACTCTCCTTCTTACTCCACGATCCACTTGTTGATAGTGCTGGTATCTGAACTCAGGGCAGAGCAAAACAAATTGGCCAATCAGTCAAGGTGATCATATGAACCTGTGAGCAACTAAGGAGTGTGGCCAATCCCAGAATCTGACATTGATCCCCAGGGTGGTCCACTATAGTCAGAAATTCATAATTTAAACAAAGGATCTATATTGACATATATGTTTGGTTAGCATCTTGGGTTCAGTGCATTTATTCTCATTATTTCGTCTCTAATTCATGGAGGTATTGTGTATTTTAATAAGTATGGTGACTGCTATGACAGTGCTGACATGGATGAGAACCTGTTACCAAGGTTACAGTGTTGTCCATGCATTCTCCATCATATTTGTGACCCAGGACTTTTACAGGAGAGGATAAAAGGCACAACGACTGGCTTCTGACATCAGTATGAATCTTTTGTGAGTGCTGGGATTTTTAGTTTCTGACATCAGTATGAATCTTTTGTCAGTGGTGGGATTTTTAGCTCAGGTCTGGGTAACTCTGTTGCACTGTGGGAGAAGGGGAAGCTCACCATCTTTGAAGAGTAGAATGTCAGGCCTGGTGCAGCGCCTGATTTGAAGCCCAGCACTGGACAAAATAACAAGCCCACCTTTTTAAAACATAGGATTTTTCTTTATTTACAGGTGTGGTATGCATCTTGCATTCAGTGTAGTTATTCTTTCTATTTTGTGTCTTACTCATTGATGTATTGTGTATTTCCTTGAGTATAGGATGACAAACATAACTGTGGTGAACTGGATGACAACCTATTCCCATGACTATAGAGTTGCATATACATTCTCCTTCCTAGCTGAGCCCCAGAACTTGCACAGTACAGGAAAACAGATGCAACGACTGGCTTCTTACATCAGGGTGAATTTTTGGCAGTGCTGGGATTCAAATTTTGGGCCTAGGAGACCCAACTGCCCAATGGGTCCACGTGATCACACCAGACTGTGAGCCACTAAGGAGCTGGGCCATTCCCAGGAAGTAAGATCGAGCCCCAGGGAGGCCAAAATAGTCCTCAATGATCATTGAAACATGGGATGTATATTCACATCTGTGTGTGGACTGCATCGTGCATTGAGTGTAGTTATTCTCTTTATTTTGTATGCTATTCATGGGTGTATTGTGTATTTTCTTGAGTGTATGATGACAGGAATAACTGGGTTGAAATGGATAATAATTTATTCCCATGGCCACAGGGTGGCTCAAGCATTGTCCATCCTAGCTGAGATCCAGGACTTGCACAGAAAGAAAACAGGTGCAATGATTGACTTCTGACATCAAGATAAATATTTTGGCAGGTCGGGTAATCTGAACTCGGTGCCTAGCAGGACCAAGTGGTGAATTTGTCCACATGAGCACACCAGCCTTTGGAACCTGCGATTGAGCCCCCCTCCCAGGGGAGAGCGGGGAGCACAACAGTCATCCATTCATAAGCTGAAGGTAGTATGCAAATAAGTACACATTTGTATAGAGTAGGAGAGATGGTAACCTGTGGTGGAATCCTGTCTGCATGAATACAGATTCTTGGATCTTTACTGATGCCTCCATTTCATGACTGTGATGATTATTGTCATGCTTCATCAACTTCTTTACAAATAATCGATACTCCATGAGTCTTGCCTATCATTTCCTACTCGCATCATGCACAAACTACTCATTCAAGGATGAGATCAATCACATTCCATGACTCTTCCCAGGCCAGAAACTAGTACCTCAAGATCTCCCGCCATTCCCTCCGCATAGGGGGACTGAATTCAAGCCTCAGGCGTAGAAAAGATTCTCCTTATATAATTTTTTGGGGGCCATTTGTGGGCCTAAACTCTGGGTCTGGGCACTGTCCCTCAGCTCATCATCTCAAGGTTAGTGCTCTACCACTTGAGCCACAGCGCCACTGCCGGCTTTTTTTTCTGCTTATGTGGTGCTGAGGAATTGTTCCCAGGGCCTCATGCATGCAAGGCAGGAGCTCTACCACTGAGCCACCTTCCCAGCCCACCTTATATATATTTTAAAGATAGTATTTATACTTCCTTACAGATGTTCAGTCCATATTGTGTTTGGTGTGGTTATTTATTTTATTTCTTGTGTCATTCATTTATTTAGAATTTATTTTATTGACTCTGATGACACCTATACCATTTATTACATTGTTTACATCCTGTCACATAACATCTAGATGTTAGATGTGTTCTCCATTATGCCTGGCAGTGCCAGGATCCGAACTTAGTGCCTAGCAGGCCCAATTCAAGATTGGGTGAGTTTGAGCATGGCAGCCTCTAGCCAATGAAGATGTCAAGTGGTTCCCAGGATCTGAGATCGACCCCCAGGTTTGGCCAAAACAGGGATACATGGATAGGCAGAGGGAGGTATACAAATAAATATATATATTTGTAAAGAGTTCCATAGCCGTCTATGTATGATAGAATGACACCCACTATGTTCCTACCAACTCTTAGGTATTTATTAAATCGCCATTGAAGGAATATTGCTATTTTCATGCTTAATAAACTATTAATTAAGCTCAATCATCATTCTAGGATTACTGCATCCAACTTTAGAGTAGACCGATGAATAAACTACTCTTTCAATCAGTATTCCTATGCATAAGAATGAGTCTCTTGTGATCTCCTGTGATTGATGTCAGAACTACGATTTCACCCAGGGACTATGTTGACAGGTTGGCCTATGGCTTCACTGATAGCACACCAGTCACCAGCAATGGCAGCTCAAGTCCATATTGCAGCTTTGTCATTCAGACACAGGATGGTCACTGTCCAAAGAAAAAAATCGTAAAACCCCAGCTCTCTGCAGGTCACCACTTTTTGTGCTTTCCAATGATTTTTTCTTCCTGAAAGCCCTCTGGGCCCAGGAACCCATGATCGGCTATGGGTCCAGAGACTGTACCCCAGCTAAGGCATATCTAAGCTGAAGTAGAATTTCCACGACCTGTGTTCGAGCCCCATGCTTGGCCAAAATCAATATATATATATATATATATATATATATATATATATATATATATATATATATATATATATATATATATATATATATATGTATATGTATATGTATATATATACGTATATATGTATAATTATTTAACTAAATTAAAAAAATAAAGCTCCCTAGCTTGGAATCTCTGCCAGTTTTCTTTTCTAGCCTGGGATTTGAACTCAGGGTCTTGGTAAATCTGTAGCAATGTGAGCGAAGAGCTGCCATTACTTGAGTTCAAACCTTGTGCCAACCAAAAATGAAAAACTAAGTCACTGACCTCAGCAGGGGGATGTAGTTGTGAAGATGGGAGGGAAGGGATGATAGGGGAAAAACACAGGAGGGATAAACAATGATCAATAGGAAATGTACTCATTACCTTGCTCCTGGAACTGTAACCCCTCTGTAGAACATTTTTACAATAAAAAATATACAGAAAAAAGAGAAACAATGTAGTTCTCAGAGAAGCACTTTGGAGGTAAGGGAAGGACGTTTGAATAGTTGTACAAAACTCTAAACTGCTTTTTTTAATGTCCAGTATGGAACTGAATAAACATAACTGCTTCCATTAAAAAAATTAAGTCACTGTCTTGGAACTGGGGCCAGTATTTCTGCCATTGCTAGTTTTTGAGCTCACCATCCAGGTAACTCTTTTGTACCATGGGTGAATGTGAAGCTCATTGTCCTTGAGGAAAAGAAATTCAGGATAGAGTTCCCAGGGCCTGAATGATGGCCCTGCAATGGAAGAAATATTTCTATACATGTGCAATACATGATATATACTTATATATGTATGTTAATTTCATATTATAATTTTATTATTGATTTTGTATTGTATTTTTCTTTGATTCATTTATTGATTATTGTATTTAGTATTATTATACACATAATATAATATTTTGCACATCTATCATAAAATTATACACAAAAATTTAGGACATTGACTCATTTTTCATTAACATTATATTAAGTGTTGAAACATGATACATAATTAAATGGAAATATTTGTCACAGTCTTCACATGTTTAGAGTCTCTCCCAAGTATGAGCGTGGAGTTCACGCACCAAGACTGGGCAAAAAAAAATTGAGCCTGGTGAGACATATTCTTCTCAGACTCAGAGGAGGGCCGAGGTTATAGGTAAGAGGTTAGGGTAGAGGGCAGTGCTGGTGGCTCACCCCTGTAAGCTACTCAGGAGGAAGGATCCTAATTGCAAGCAGAAAAGTCAATTTAAGAAACTTTTCTCCAATTAAACACCCAAAAAGCCAGAAGAAGAGCTGTTGTTCAAGTAGTACAGTGCTAGCCTGGAGCACAAAACCTCAGGGATAGGATAGCATCCAGGCCCTGAATTCAAACCCCAGGATTGGCACACACACACACACACACACACACACACACACACACACACACACACACACACACACACACATACACCAATATAGAGCATTTGCCAGTCAGCCTGCACAAATTCAATCTCTAGCAACTCAATATTAAAAAAAAAAAAGATGGAGAAGGGAAGGACAGACTTTCTCCAGGATGTGATATACCCAGTGCCAAAATTTCACAGTAGTTCTAATATGTGGGTACAGGACAGAGAGCCTCAGGCAGAAAGTATAGCATGGGCAAAGGTCCTGAGGTGTGTTGTAGCGCAGGTGGTGTGAATGATATGAAGGTTTTATGGCTTCAGAAAAGTCTGGCAGGATATTCAAGTCTGGGTCAACGTTGACTTGAGTCACAGGGCAGAGGGTGGGGTCCCAGAATAGCGCCCAGAGTGACGATTAGCTTTTCTTTTCATCAGGGACCCAAAGCCATTTCCTGTGGCTGGAAACCTGTTTTCACAACTCCTGACCCTCAGGCCTCCTTTGAATGGAGGAGTCAGGGCAAACGCAGGGAAAAACTCCTGCTTTAGAAAAGCTTCTAGCCCAATGCCACCAGTTCTCAACCCCTGTAAATCCTAGCTACTCAGGAGACTGAGATATAGATCGAGGGTCAAGCGAGCTCAGGAGAGGAAGTTAATGAGACTCTTCTTACCAATTAACTACCAAAATCCAGAAATGGAGCTGTGGCACAAATGGTAAACTGGTAGCCTTGAAGGAAAAAGTTTAGAGACCAGGGCCCAGACCCTGAGTTCAAGCCCCAAAACTAGCACAGGAAAATTAAAGAAAAGATTTCAGGGGCTCCTAGTCCACTGTGGTGTAAGGCCAGATCATCCAGGCACAGGTGGCTCACACCTGTCCTCCTAGCTCCTCAGGAGGCTTAGATGTGAGGATCACGTTTCAAAGCCAGCCCAGGCAGGAAAGTCTGGGAGATTCCACTATGCTCAGATAGAATACAGAGTATTATGTCAATCCTCTTGCATTTGCTTAAATTCCATGTATGAACTAAGAAATTATCTATTTTAGAAAAAGTTAAGGGGGTTGCAAGAGGAAGACTCTACTGGTGTGAATACCTTTAATTTTAGCTACTCAGGAGGCTCAGATCTGTGTATTCAGGTTCTGGGGTTGCTCAGCACCACACCCTGCTTCAGGTCTAGGGTTGTTCACCACCTTTGCCACCATGGGCTGCTTATGCAAACCAGTATGGAGAGGTGCCACACCCACTACGGGTCCAGAGTTGTTTGCTGCCACTGTTGATGCCACTGCTGCTGCCACAGCTGTTGCCACTACCCCAGCTGCTGCCACTGCCCCGGGATCAGTTGGGCCACTTATGCAAGCCAGGCACCCCACCACAAGTCAGGTGTTAGCCACTGCTGCTGTCTCAGGTTAGGCTGGGCCACTTATGCAGGCCAGTATGGAGAGGCACAAACCACCACGGGTCTGGACTTGTTCACTGTAGCTGTCCCCACCTCAGCCACCGCTGCCGCCCCAGGCTGGTCTGGGCAAGTGCCAAGAGGCATTGTGCTCCAATTCTGGGTGGTTTGCCAGCACTGACAGCTGCTGCTGCTGTTCCAGGTTAAGCTAGGCTATTTACACCAGCAGGACAGAGGTGCCACCCTGAGAGACTAGGGTCGTTTGCCACTGTTGACAGCTGCTACTGCTCCTGACTGGGCTGAGCTACTTGTACCAGGCAGGCAGAGGCACTGTACCAGAGAGGGTGAGGGGAGTCGTTGTTCCAGCTCTGCCTTCTGAGATTTCTGTTTGTATATTCTGGGTTGGCCCAGCTCTTGGGAGTCTCCTGGGAGACTTGGGATGCTTGTGGATGTGTGGTCCTCCGAGGGTCCAGACCCGGGGCACTTAAGCAGCTTGGCACAAAACCCGGTCACTTAAGCTGCGCAACGTGGAGCACCATCACCAACAAAGGGTGGGGGAAGGGTCTTCCCACTTTACTGTCTCTGTAGGTTTTTCCCATTTCTTTTTGCACTTCCTTTATCTCTCTGAGTAATTGCCTTTATTTGTGGGTCACTTGGAGAAACAGAGCATTGAAATCCAAACTCAGTATTTGGTTGGAGAGAGCTATGGTGTTTCCCTGCTGTTCCATCACTTTCTTGGTCCCTCCCCTTCAGTTGGACTTTTTCTTATCCGGCCATTGGGCCTTGGTTACCAAAGGATAGGTACATAAAAGAATATGTTGTAAAACCTGCAGATTGTAGTTAGACATTTCTGTTAATATAGCCTTCCTAATTTTAGGAACCCAAGGGGGTGTTCTACACTAAAGTATTTCAAGGGATTGAATCCATTAACATAAGGGCTACATCTTGCTCAAAGGAGAGTGAAGTGGAGGAGGCTTACCTAGCCATTGCCAGTTTCTGTATTTAATTTAGTTAAAGTTTCCTTTAAGGTCATATTCATTCTTTCTAGTGCTTGAACGCTGAGGCTTATAAATAGATTGTAACTTCCAATTTATTCCTAGGGCATTAGTTAATAATTGAGAAGTTGGGCCTGATATTTTCCTTTTCACTTTTCTTGGCCTCATCTTCTATGACACAGCACTTCCCCATCTTCTCTGCTAACTACCCTTTCCTTCTTTCTCTTTTGCTTTGAATTTCTGGTGACACACTTCAAAGCTTATAATTGACATGTACTTCAGCCTAATACATTCTTATATGAGGTCCAGCTCCTTTTTCATGTCAATGATTTCTTAATGCAGCATCAGGATCTCTTCTTGGCCTCACTTGTGGTTAGCAGGGATGGCAAAATTGCTGTCCTGTGCTTCTGTTTGCCTCTGACCTGTGGTCCCCTAATTTGCCTCATGCTCACCCAGGCTAATGTACTTGAATTTCATTTGATTTTGAGTGTTTTCTAGGTTCCTTTTGAGGATTTTCTTCTCATTTTTGACTCTCACAAGTTCCTAATTTATATCTTCAAATCTTTTCTTCATGTCAAATAATTCTCTCTGTTTTCTCCAATGTGCTTTTCTATGTGCTTTTAATCTCTTGGTGGGTTTTGACTGGCACATATTGGAGACACAGTCTTTTATAAGACTATGTTTTGAGATAGAAGGGTGGAATTTTTTCTTTGCCACATTTCTGAAGTTCAGAGGGCTGCTTTTTAAATTGAATAGTTGGAATTCAGAGGCCCAAGCTCCTTTGCATGTTTCTCCAGAGATATGAACACATTTTCCAGGTGGTTAATGTGATTAATTAACCTGTCATTTTCTATCTTTCTCCTCCTTGGACATTTCTTTTCCCAATGTCCATTTTGTTTGCAATAAGCACACTGATGTATTCTTAGAGGTTCCCTACTGCCATTTGGAAATGAATTGTACTGTCTTTGCCAAGAGTTTCTTGATCCCTATTCTGGTGCTCCTACCAAAACTCAAACCCTCTTCTTAGACTCTTTTTCCCATGTATCTCTGTTAACAAACACCCTCTGGGCAACTACTTCCAATACTTAGAATACTTCCAATACTTAGAATAAACTTTTTCCCTCAAAACCTTCTGACTTTTGAAGCTTTCTTCTAATATTTGGGGCTGCCTGGGTAACAAAGGCCATATTAAGGCTCTTTCATTCTCCAGGGCTTCAAGATCTATAGGTCTATATGTCCTATAGGCTTCTGGGAGAAGTTTCAGAAAAGCATTAGGGTACTCACTGGGGAACTGTACCATCTCACCCACCTTAGATTGATGATTTGGATTTTTAGACACTGCGGTATCCCTGCTAACAGAACCTGGTAATAATAGGTAAGCACCTCCATACCTCAATTGCTGTTAGTCTCAGCGTGGGTAAGTCTATGGAAAGACTTTCTTGATCAATAGTGGGGCTACTCTCTGGTCGAAGGAACACCTTCAAGTCACCAAGCAGGATTCACTCCCTTTTCTACCAGGAGAAAAGTGCCTGTAAAATTTGCTGACACTCATCCCAGATGTGCTTGTGTGTGAAAATTACTGTCTCTAATGAAGTAATGAGCCCCTTTTTTTTCTGAAAAGGATGGATTTTGCTGTTTCCAGTTATACAGGTCACTAGTTGTAAAGGGAACATATACTAGAAATAGGGCTTGCCCACCATCTCCTCCATGTTCCTGTCTCAAAGGTAATAAGGGTAACATACCACATTATACCACCTCAGACTAGTACAAGTAACCACTTTTGGTACGGGAAGACTTAACATTAGAGGTGCTGATGGCAAAGAATAGGAGAGAGAGTACATCAGTGCATCTTCCTCTGAGGAATTCTGTAAACCTGGGGGAGAATATTTTTTGGATATGACAACCTAAGGCCTTGTTCTCCCATTCTGAGAAAAGGAGTAAACAGGTATATGCAGGACACAGATAGAACTATCAGCATACATACAAAGACCAAGAGCCACAGACACTTAACCCACATGTGTCATACCTCTCAATGTTGACCTCTACAAGAGGTCCTAGATGACAAAGAGAATGTCCCAGATTGTGTCTTGAGGAGGCCACAGATGACCTCTGGATGATGTCACATATGTCCTCCCTAGGAGGCCCTAGATGACCTCTCATGGAGGTTCCAAATTGATTCCCAAGGAAGTTTCAGATAATCTCCAAAGGAGTTTCCAGATGTCTTTTCAATGAGGCTCACATTACCTCTCAAGTAGCTCCCAGATGGCCACTCAAGGAGGCCACATATGAACTCCAGAGGAAGTTCCAAATAACCCTCTTGAGAGACCTCCAGAGAAGGTCCTATATAGCTTCTCAAGGAAGTCCCAGATGATGTCCAAAGATGGTCATAGATTTCTCATCATGGTAGCCTGAGATGACCTCCCAAAGAAGCTCCAGATGACCTCAGGAAGTGGTCCTAGATTGCCTCTTAAGAAAGCCCCAATGACTACTTTTGAAGAGGTCTCAGGTGGCCTCCTGAGGAAGCCCCAGATGACTTCTGGAGAAAGTCCAAGATGGCCTCTGGAGAAGGCCCCAGATGACCTCCAGCATAGGTCTCAGATGGCTTCTCAAGGAAGTTGCAGATGTACTCTTGATGAGGTTCCAGATGGCTTCCCATGGAAGCCCTACATTATCTCTCAAGTAGGTTCCAAATGGCGTCCCAAGGAAGCCACAAATTGCTTCCAGAGAGGTCCTAAACAAGCTGGCAAGCTTGCCAAGATGCACCTCTAGGGGTACATAAATGACTTTTGTCCATGTTGGACCTCCGGAGACAAACACTCGAGGTAGAATCTCAACCCTGAAGGCTGACACTCACACCTATGGGGATTTTTCCCTGGAGCCAAGGCCTGATGCAATCCAAATGGATTATCTCGATGGAGTCTTCAAAAATTAAGACCTCTATAGTTCAAGAAAATCCATCGAGATACGTTTTATATAATAAATGTTCTCCAAACCAGCAACCCCCAAAATTATGATATCCAAAGTTCTAAACATCAAAGGGACAGCCTCTTTTCCTCTTCTCTTTATCTCTTCTTCGCTACTGACCTATACTTCTTTCGAGGTCTTTTCCTTTTTCCCTTCTACCAGTTCCTTCTTCTCTTTAGGGCTCTCCACTCTCCACAGACCTGAACTGCTCTGCAGGGCTCGTCAGTTGCCATCCTTCACCTTCTGCCCTCTCTCAACTTCCTCTCCACCCAGGTCTTTCCCCTTATGCTATCACACCAGTTCTTTCCTTCCAGGACTTTTTCCTTTTTCTCTCACCTATTGCTCTGAACAAGCAGCCTATATAGTCTGTACCCCTTCTCCACTCCAACTGCCTGTTTTCGACTATCACATCCCAAACTGCCCACAACCCAATCACTTCTTAACAGCTCAACACATGGTGATTAATGCACCAGTCCCTCCCACAGGATGCCTCACCTTCTTTGGTGGCATTCTTTGTCCTCCCCAGCTGGCCAGGAGATGGGCCTATAGATTATCGGGCACTGCTAATTATTACAGTATCCTCCTTGTGAACTAGTAGCAATTGAAATTGGAAATTTGATTGTGGTATTACAAACTCGTTGTGACATCACAAACCCATTTTGACATCATCACCGCCACGACATCACAAAGCCATTGTGACAACATTGTCATTGTTACATGATGATTCCATTGTTACATCTCAAATCTATTATGACCTCTTAGCTCCTTTGAAAATCACATGCCCTTTTCAACACCACAGTCCCTTTGTGTATCCATATCCTTGTTGTTAAGTAATGACAATTGAGATCAGAAATGCCATTATAACATCAAAAATTGTTTGTGACATCCTCAACAGTGTGACATCACATTTTCATTATGAGAGCATCAGCTCATTGTGACATCACCAAACTCAATGACAGAATTGCATTATGACAACAATTCTCATTGTGACATCATAGACACATTGTGAATGCCTATTCTGTGATTTCATTGTATTTCAAATGTGGCATGAGAGTTGATATCAGAAACGCAATTTTGTGCCTACAAACCATTTTGACATCATAATCACTTTGTGACATCACAGTACCATTGTGATATCACTAACACAATGTGACATCACAAAGCTCTCCTGTCCTCATAACTTTTGTGACATGCTGACATTGTGATATCTTAGACCTTTTTGCCCTCATAATTTGTTTTCAACCTCATATTTCATGTATGACTTGAGATAACAGAAATCAACTGTGACATCATGACCATTGTGACATCACACTGACAGATGTCATGATCATCGTGTCACATTGTGACATTACAAAAAGTTTTGATGTCACAATTAATTGGTGATGCCATACGGTAAGGGGTCTATGTTGTCACAATTGATTAGTGATATCCAAATGGCATAACGGATCTCATTTGTCATGAAATCACAGAGAATATGAGTTCAAAACAGACTGTGGTAGCTCCAAAGTCATGTGTTTTCACAAACGTTATGAAGTCAGAGGAGGATTGTGATGTCACAGTGTGACACAATGTTTATGATGTCTGTCAGTGTGATGACACAATGGTCATGATGTCACAGTGGATTTCTGATATCATATATCATAACTGCAATATTATAAGGTTGAAAACAGATTACGAGCTCATAAAGGGCCTAAGACATCACAATTGCTGCACATCACAAGACTTATGAGGACAGGGCAGGTTTGTGATATCACAGTGTGTTAGTGATATCACCATGGCACTGTGATGTCACAAAATGATTGTGATGCCATATATTTATAAGATCACAATATATTTCTGACATCAACCCACATGCCACATTTGAAATAGAATGAAATAAGAGAATAGGCATTTACAATGTGACTATGACATCACAATGACAATAAATGTCATAATGCTATGAGGTCATTGTAAATTGGTGATGTTGCAAGGAGATAATTGTGTAATAATGAATATGTGTTGTCCCACTGGTGATGGGGTCACAAAGATTTGTGATGTTACAATGGCATATATGAATTCAATTGTCATGAATTCACAATGAGGATATGGGTACACAAAGGGACTATGATGTCACATATGCTATGTGTGTTTTCAAAGGTACATAGGGGTCATGATAGCTTTATGATACACAGTTGTGATGAGGTCACAATGGGCTTTTGACATCATAATGATTTGTAATATCTAAACACAAATCCATTTTCAATTGTTACTATTTCACAATGTGCATACAAGTTCACAGAGTGAGTTGGAAGTACTAATGGACATGAATTTTTAAAATCGTTAATGAACGATGGGAGAGTGATATCACCATGACAATGTCAACTCATTACATCATGTCAAAATATTGTTTTGGTGTCACTATTAGTTGATGATTCCACATTGGTTGTGAGGTCACAAAATATTGGTGATGTGTTGGGCATGTCACAATGACATTATGATTCTCAATTGTCCTAACTTACAATGAGTATATGAGTTCCCAAAGGGACTGTGGTTTCTCTAAAAGTATGTGTTGTCACACATATATTGAAATCCTAAAAGTTTTGTGATGTCAGAATTTGACACAATGGATATGACATATGGCAGTATGATGCCAACATGATCATGATGTTGCTGGGAATTTGTGATATCAAATGTCATTTATGAAATCTAATGAGGTCAACAACAGATTATGAGGACAATAAGGCCTAAGGTATCAGAATTGCAGCATGTCACAAAAATTATCATGAGAGGATAGGTTTGTGATATCACGGTGGTTTAGTAATATCACAATGGCAACATGATATACAAAGGGATTGTGATCTCACAATGATTATGAGTTCCTGATTTTTTATGATATCTACCTACATGCCACATTTGAAATAGAATGAAATCAAAGAAAAGGCATTCATAATGTGTCTATGATATCACCATGACAATGTGAAGTTATAATTCTATCATTATAGTTTTGTGATTTCACAATGAGTAGATGGTATAAAAATGATAATGTGATGTCACAATTATGATGATCTCACAAACTGTTTTGGATGTCAAAATGTCATGTCTGATTCTCAATTGTCAATATTTCACAGTTTGGCTTTGGGTACACAAAGGGACTCTGATATCACAAAGCTATGTATTTTTCAAATGTTATAAGAGGTTATAAGAGATTTGAAATATCACAATGTGATCTTGGTATCAAAAGCAACAATGTGAAGTCACAATAGGTTTGTGATGTCACAGTGGTGATGAGGTCACAATAGGTAAGTTATGTCATGAGTTTGTAATATCACAATTATTTGTCCAATTTCAATTGCTACTAGTTGACCATGAGGACACTGTAATAACCAGCAGTGCCCCTATAATCCACGGGAACAGATAGTCATCATGGCCTCCTAATCTGGACCAATTGAAAGGGGGGGTGCATGACACTGGAGGGGGCAGAACATGCTGCTGAAGGAGATAGGATGTCAAGCCCCACATGGTGAGCTGCCAAGAAGTGATTGGGCATGGACATTTGGTAAGTGATAATTGAAAACTGAAAGATAAGAAATTATTGCAGTTGGGGAAGGGTACAGCCTATATATAAGCTGCATTTTCAGAGCAAGAGAAGGGGAGAGAAAAAGGTTAAAGACCTGGATGGAAAGAAGTGATGAGACTGCTGGAGGGCAAAGACCTGGGAGGAGAGGAAATTGAGAGAAAGAAGGAGGTGAAGGATGGCAACTGGCCACCTGGACAAGGCAGGGCAGGCCTGTCAAGAGCAGAGCAGCCTGAAGCGAAGAATGGAATGCTGGAAGGAAAAAATGAAAAGAGCTGAAAGGTAGGACAGATCTGTAGAGAAGGAGAATGAAGAGATAAGAAAACAGCTTTGTCCTTTGAAGTGTGGAGCTTTGGAGATCATTATTTTGGCGGTTGGTTGTTTGCAGACCTGTTAACAAATGGCTGAACTGCTCTTTGGAGGCCTGAGGGTTCATGGTTGAGACTGAATTTAGCTCTCCGCATCCAGCCAGGCCAAGGTAGTCGCTTGTTACAAAATTTATGAGGACAAGACAGGTTTGTGATGTTACATTTCATTAATGATATCACAATGTCAATATGAGGTCAAAAAGGGATTGTAATGTCACAATGATGGTGTGGTCACAATGGGTTTCTGAAATAAACCTATATGCCACATTTGTGATAGAATGAAATCACAGAACAGGCAATCGCATTGTCTATAGGACCTCACAATGAAAATGTGATGTCATTGTCATTTTGGGATGTAACAGTGGGCTGATGGTATTATAACAACGATGTGATCTCACTCTGGAAGTGATGTCACAATGCGTTTGTAATGGTAATTTGGCATGTCTGATGTCAGTTGTCTTTGTTCATAATGACAACATGGTTACCCAAAGGGACCATGATATCACAAACACCATGTGCTTTCTAAAAGGTGCTAAGCAGTCACAACAGTTTTGGGATGTCACACGGTGATCATGATATCACTGTGGCAATATGATGTCACAATGGGTTTGTGATGTCAAGTGATGATAAGGTCACACTTGGATAGTGATGTCACAATGAATATATAATATCACCATTACATGTCCAATTTCATTCTACTAGATCACAATGAAGATACGAGTTCACATAAGGAGCTAGAAGTCAGAAAGGCCATGAATTTTGTAAAATATTATGAGGACATAATAGGCTGGTGAAAATGCAATGAGACAGAGATATCCCATTGGCAATGTGATGCTACCATTACATGAGATAGTATGGTTTTGAAGTTACAAATGGTGATGCCATACAGGTGATGAGGTCACATAGGTTTGTGATTTGACAATGGGTTGGTGATGTCACAATCTCATGCCAGATCTCTAATTGACAATGACTATATAAGTTCACAATGGATAATCATATGTCCAAAGGCATTTGTTGGCACAAGTGTAATGAGTCTTAACACGTTTGTGTTGTCCTCATGTGACTCAGTGTCAAGAAATCTGGCAGTGTGATGTCACAGTGGTCATGATATCACAGTGGATTTTTGATATCACATGTCATGCCTGAAGTATTATGAGTTAAACAATTTATGAACTCAGGGAGGCCAAAGAGATCACACTGGCAGCATGTCAAAAAATTTATGAGGATAAGACTGTTTTGTGATGTCATAGTGCATTAGTGATATAATAATGGCAATGTGGTGTCATCAAGGTATTGTGATATTATGATGCTTATGTGGTCACAATGTATTTCTGATATCAACCCACCAGCAATATTTGAAATAGAATGAGATCACAGAATAGGCATTCCAATGTATCTGTGACATCACAATTACATGTGATTTGATGTCATTGTTGTTTTATGATGTCATGATGGGCTGATGTTATCATAATGACAATGTGATGTTACACTGGTGATTATGTCACAAAGGTTTTGCGATGTTAAATGGCATGCCTGATCTCAATTGTCATTAGCTTAACATGAGGATAGGAGTATACAAAAGGCTTGTCATGTCACAAAGGCCATGCTTTCTTTCAAAGCTTCTGAAGTCATAATAGTTTTGGGATTTCACAATGTGATCATGTTGGTACAATGGCAATGTGATAACACAAGAGTTTGTGATGTCTCCGAGGTGATGAGGTCACAAAGAGTTAAAGATGTCTCATCAAGTTTGTAATATAACAGTGACATAGACAATTTCAATTTCTTCTAATTCACTATGAGGATACTATAATAACCAGTGGGGCCAGAATTATCTGTGGGAGTTGATATTCATTGTAAATTCTTGGCTTGGCCCACCGGAGAGTGTGGGGAATGCTGCCAAAGGTGGAGGTGTCAAGCCTCACACGGTGAGCTGTCAAGAAGTGATTGAGCATTGGGCAGTTTTGGAAGTGATGGCTGAAAGCTGTTAGTCTTGAGATCCACTGGAGGGAGGAGGGGTACAACCTATATATAAGTTGCATTTTCAGGGCATTGTAAGGGGAGATAAAAATGGGAGTTACCTGGATGGAAGAAAGTTGTGAGACAGCAGGAAAGGATAAACCTGAGAAGGGGGGAAGCTGAGGGAGAGCAGAAGGTTGGCAATTGGTCACTGGGGCAGAGTAGGGCAGGCCTGTGGAGAGTGGAGAGGCCTGAAGAGAAGAAGGAAGTGGTGGAAAGGAAAAAGGGAAAGACGAGGAAGGAATGACAGGTCTGTGGAGAAGGAGGGAAATGGAAAATGGAAAAGAAAATGGAAATGGAAAAGAAAAAAGCCTTGCCCATTGAGCTTTGGAGCTTTGGAGATCATAATTTTGTGGTTGGTGGTTTGCAGAACAATTAAGAAAGGGTGGAGCTGCCCATTGGAGGTCTGAGGTTTGGTGGTCAACGCTGCTCTTGAACCTGGATATCCAGTCCTGGATAAGTTAATCACAGTCCCCTTTCTAGTGAAAAATGGTTTATTATATTAAATGTGACTCGATGGATTTTCTCCTTGCCTTAGAGGTCATATGTACATGAGTATACAGAAAGAGCTTGAAGTCTCAAAGTCCATGAATTTTCTTAGATCTGATGAGGCCATAACAGGTTTGTAAAAACACAATGGGAGAGTGATATCACAACAGCAATACCACAATATCATGTCAAAATAATGATTTGATACAACAACTAGTTGTTGATGCTATTCTCGTGATGAGGTCACAATAAGTTTGTGATGTCACAATGGGTTCACGATGTCAGAGTGGCATGGGAGATCTCAACTGTCATTAATTGGCAATGAATATATGAGTTCAAAAAGGGACTGTAATGTCTCCAAAGGCATGTTTTGTTAGAAATGTGAGGTCACAATATGACAAAATGGTCATGACATCTGGCAGTTTGATGTCACCAGGGATTTCCGATATCACCTGTCATACCAGAAATATCAGATTGAAAACAGATTATGAGCTCAGAAAGGGCCTAATATATGGCAATTGCACTATGTCACAAAACTTATAAGGACAGGACTGGTTTGTGATGGCACAGCAGATTAATGATATCACAATGGCAATGTGATATTACAAAGGATTGTGATATCACAATGGTTATATGGTCAAAACGGGTTTCTGATATAGAATGAATTCACAGAATAGGCCTTCACACTGTTAAGTCTATGATGTAACAATGTCACTGTGATTTATATTGCTGTGATGCCATTGTCGTTTGGTTATGTCACAATAAGCTGATGGTGTCATAATGACAATTTGATGTCATTGCTGATTTATGATGTTACAATGGTTATGAGTTCACATTATGTTTCTGATATTAACACGCATGTCAAATTTGAAATAAAATGAAAAAGCTGGGCACCGGTGCCTCGCGCCTGTAATCCTTGCTACTCCAGAGGCTGAGATCTGAGGTTCGAGGTTCAAAGCCAGCTTAGGCTGGAAAGTCTATGAAAATCTTATTCCCAATAAAAACCATTAGAAAACCGGAAGTGGCTCTGAGACTCAAGTGATAGAGCACTCGCCTTGAGCTGAAGAGTAGGGACAGCACCCAAGCCCAGAGTTCAAGCCCCATGACTGACAAAAAAATATTAAAAACAGGCATTCACAATCTTTTTATAACATCACAATGACAATGTGATCTCATAATGCTATCTTGTCATTGTAGTTTTGTCATGTCAAAAGTAGTTGATGCTGTCATAATGAAAATGTTATGTCACTCTGGTGATGTCACAAAGGGTTCATGATGTTAAATTGACATGTCTGATATCAATTGTCAGTTCATAATGAGGGTATAGTTCCACAAAGGGACTGTGTTGTCACAAAGGGCATGTGTTTTTTCAAAGGTGATAAGAGGTCCTAATAGGTTTGCGATGTCACAATGTGATAGTGATGTCAATTGGCAATGAAAGCTCACAATGGTTTTGTGATGACACATTGGTGATGATATCAAATAGTTTTGTGAAGTCACATCTCATAATCACATGTCCAGTTTCACATGTCCAATGAGGATATGAGTTCACAGAAGAAGACACGTATAAATGGCCATGAATTTTCTAAAATGCTATGAAGACATACTAGGTTTTTGAAAACACAATGGGATAGTGATATCAAGATGGCAATGTGATGTTGCAATATGATGACTTAATAATGTTTTGATATCATAATTTGTGATGTCATTCTGATGAGTTCACAAGAAGTGTGTGATGTCACAATGGGTTGGTGATATCAAAATGACACATGTGATTTCAATTTTCATTAACTCACAATAAGTACATGAGCTCACAAAGGAACTCTGATGTCTCCTAAGGCATGTATTTTCACAAAAGTGATGAAGTCCTAACAGGTGTGTGTTGTCTGTGACAAAATGCTCATAACATCTATCAGTGTGATGTCACCATGATCTAGATGTCACACTGGATTCGAGTATCACATTTCATACCAGGATTGGGCTTATAGGATTGGAATTTCACAGTGGGTTAGTATTATCACTATGGAAATGTGGGGTCACAAAGAGATTGTGTTGTCACAATGGCTATTAGATCACAATGTGTTTCTAGTATAATAGGTTTGTGCTGTCACAATTGGTTGGAAATGTCAAAATGGCATGCCAGATCTCAAATGTCATTAATTCACAATGAAGATATGAGTTCACAAAGGGACTGTGTTGTCTCTAAAGTCATGTGTTTCACAAATATGATGAAGTCCTAACAGATTTGTGAGTTCATAATGTGCCACTATGATCTTGATGTCTATCAATGTGATGTCACAATGTTCATGATGTCACAATGTTCATGATGTCAGAGTCAATTTCTGATATCATATGTCATACCTGAATTATTATGTTTCAAAACAGATTATAAGCTTACTAAAAGCCAAAATATCCTAATGGCAGCATTTCACACAAGTTATTACTAAGTTATGACCTCCTCATCAGTATGGCATCACGAATTGTGACATCAGAACATTATTATAACATGATGTTGAGACATCACATTGTCATTGTGAAATCACTGTCCCGTTGGGTTTTCACATAGTATGACCTCACACTATGAAGCTTCTTCTATCAAATGGTATCCTCATATTGAATTATGAGTAATTGAAATTGGATCATTCTGATATTACAAACAAACTGTGACATCACAAAGCCATTCTGACCTCATCACCACGGTGACATCAATACCCAAAGGGACATCTCATTCCATTATGACAGTATGGATCACATTGTGCCGTTCCAAAACTATTATGACTTATAACCACCTTTGAAAACACACATGGCCTCTGTGACATCACAGAACCTTTTTTGTATCCATAACTTCATGGGGAACTAATGACAACTGACATCAGACATACCAAGGAAACATAACAAATCCTTTCTGACATCATAATTGTGACATCATGTTGCCATTATGACACCATCAGCTCATTTTGACATGTAAAACTAAAATGACATCATAGCATTGCCACATCACATTGTTATTCTGATGTCATAGACACGTTGTGTTTGCCTATTATGTTATTGATTCTACTTTTAATGTGGCATGTCGGTTATCAGAAACCCATTGTGTGTTCATGACCATTTTGATATCATGATGTCTTAGTTCCATCACATTGCCACTGTGATGTCACGTTGCCAAATTAATGTCACAAAGGGATTTTGATGTGACAATGGTTGTGAAGTCAGAATGAGTTTCTGATATCAACTCACATGCCACATTTCAAATAAAATGAAATCACAGATTAGGCATTCATAATGTGATATGATATCACAATGACATAATGGCAAATGTTATAATGTCATTGCCACTTTGTGATATCACCATAAGCTAAAGATGTCATAACAACAATGTGATGTTACACCATTTATGACGTCACACAGGGTTTATAATGTTACAATGGTTATGAGGTCACAATGTGTTACTGATATCAACTGACATGCCACATTTTAAATAGAATGAAATCACAGGATACACATTCACAATGTGTCTAAGACAGCAAAATGGCAATGTGATGTCATAATGCTATGAGGTCACTGTAGCTTGTTGATGTCACAATGTGCTGATGGTGTCATAATGATTGATATCACACTGGTGATGATGGCACAAATGGTTTGTGATGTCACAATGGTATGTCAGATCTTAATTGCTATTAGTTTACAGTGAGGACATGAGAATGAAGTCACCATGACATATACAAATGAACTGTGATGACACAAACGCCATGTTTTTTGTCAAAAGTGCTAAAGTTCCTAACAGGTTTTGGTTGTCAAAATGTTAATGATATAAAAATGGGTTAATGATGTCAAAACTAGTTTGTAATATCACATATTATTTCAAATTTCAATTGCTACAAGTTCCCAATGATACAAGTTCACAGAAGGAGCTTGATGTCCCAAAGGCCATGCAGTTTCTAAGATGTGATTAGGTCATAATAGGTTTGTGAAAGCATGATGGTACAATAATATCACAATTGCAATATGATGTCAAATTCTAATTAATTGGTGATGCTATAATAGTGATGAGTTCAAAATTGTTTTGTGATGTCGCAGTAGATTGATGATGTGACAATGGCATTCCAGACCTCAATTGTAATTAACTCACAATGAGTATATAAATTTAGAATGGGCTTGTGAGGATTCCAAAGCATTTGTTGACACAAATGTAATGAAGTCAAAACAGATTTGTGATGTGACAATATGACACAATGGTCATTACATCTAGCAGTGTGATGTCACTATGCTCATGGTGACAAAGTATATTTCTAATATTTCATGTCATTCCTGAAATAATTTGAGGTCGAAAATAGATTGATCTATCAATGGGCCTAACATAACACAGTGGCAACATGTCACAAAACTTTTGAGGACAGGACATGTTTAAGTTGTCACAGTTGTTTAGAGATATCACAATTTCAATGTTACATCACAAAGGGATTGTGATGTCACAATGGTTATGAAGTCAAAATGTGTTTTTGATATAAACCCACATGCCACATTTGAAATGTAATGAAATCACATAATAAGCATTCATAATGTATATATGATGTCACAATGACAATGTGATGTCATAGTGGTATGATGTCATTACAGATTTGTGATGTCACAATGAGCTGATTTTTTCACAATGACAATGTGATGTCACACCTATGATTATATTGTAAATACTTTGTGATATTTCTTTGGCATATCTGATCTCAATTGACATTTCACAATGAGGATATGGGTACACAAAGGGACTGTCATGTCACAAAGGCCATGTGTTTTTTCAAAGGTGCTAAAGATGTCATAATGGGTTTGGGAGGTCTCAAGGTGATTGTAATGTCACAACAGCAATGTGATATCATAATGGCTTTGGAATGTCACCTTGATGATGAGGTCACAATGGACAGGACCAGTTTGTGATGTCACAACAGGTTACTATCACAATGGCACTGTGATATCACAAAGGGATTTTCACATCACAATGGTTTTGAGGTCACAATGGATTTCTGAAATCCACCAATATTGCTCACTTGAAATAGAATGAAATCACAGAATAGGCATTCACAATATGTCTATAATGTCACTATGACATACGATGTCATAATACTATGATATGTAAGTTTAGTGATGTTAAAATGGCATGTCTTATCTTACTAGTCATTAGATTACCATGAGGATCCCAAAGGTTGCTATTGTGCTGAGTCCATTACACAGTATTCTTTGTGCTATTTTTTAAAATCGTTCTGAGTCCTTGCAAGGTGGGTATCCCCAAAAATCACACACACACACACACACACACACACACACACACACACAAACATACAGAGACACCGTGCACCAGCTTGGTGTGTGGGGTGGATGTAGAAGAGTCCTCCATTGGGCTGAGTGGAGATTCGATCCCCGCCCCCCCACCCCCGGGCAGCTGCTGGGGTTGGGGTGAAGCTGCTTCTGCCATGGCCTGGTAGACTTAGGGGAGAGTCAGGACAGCACAAAGCCAAGGATGGGGGCGTGGCTGAGGGAGGGAGGAGGCTTGACCCAGGGGAGGACAGGGCGTGGCTGAGGGGGCACATATCTGCTGCAGCCAGGGGCACACATGGACTGCAGCACTTGTGCAACAGGGGCTGGGCAGCCCTGGAGAGAAGTGGGGGCAGAGAGAGAGCAGAGAGAAGAGCAGGCACATGCACCAGGGATGGCGGCCTCAAAACCTCTGCTGCTGTGGGAGCATTGGTCTGGGCCAGGAGTACAGAGCACAGAAAGCCAGCACATCAGGCACATCCCTCACACCATTGCTGCACGCTGCACCCAGAACCACAGCCTTACAGATTCTCCCAGCAGCACAAGTGAGTGGCCGATCACAGGTCAGCACCTTGCGACCTCCCCCTATCACTCCCACTCCCCCCCCCTGCAAATCCCGCCTTCCCTCTTGTGTCCCAACGATGCCTCCCCAGCACCAGGCAGGCCAGCCCTGACTCTGCCACAAATGCGCTCCAGGAGTGGGGGGTTGGGGAGTGGGTGTTGACTCTGGGAACTCACCCCCATCCCTAGTGGCCAGTATCCCTGGAAATAGGGAGATGCAGGAATGGGTGAGAAGGGGTCACCACTGAGCCCCTGGCTGGAGCAGTGGGAGCCACACAGTCCCACATCTGCACCCTTCCTCTCCCTGGTGGGGACCTGGTGGCTTTAGTCAGAGGTGGGGAACATCACCTCTGCACCTGCCTTATTGGGTCTTTTCCTTTTTTTCTGGGAGTGGGGGATGTTGGATGCAGAAGATAGGCCTCCCTTGCTATGTGAGCCCTTGTCCTCTGTGCTCAGTCACCCTTTCATCTGAGAAGGGTCCCAGAAAAGCCCACTAGGGAGGTGAGGGCACTGGGGCTCAGATAGTAGGTGAATATATGGGAGGAACACACACCCTCAGACACACATATGCCCGGCCTATCCCTCCACCCCAGCTGTCAACAGTACTCACAGGGTGATCACATTTACCAGCTCTGCCAGTGTCTGCCGGTGTTCCCTGTCCATCTGGTCTCCTTGTCCTCCCCAAGAATCTGCCCAGTTGCCCAGAAGTATCTAGGCTGGAAGTAGGAGTCTGTGCATGTATGTAGCCTTTAGGACCCCATCCATTTCCTCAACACCGCCCCCACCCTGGGTCACACACCCCCCTTGGAACCGCATGACCCACTGCTTGTTTCAGTCCTGCTCTGAGGACCCACCTGTCTGGGGATTCCTTCACCCAGCATCCTGGCATAGGGTTTTGGTGAATGGAGAGTTAAGGCTGGTTGTTCCCAAGGGGAAGGGTCTGGCCCTGGAGAAGGGGAGAGGCGGGGTCGTGCTGTGTCATTAGAGTGGTGCTCCCCTTGTGTGGGAGTCCTTGGTTCTGACAAGGGAACGGAGAATGGGAACCTGCGTGCTCCGATGAGGAATCAACAAACTTAGGAGAGGTACTACTCTGAGTCTGTGTGTGTGTGTGTGTGTGTGTGTGTGTGTGTGTGTGAGAGAGAGAGAGAGAGAGAGAGAGAGAGAGAGAGAGAGAGAGAGAGAGAGAGAATCTTTCTCCTTGTACAGCATGACTGTCCTCAGGTGAGTGATCAGTTGGCAAATTGCAGGTGCTGCATGGAAGTGTCATCTGTCACCATTCTGGAGGTGTGTGTGTGTGTGTGTGTGTGTGTGTGTGTGTTGGGAGAGCAGGGAGATGAGAACAATGAAAATATATTTAAGTCACCATGTCTAAAAACAGCAAAAACATTTTATTTCTCTCTGTGTGTGTGTATTTGTTGTTGTTGTTCTTCATCAATACCAAGTACAAGCCCAACCACAATTTTTGTTTTCTCCTTCACAGTTTCATGGCTCCTTTATGGAAGATTTCAGTAGACATTACTTTCCTCCCCTTTCCACCTCTCTCTTCCCCCTTTCCTGTAGCCCACAGTAGCTGCTGGGCCAGAGTGGGCCTCCTCTAGAAGAACTGTGTGAACCCTGGACTGGAGTGGACGCCTGTCCTTCTATCCCCAGCCAGAAGTTTCATGAGGCGAATGAGATCACAGCCACATTCTTCAAGCCAGACACTGCTCTTGTGTGTTTAGTTGGAGGTAATTTAAGGGTTTGGAATGTGTTTGCCCAACATAATTAGGGAACAAGATGAGGGAAATGATAAGGCAGGGGCTGTGAAGCTATGAGGTTTTGGGGACTGGCGTATGGTGTGACATGACAGATGGTTCACCATGACAGTGGATGAGAGGGGAACCATATCTAGGGCATTAACGGTCTCTGTGGGCATTCTGGCACAGGGTTGCGGGCCCCCACTGGTGGTGAGGACACCCTCCTGGGGCAGTGCTCAGTGTCAATCCTCCCTGGAGTCCTGCAGAATCCAGTCTGTGTCCCGCCTAGGCTGTTTCCAGCTGGGCAGTGGTAGGCAAGTCCACTTCCCCTGTTGGAGCCTGCTCGGTATCAGGAGGTGGCAGTTAGCTAGGGCTGGCTGAATGCCAGTTTCTGTAACCTGTTATAGGCAGTCTGGAAGGAAAAGGGGACCACTGATTTTGGAAACCTTTGTTTGATTGGGACAAATTAAATACCACATTTTCCAGGTTTTTTTTAATTTAAGCTGGCAATTTCCACTAATACCTGGGATTATGGATCAAATTAGATGGATGATTTCAGCCATCAAACAATGATGTTCAAAGTGGCACAGGCAGCGTTCCCAAGCCAGATTGTCATCTTCTTTGAATGTTGTGCCTTGACTGCCTTTCTCTGGCAGCTGTTGCATCTCTCTAGGGTGATGAGCCCAATCGAGGACATTATGGGGTACAGACATTGTGACCTCACCATCCCCAGCCTGCCAGCAATGAGCAGAGATGATTCCCAGCACCTGTACTGGACGCTGGGAGATTCAGAGAACCCAGGCTACCTCAAGAATCCTTCATCTGCAACATGAAATTTAGGGGCCACATGTGGTGGACAATCCTGGCTGGCCCCAGGGGGAGGACAGGAGTCCCCTTGAGCCAGCCATTCAGCTCACAGCAAATTCATTCACACCTCCATGGTGAATTGAGTGCCACAGAGCTGGTCAGCTGCTGGACAGAGATCGTTGAGAAGACAGGCATCCCAGAGGCCCTGGAATGTAGCAAGTACATAGTGGCTCACACCCTCAGAGCCAAAACAGTTAAGTGTTGTGGCACCAGGAGTGGGTAAGAGGGAGGAGGGAGAACTGTGGGAGAGCTACATCAGGCTTTCTCCCCACTCCCCCACAGAGGATTCTTACCTGAATCAGATGGGATTTTCTGTAGTATTGTCATAGACAGATGCTCATTTATTTAACCAACAAACCATTACAGTGTGCACGAGGCTCTGGGGGGTCACAGACAACGAAAAGTTCCAGGACTGGTTCCACAGCCCATGAAGAAACCTTGGATTGATCTGGATGCCAGTGCTTCAAGCCTGTCATCCTAGTTACTTAGGAGGCTGAGATCAGAGGATTGAGGCTTTTGGCCCGGGCAGGAAAGCCTGTAAGACTCTTGTCTTCAATTAACTACCAAAAACAAAACACCAGAAATGGATGTGTGGCTCAAGCCATAGACTGCTAGCCTTGAGTAAAAAGGCTTAGGGACAGCACCTAGGCTCTGAGTACAAGGCCCAGAACTGACACAAAGAAAGTAAATAGAGAAAGGAGGGAAGGACAGAGGGAGATAAAAAGGAAAGGAAGGAAGAAGGGAGAACATGCAAGCCATGGTTTGGAGTCTCTGGATCAAGGGAGCCAATTATTCACAATCTATGTGGGGACAGTTTCAGAGCCTAAAGCCAGTATGGAGGACCAAGCCACTGACCCCTCAGAAACTTCATGCCATCCAGGAGCTGTGTGGTCCCTGACAATATAGGGAACCAGCCTCGGGTAGAACCTAGGGCTCAGAGTGGGTCACCAGGTTTCAATTATGCCCAGCCTCATTGAGTTTATTTTCTGGTCAGATAAAACGAAAGTTTCCAAGGGCTAGGGAGGTATTGGAGTGAGAGAGTTTCAAGAGGGGATCAAAGTATAAGTAGGAATTTGAAGAGGGAGAATGATCCTGGGTCACGTGTGTCAGGCCTTTGGAGCCATGACCTCGCCTGACAACATAGACTACCAGCCTTTGATCCAGCCACACTGCTATTAAAAGTCCTGGCACCTTGGGTTCATCATTGACAACCTGGCTGCCGTTCACTGCAGGATGCCTGTGCAGTACACCCTTAGGGACTAGGACTTTCCAGGGCTCAATCTGACGATATCACTCCCGGTGTTCATTCCTTCACCAAAGACTGAGGTAAGCATGCCAGTGACACAGGACAGCCTAGGAATGAGGGCAGGAAGTACGTCTCTTGGCTGGCTCACTCTTTAGTATAGATGGCAGATCTAGGATTCAGAGAGGGCAGGCTGAAGGTGGGGCAGAGCTGGGTAGAGGCTGGTGGAAAAATCAGAGGCACTGTGGTCTGAGCAGGGTTGTTTCTTTGATAATACTCACAACATAGGAAAGTTTCTGGGATAGAGCAGTCCTTTTCACCTCCCAAAGAGGGAACTAGATCCCCCCAGTCTCTGTCCCTTGACCAGGAATCCCTTTGGTTCCCATATCATGTGGTGGATAACTAGATCTTACCTCACTGCCTAGTTTTCAGGCAGGACAGCGAGAGATCCTGAGTGATAAGGTCAGGGGATCTTCAGTATGAGATTGTACTTGAATGTCCCAACTTGGTGCATGGTCAGTCCCATCTAAGACTGCCATGGTGTAGGACATAGAATCTAGAGAATCAGAGCTGGATGGGCTCTGTTCTGGGAGTCCTGAGTATTATGTGTTAGCTTTGAGCTCCCGTGTGCCCACTTGCTTCCCTTTCTTGGGTGGGTCTATGCTAGAAAAAGCTTGAAACTAGGGCATGGATCTTATCTTCTTTGCTCCAAGATAGCACTCTACCATTTGAATCACAGCTCCACTTCCAGCTTTTTGGGATGTTTAATTGGAGATAAAGAGTTCTCACGGGCCTTGCTGCTAAGTGGCATCCAACTGCAGTCCTCAGATTTCAGTCTCCTGGGGGGAGAGGATGACAGGAATGGAAGTTTATTTGGCTGGGTGCCAGTAGCTCATGGCTGTTATCCTACGTACTCAGGACGTGAGATCTGAGGATCACGGGTCAAAGCTAGCCTGATCAGAAAAGACCCTGAGACTCTTACCTAAATGGAATTGCCAGAAAACCAGAAGTTGTGTTGTGGCTCAAGCAATTGAGTGCTTGCCTTAAGCTGAAATGCTCAGGGACAGCACCCAGGCCCAGAGTTCAAGCCCCACAACATAAAAAAGAAAGAAAGTAAGACATTTTTGCCTGCAAATGATGGTGGAGGTGTGGGGGTGTGGGCAGGATGCTGTGTTTGGGAGACCAAGTGCTGGCTTCACTGTAAAGATATTTGTAAGAACTCCCCAATTTTGCCCCAGTTTGAAGCCACAGCTTCAAGAGGACGTGTCCTGTGACAGGCAGGGAGTGGGAGAAGGGGTGCAGGTGTGATTGTTTTGTCTTTATTTTCTCCATTGAAGGATAGATTTGGATGCTGGGTATCAAAATCTGAAGTGAAGGGTTGCAAAAAGTTTGCGGAATGACGAGATGGGTTTCCTCTGTGTATATGAAGGTGGCTGAAACCAGAAGCCACCCGTGGCTCACAACTCTCATCCTAGCTACTCAGAAGGCTGAGATGTGAGGACCGTGGTTACAAGTCACCTTGGGCAGAATAGTCTGTGAGACTTGATGATAGACCACTAGAGAACAGGAAGTGTTGCTTTGGCTCAAGTGGGAGACTGCTCACCTTCAGCTGAATTGTTGAGGGACAGCACCTTGGCCCAGAGTTCAAACACCTTGACCAACAACAAAAAAAGAGGTGACTAAGTTTTCCACATAGCAATGTGCATGATAGGAAGTGCCATACTGGTCTATGAGACATTCCAGATATATGTGCGGCTCAATGTTTTGTCTACAGTGGGTCTGATGTTGGTACTGCCACCTTCTAGTGGGTGGGATCTGATCCTAATTGAGGGAGTTCATGTTTCTGTTCTCAGGGACTGCGGAATCCTTGGGCTATCATGTGTGTGTGTGTGTGTGTGTGTGTGTGTGTGTGTGTGTGTGTGTGTGTGTGTGTGTCTGTCTGTCTGTCTGACTGTCTGTGTCTGTGATTGTGTGTGTTTGGAGGTAGAAGAACTGGGCCTTGAACTCAAGGCCTAGGTGCTGTCCCTGAGATATCTTGCTCAAAGCTAGAGCTCTGACACTTGAGCCACAGCTCCACCTGTGGCTATTTGGTGGTTCAGTGTAGATAGGAGCTTCACAAACTTTCCTGAGTGGCTGGCTTTGAACAGTGATCCTCAGATCTCAGCCTCCTGAATAACTAGGATGACAGACAGGAGCCACCCGTGATGGCTCTGTGTGTGTGTGTGTGTGTGTGTGTGTAGAAGTTGGTTGTTACAAGGAGTGCTGGACCCTTTGGTAACTTCTAACCGCTGTCTTTGGGGGGGGGGGTGCATGGACTTTGTGGCTGAGGTCTGGGGGCTTGGAAGGGTGAGACATTTGAAGGGGACTCAGCACCTTTAAATTATAAGAACAAGGGATCTTTGTGATCTGGAACTGTCTACTCTCTTGGGCCTGGTTGGTGGCAGAGGGAGCACGGGAGGACCTGGGGGTGGGGCCCTTAGGGTTTGGCTCCCTAGGGGGACAGAGAGCATGGTTAGCACTTATTAAGGCTGTGAGCCCTGTTAGTATGGACTTTATTGGAATGGGTCAGACTCTGGGTCATCTCATCATGATGTCTGATGGGAAAGGCCAACCCTACTTTAAATCTTGACCTGTGATCTTCAGATCTCAGCATCCTGAGTAGGTAGCAGTATAGGCATGAGCCTCTGGCACCAGGCCTCAGATTCTTTTTGGTATATTAAGGTTTGAACTCAAGAGCTTAGGCTTTCCAATCAGGTCTTGTTCCATGTTAGCCAAGCCTTTCTGTCTTGGGCATTTCTGAGATAGAGACTCCATATATGTTCAGGCTTGGCTGGATCATGGTACTCCTGTGACAGGCAGGTGTCACCATGCCTGGTCCTCTGTAGTTGGGATGGTAGATATGTAGCACCATGCTCAGTCATCGGTTTAGATTACTGTCCCAAACTCTTAGTCCACAGCAGCCGATTTTTGACCACAGTTGAAGCTCTGGGTTCAGCCTGGAACCATTGGTCCTCAGTCTCCTCACAGGACAGTTGTGAGGAAACAAGGGATCAATACAAGGGGAAATCTGGGGCAGGGCCAAGCATAGAGGCAACGGTCATCAGATAAGTTTCTTGGCAATTCTGTGAGCATATAACAAGAAGATATCTGGAAAGGACTCAGAAGGGGCCTGTTATTTATCATGCTACAGGTATGGGATTATGAAACAAAACATGGCTCTCTTTCATCCTTACCCTATCCTCATGAGGAAGGGGATCCTTCACTGTTCAGCTTTGCAGCTGGGGTAAATGAGGCACGGAAAAGCTGGGTGACCTACTCATGACCCCCAGGAGACAGGAAGCTTGGCCTGACTTCTCGGCCATGCTCCCTAGGACAATGGGTGCTATTCAGTCCATTTCTTGTGGTGGGAAGTCCACTTATTGTCAGTCGTGGGGCTTGAACTCTGGGCCTGGGCACTATCCACAAGCTGCTCAGATCAAGTTTAGGGCTCTACCACTTGAGCCATAACACCACTTCTGGTTTTCTGGTGGTTCTTTGGAGATAAGCGTCTTACAGACATTCCTGCCTCGGCTGGCTATGAACCATGATCCTCATATCTCAATGTGTAGTTACCATTGTAGGCCTGTGCCACCGGCAGCCTGCTTAAGTGTAATTCTCTCCCTCTCTCTCTCTTTCTCTCTCTGTCTCTGTCTCTGTCTCTCTCTCAGTAACTTGTTGAATTTGTCTTGGAGGAGTTGGCTCAGCGTTCCCATGTGGCTGGGACCCAAGGTGACCCTCTCATTCTGCAGGTAGGCTGTGTGTCAGGATCATTCCCACTTGGACTGTGGAACTAGCTCCCTTAGGTAAGCCCCTCTGTGCCCAGGGTAGACCGTGATGGTTACTCATTGTCAGTCTGTCTGGTGAGTCTTTCCCCACTACCCTCTGCTAAGACAGTTAAAGGAAAGTGGATGAGGAGGCATCGCATTGTCCAGATGCACAGCACTATCCTGAGCCTCTGATCCTCACTGCCACCTATCTGGCCAGACCCTGATTATAAGAAACTGAATTCACTCTATGTCTACTTCACATTGCTGCAGTGTGTCATTTCGGGGAGTAGAGTCAGTGTGCAGAGGAAAGACCCCAGGTCCGACACCTCCTGGGGGACATTTGTTCTGTGACCATTTGTTCTGTGACAGCGCAAAGTCATTGCTGTGGATAAGGAGGAAGCCGGAATCAGATTGAGCCAGAACAATGCTCAAAGGTAGGTAGGCGGTTGAAGAATCAAACCCACACAAGTCTGCTTCCAACTCACAAAAAGGAGGATGCAGTGCAGGTAGTCCAGCACTGGATCTAGGGGACTATGAATGTATGGTGGCAGTCAGGTACTGTGGAGCACATGGGCAGCAAAGATGGCGCTGAGAGGGGGTTGAGTGGGCAGAGCCCAATTGACCTGCCGATCAGTGCCTAATCAGCCCGTGAAGGCTCAGGTGAATGATAGGGTGTGACCTTGACAGTGATTGGTTCCTCTTCCTCCCTTACCATGCCACCCGCCCTTTTTGTCTTTAAAAGGGGCTGCTCTCTGTTAATAAACTAGTTTTTTACCTGCTGGATTTGGCTCCCAGCTGTGTCTGATTGTCTCCCAGGCTGAGGGAGGCTGGGGAACAGGCAAGCACCGCACTTACCTTTCCTTTCCTCGGACCCAGTCTGTCTTTTGTGCGCACGAAGACCCAACAAGGTGCCAGTGGCTGTCCCCTGTCATCCGGCCTATTTGGGAGGCTGAGTTCTGATGGTCGTGACTCAGAGCCAGCCCAGGCAGGAAGGTCTGCGAGATTCTTATCTCCCATAAACGACCTCCTTCATCCCACCCTGAAAAAAGCCAGTTTTGGTGCTGTGGATCAAGTTATAGAGCCTCAGCCTTGAGTAAAAGAAGCTCAGGGATGAAACTGAGTCCCTGAATCCAAGACCTGGGACTCACACACAAAAAAAAAATGAACAGTGGACACTTGTTATCTTACTACCAAAAAGGATGGATACATTCTTTTCTCTGGTACTTGTAGCCAAAGGTAAGGGGTTTCCCTTGATGTTCCTCTAAATCTCTCCTTCTCTCTATTATCTCTCCTGGCTTCAGTTGCAGGATAGAATTCAGATCATCCCATTTGATGTGACCTTAAGTACCCTCCACTACCCTCCTTTCTTGGGGTGGGGATCCTGGATGTACTCACCTCTGGGTGAAAGAAGCACCAGAGAGATGGGGGTAGGTATCCCTGAAACTCATACACACACACACACACACACACACACACACACACACACACACACACACACACATACACACTCACCTAGGCCAACTCTGACTAGCCTTTTCCAAAGATACTTTATCTCCTTGGGTTAACTGACCTAGGAGAGGAACATGATCCTCTATAAATGACTATTTTAACTAGGGCTTGCTAGTTGACACGAGATAAACAGAAGCTCAAAGGAAAGGTTCTGGAGCCTGTCTGGCTCAGGCTCACACTTGACATCCTGGCTCCTCAGTAGGCAGAGATCTGAGGATCAAAGATCGAAGCCAGCCATAAGCTGGCAAGGTGATAAGACAATTCTATGCATGGAACCACCAAAAATCCAGATGTGGAGCTGTGGTTCAAGTGGTAGAGTAGCAGCCTTGAGCATGAAAACTCAGAGAGACAGCTCCCAGATCCTTAGTTCAAACCCACACAAGAAATGGCCCCATTTGTTGTCCACGTGATCACACCAGACTGTGAGCCACTAAGGAGCTGGGCCGTTCCCAGGAACTGAGATCGAGCCCCAGGGAGGCCAAAATAGTCCTCAATGATCATTGAAACATGGGATGTATATTCACATCCGTGTGTGGACTGCAAGAAAGAAAGACAGCCCTTGCTTGCCAGAGATGGTGAAGGAGTGGGGTTGCTGTTGTTGGGACACCAGGTTCTGGCCTCATTGTACAGCCATTTCTAAGAACTCCCCACGTTTGCCCAAGTGTAAAGTTACAGCAGGCTGGGCGTTGTCTTACCAAGAACTCCAGAGGTTGTGGCCTATCTTAGGCAGGGAGTGGGAGAATGGGAGTAGGGTTGGAGGGTAGTGTCGATTATATTCTCTCCAACCAAGGAAGAATGGCTTTGGATACTAGTTTCAAAGTCTGAAAGTGAAGGGTTGCATGTGCTTTATGGCCTGACAATTTGGATTTCCCCTGGTTGTAAGAAGGTGGCTGAAACCGGGCACTGCCAGTGTCTCACAACTGTCATCCTAGCTACTCAGGAGGCTGAGATCTGAGGATCACAGTTCAAAGCCAGCTTGGGTAGGAAAGTCTGTGAGACGTTAACTCAAGGGAAGCACCAGAAAACTGGAATTGGTGCTGTGGCTCAAGTGGTAGAGCGCACACCTTCAACTGAAGAGCTGAGGGATAGCACGCAGACACACAGTTCAAACTCCATGACTGACAACCAAAACGCTGTGGCTGAGTTTTCTTCATAGTGGGGTGTACAGTAGGAAATGCCATGCTGTTTTATGAGCCATTCCAGATGTGTGAGAGGCTCTGAGTTTTGTCAACATTTGGTTTGAGGATGGTAGTGCCATCTTCTTGGAGTTTGGGATGTTCAGTTACTCAGGGACTGCTGAGTCCTTGGGCTACCCGTGTGTGTGTGTGTGTGTGTGTGTGTGTGTGTGTGTGTGTGTGTGTGTGTGTGTGTGTTTCTATGTGTGTGTATTTTTCCCTGATCATTCTCTACCCACTTCCTGGGTGCTTGTCTGCCTCTTCCTGACCTTGGATGGAGCCCTTCCTCAATAGCAACCTTGTCTTTAGTCCCCTATCATGGTCTACAATGAGTCCCAAATTGCCAGAGACCTGTATATTCCAACTTTTCCTTGGGACACAAGTCTGGCTGTCCATATCTTTGTCCTCATCCAGGGGATTCTGGGTCCTCAGGGCCGGCTGGCATATGTTCTCTCCTGCCTCTGGGAGCCAGGGTGACTCATGCTGTGTCCTGTCTTTTTCTCAGCTGGGTCCCTGGCTGCATTTCCCACTCTCAGCAGGCTGGCAATGGTATGGGGGAAGGGTGGTTGCCAGTGGCTCTGGCCAACTCGACCTTGATAGCTGACTGAAGGCTCCCCAAACGAGGATAATCTGGGGCTACATGAGTGGTGAGGCCAAGGTGGCTTGGATGTATTGTTCGATGTCTAGTAAATGTCAACATACCTTATTGTAGGCAAATCTATCTTCTGGCAACAGCTGGCCCTCTCAGGTCCTTCTAGACAATTCTAGATTCCCAGAATACAGAGGCATATACTTTAGATTCCAGGCCCAGGGAACTGGGGGATGAGAGACTGGGATAGCCAGTACCTCAATGTTCTGGGGCATTAGTTTTGCCCGGGATGAGCTGAGCTACAATTGGGGGGCAGTCCTGAGTCATAGTCACAGTAAACTCTCAAGCCAGATCAAGTGGTTTCTCCCTAAGTACTTCTTGGGCTGAGGGGTTTGGGCCATGGCAGTAAGTTCTATGGAACCTGCCCCTCGATCTCAAAATGGGGCTACAGGATCAAGTGAAGGACACTAGGGTTGCTCTTTGGTAGTCGGCCCATGATTCCAGACCTTCATCTGTCCCCCTTCCCCAAGCACTGATGAGGAAAGCAGGGCACTGAGCCCTCGGACTCCTGGGATAGTGACTGCTACAAGCAGCAGCCAGTTGGCTGTGGACTCCTGAGCCTACAAAACTTTCATGAGCCCAACTCAACACCTGCCCAAGGTATGACTGACAAATTTGCACTCTTGTGATACTCATGTGATGGGCTCAGCTCATCCAGGGCAAAACTAATGTCCCAGAACATTGAGGTACTGGCTATCCCAGTCTCTCATTATCTGGTGTGACATCTTACAACTCCTGCCCCTCCTGGCCCAGAATTGTGGTCTGAGATAGTGATTTACTGCTCTGATCCACATTGCACCCATGACAGATGCCATTCTGATGATCTTCATGCCCCACGGCTGGATACTTCTCTGCTACTGTGTCCTGCTCTGTAGGCAATGGCCTCCAAACAGGCTGCTATCAAGACTTGTAGGACACCTAGACATTAGGAGACCCTCAGGGACCCACTGGAAAGAACTCTGTCTAGAGCTACAGAGTAAGGTCTAAGCAAGCCAGGTGTTGGTCATGGGGCTTGAACTTTGGGCCTGGGCGCTGTCCCCCAGCTCTTCACCTTACCACTTGAGCCACAGAGCAACTTCTGGTTTTCTGTATGTTCCTTGGAGATCTGAGTCTCCCAGACTTTCCTGCCTGGGCTGGCTTTGAAACGTGATCCTCACATCTCAGCCTCCTGAGGAGCTAGGAGGACAGGCTGAGCCACCTGTGCCTGGTGATCTGGCCTTACACCACAGTGGACTAGGAGCTCCTGAAAGCTTTTCTTTAATTTTCCTGTGCTAGTATTGGGGTTTGAACTCAGGGTCTTGGCTCTGGTCTCTTTTTTCCTTCAAGGTGACCACTTTACCATTTGTGCCACAGCTCCATTTCTGGATTTTGGTAGTTAATCCGCAAGAAGACTCTCATTAACTTTCCTCTCCAGAGCTGGCATGAACCTCGATCTCTATCTCAGTCTCCTAAGTAGCTAGGATTTACAGGGGTTGAGCCACTGGTGGCATTGGGCTAGAAGCTTTTCTAAAGCAAGAGTTCTTCCCTGCGTTTGCCCTGACTCCTCCATGCAAAAGATGCCTGAGGGTCAGGAGCTGGGAAAACAGGTTTCCAACCACAGGAAATGGCTTTGGGTCCCTGGCAAAAAGCCAAGCTAAGCTTCCCCCTGGCCACCATTCTAGGACCCCACCCTCTGCCCTATGACTCAAGTCAACGTTGACCCAGACTTGAATTTTCTGCCATACTTTTCTGAAGCCATAAAACCTTCATACCACTCACACCACCTGATCTACAGCACATCTCAGGACCTTTGCCCATGCTATACCTTCTGCCTGAGGCTCTCTGTCTTGTACCCACGTATTAGAACTACTGTGGAATTTTGGCACTGGCTATATCACTTTCTGGAGCAAATCTTTCCTTCCCTTCTCCATCTTTTTTTTTAATATTGAGTTGCTAGAGATGGAACTTGTGCAGGCTGACTGGCAAATGTTCTATATTGGTGTGTGTGTGTTTGTGTGTGTGTGTTTGTGTGTGTGTGTGTGTGTGTGTGTGTGTGTGTGTGTGTGTGCCAGTCCTGGGGTTTGAATTCAGGGCCTGGATGCTATCCTATCCCTGAGGTTTTGTGCTCCATGCTAGCACTCTTCTACTTGAACCACAGCTCTACTTCTGGCTTTTGGGGTGTTTAACTGTATAAAAGTGTCTCATGTTGACTTTCCTGCTTGCAGTTGGAATATTCAGATCTCATCCTCCTGAGTAGATTACAGGGGTGAGCCTCCAGCACCTGCTTTCTATCCTACCTCTTACTATAACCTCGGCCCTCCTCTGAGTTCCAGAATAATATAACTCACCAGGCTCAATTTTTTTTTGCCAGACTTGGACTTGAACTCAAAGCTCATACTTAGGAGGGACCCTAAATATGTGAAGACTGGGACAAATGCTTCCATTCAATTATGTATCATGTTTCAACACTTAATAAAATGTTAATTAAAATGGGTCAATGCCCTAAATTATTCTGTATAATTTTATAATAGATGTGCAAAATATAATATTATGTGTATAATAATACTAAATACCATAATGAATAAATGAATCAAAGAAAACTACAATACAAAATCAATAATAAAATTCATAATATGAAATTAACATGCATATATATGTATATATCATATATTACACATGTATAGAAAAATTTCTTCCATTTCAGGGCCTTCATTCAGGCCCTGGGAACACGATCCTGAATTTCTTTTTTTTTTTTTTTTTTTTAAATTTTATTTTATTTTATTTGAGAACATACTGTACAGAGGGGTTACAATTACATGGGCAGGATAATGCATACATTTCTTACCAAGCATTGCATCCTCCTCCTTTGTTTACCCTTCACCTCCCTTCCCAGCCTCCCCCCTCCCTCCCATCCAATCATACCCCCCTCACCCCCCCACCGACATTGTAAAGCTGGTTTTGACATGACATTTTGTACTTCTCATTGTTGCAACAGGTCCACCTGAATCCTTAAACGACTTGTTTGTCCCCGTCTCCTCCACATGTTATACTGACATCAAATATAGTGAAAGCAGGGGTTACACTGTGGGGGAGGGACATACAAAGCAACAAAGAAATAATCTTATAAATGCATTAGAAACACATGCATGAAAGAAACAAAAACATTAAAATACATATTTGAGGTTTTGTTTTCCTAACATCACATTATCTGACTTTTTCTGCTTGACTCATACCTATACTAGATATTGCAAATAAGGGAAACCATGGGACCTATGTTTCTTTGGGCCTGGCTTACTTCACTTAATATAATTTTTTCCAAGCCTTTCCATTTCCTAACAAATGGGGCAATGTCATTCTTTCTGATGGAGGCATAGAATTCCATTGTGTATATATACCACATCTTCTTGATCCATTCATCTACTGAGGGGCATCTGGGTTGGTTCCATGTCTTAGCTATGGTAAATAATGCTGCAATAAACATAGTTGTGCTGGTAGCTTTAGTGTGGCCTTGTTTGTGATCATTTGGGTAAATGCCCAAAAGTGGGATTGCTGGGTCGTTGGGGAGCTCTATGTGGAGTCTTTTGAGGAACCTCCATACTGCTTTCCAAAGTGGTTGAACAAGTTTACATTCCCACCAACAATGAAGTAAGGTTCCTTTCTGTCCACATCCCCTCCAGCATCTGTTGTTGTTAGAGTTCTTGATTTTTGCTGTTCTAACTGGAGTGAGGTGATATCTCAATGTTGTTTTGATTTGCATTTCTTTTATGGCTAGGGATGTTGAACATTTCTTCATGTGTCTATTGGCCATCCTTCTTTCTTCTTCAGAGAAGCTTCTCTTTAAGTCTTTCGCCCACTTACTTATTGGGCAGTTGTTTCTTTGAGGATTTGTTGTTGGGTGGTTTAATTTTTTGAGTTCCAAGTATATTTTAGATATGAGACCCTTGTCCGTTGTATGGCTAGTAAAGATCTTCTCCCAGTCCGTGGGCTTTCTATTGATCTTGCTAGCTATGTCATTTGCCCTGCAGAAGCTCTGCAACCTTATACAATCCCATTTGTCCAGCCTTTCTTTGATTTGTTGTGTTTCCGGGTCTCTATTCAGAAAATTTCGGCCTGAGCCAAGGAGACCCAGGGTTTCTCCTATTCCATCCTGTAATGTTTTCAGAGTGTCTGCTTTGAGTTCAAGGTCTTTGATCCATTTGGAGTTGATTCTGGTGCAGGGTGATATATAAGGATCTAGCTTTAGTTTTCTACATGTAGTTAACCAGTTTTGCCAGCACCATTTACTGAAGAGGCTGTCTGTCTTCCATTCTATTGTTTTAGCTCCCTTATCGAAGATTAGATGGCTATAGGTCTGTAGGTTCATTTCTGGGTTTTCAATTCTATTCCATTGGTCCTGAGGTCTGTTCTTATGCCAATACCAAGCTGTTTTGATTACTATGGCTTTATAGTAGAGTTTGAAATTTGGTATTGATATTCCTCCAGCAGTATTCTTTCCGTTGAGGAGCGTTTTTGCTATTCGGGGTCTTTTATTGTTCCATATGAATTTTTGGATTGCCTCTTCTATTTCCTTGAAGAATGAGGGTGGAATTTTGATAGGTATTGCGTTGAATTTGTAGATAGCCTTGGGCAGTATTGCCATTTTCACGATGTTAATCATTCCAATCCAGGAGCATGGGAGGTTTTGCCATTTTTTAAGTTCTGTGTTGATTTCCTTTTTCAAGATTTTAAAGTTTTCATCATAGAGGTCCTTCACTTCTTTAGTTAAGTTAATTCCTAGGTATTTTATTTTTTGTGAGGCTATTACAAATGGAGTTGCTTTCCTAATTTCAGCCACACTTTTCTCATTGTTGGCATACAGAAAAGCCATTGATTTTTGGGGGTTAATTTTATAACCTGCTACTTTGCCAAAGTTTTGAATCAGCTTGAGTAATTTGGGAGTGGAGTCTATGGGATTCTTTAAATACAAGATCATGTCATCTGCAAAGAGGGAGAGTTTTATTTCTTCTTTCCCTATTTGGATCCCCTTTATGTCTGCATCTTGTCTTATTGCTGTAGCTAGGCATTCTAATTCTAGATTGAAGAGAAGTGGAGAGAGTGGGCATCCTTGTCTTGTTCCTGAGTTAAGAGGAAATGGCTTTAGTTTTTCACCATTGAGTATAATGCTGGCTGTAGGTTTGTCGTATACAGCCTTTATTGTATTGAGGAATGTTCCATGGATTCCTAATTTTTCCAAAACCTTCATCATAAAGGGGTGTTGGATCTTGTCAAATGCTTTTTCTGCGTCTATTGAGATAACCATGTGGTTCTTATTCTTGCTCCTGTTGATGTGATGAATAATATTAATTGATTTGCGTATATTGAACCAGCTTTGCATCCCTGAAATGAATCCTGTTTGATCGTGGTGTATGATTTTTTGGATGAATTGTTGAAGTCGATTGGCCAAAATTTTGTTGAGAAGTTTCGCATCAATGTTCATCAAAGAAATGGGTCTATAGTTCTCTTTCTTTGATGAGTCCCTACCTGGTTTTGGGATGAGGGTTATGATGGCTTCATAGAATGTGTTCGGTAGTGAGCTTTCTCTTTCAATTTCATTGAAGAGTTGGAGGAGAATTGGTGTGAGCTCTGCTTTGAAGGCCTTGTAAAATTCCGCTGTAAAACCATCTGGTCCTGGACTTTTCTTAGATGGGAGGTCTCTTATTGCTGTTTCTATTTCAATGCTTGATATGGGCCTGTTAAGATAGTTTACCTCATCTTGGTTTAGTTTTGGCATGTCAATATTTGCTAGGAAGAGGTCCATTTCTGTCAAGTTCTCAAACTTATTAGCATAAAGTTTTGAGAAGTATTCCCTTATAATGTTCTGAATCTTGCTTGTTTCCGTGGTGATGTTTCCATTCTCATCTCTGAGTTTATTAATTTGGGTGTGTTCTCTTCTTTTTCTGATAAGATTTGCTAAGGGTCTGTCAATTTTGTTAAGTTTTTCGAAGAACCAACTCTTTGTTTTGTTGATTCTTTCTATAGCTTTTTTGGATTCTAATTCATTTAATTCTGATTTAATTTTGATTATTTCTTTCCATCTACTGGATTGGGGTTTATGTTGCTGCTCTTTTTCAAGGAGGTTTAGATGTGTCATTAAATTGTTAGTTTCAGATCTCTCCAATTTGTTGATGTAGGAGCTCAGAGCTATAAACTTGCCTCTGAGTACTGCCTTTGCTGTGTCCCAGAGGAGCTGGTATTTTGTGTGTTCATTTTTGTTGAATAGCATGAACATTTGAATTTCCTTTCTAATCTCTTCCATGACCCACTCATGATTCAGCAGTGTGTTGTTCAGCCTCCATGTGATACCGGACTTTCTTTGGTGGCTTTTGGTGTTGAGTTCTAACTTTATTCCCTTGTGGTCAGAGAGAATGCAAGGTATAACTTCAATGTTTCTGAATTTAGACAAGTTTGCTTTGTGGCCTAAAATGTGGTCTATTTTAGAAAACGTTCCATGTGCTGCTGAGAAAAACGTGTATTCTGATGCTGCTGGGTGAAATGTTCGGTAAATGTCTGTTAAGTCTAGTTGATCTATGCAGCTGTTTAGATCTGCGGTTTCTCTGTTGAGTTTTTGCCGAGTTGATCTATCTAGTGGGGAGAGTGGTGTGTTAAAATCCCCAACGATTAATGTCTTTGGATCTATATGGGATTTGAGGGAAAGTAGTGTTTCTTTGATAAATTTGGGTGCTCCATTGTTTGGCGAATAGATATTTAGAATTGTAATATCCTCCTGAAGGAGAGATCCTTTAATTAGTATGTAGCGACCTTCTTTATCTCTTTTCATGAATTTTAATTTGAAGTCTATTTTATCTGATATTAGGATTGCAACTCCCGCCTGTTTATGCGGTCCGTTTGCTTGGTAGATTTTGTTCCAGCCTTTAACATTGAAAATGTGTTTGTTTTTATGGGCAAGATGTGACTCCTGCAGGCAGCAGATAGAAGGGTCTTGTTTTTTAATCCAACTAGACAGTCTATGTCGCTTAATTGGAGAGTTCAGTCCGTTAACATTAAGAGATAGGACTGAGAGGTATTTGGGAGTTCCTGCCATGTTATCTACCTTCTTGGGGGCTGCGAAAACTGGGTTCTTCCTATGGTTCTTGGATTCTCAGTTTGGGTGCAGTTTCTTGGCCTTTATTGCGGTCTTGTTGGTTTTCTATGTGTAGGACATCTTTAAGAATCTTTTGTAGGGCTGGTTTGGTGGAGATGTATTGTTTCAATTTTTCTTTGCTATGGAAGGTTTTTATTTGGCCTTCAGTTATGAAGGAGAGTTTAGCTGGGTACAGTATTCTTGGTTGATAGTTGTTTGTTTTTAGGGCATGGCATACATCATTCCAGGCTCTTCTTGCTTTGATTGTCTCTGCTGAGAAATCTGAGGTGATTCTAATTGGTTTCCCTTTATAAGTGATTACCCTTTTCTCCCTGACAGCTTTAAGGATCTTTTCCTTGTTCTGAGTTGATCCTGTGTGGATTATAATGTGACGGTGGGATGTACTATTCTGGTCTGGTCTATTTGGGGTTCTAAAGGCTTCTTGTATCTGGACAGGCCTATCTGTTTGCATGTTTGGGAAGTTCTCTGCTAGGATCCTGTTAAACAGATTTCCTAGACCATTAACTTCTGTTTCTAGGTGTTCCTCTACACCCATTATCCTTAGATTAGGCCTTCTGATGGTGTCTTCCAGGTGTTGGATAGATCTATCATATTTCTTGGACTTGTCTTGGATGGTTGTATGTTCTTTCTCTATAATATCTAGGCTGTCTTCAATCCCTGAGATTCGATCTTCTGCATGGTCTAACCTGCTGTCAAGACTCTCTACTTTGTTTTTTATCTCTTTTCCTTCTAGTTGGTCAGCTTTGATGGCTTCAAGTTCTTTGTTGAAGCTCTGTTTTAGGTCTTGTATGAATTTCTTTACTTCCTTAATTTGGTGTTCAGTGTTTGTCCTCAAATCACTTAGTTGATTGGTTATGGTTTCTTTGGGCTCCCATTCCTTCTGTTGGGTTCCATTCAGCATTCCCTTTGTGGTCTCCCTGACTTCCTTCAGCTCTTTGTTAATGGATTCCATGAATGCCTTTAGTGATCTTTGTGTGTTCTCTACCTGGTCTCTCAATTCCTGTATTACTCTTTGATTAGCTTCCTCCCGTTCGTGGGATTCCTGCAGATCTCTTTGAGTGTTCTCAGCCTGCTCACGCCATTCCTCCCTTTCTCTTTGAGTATTCTCAAGTTGTTCACGCAAATCCTGTATCAGTTTTTGAGTAGCTTCCTCACGCTTATGATATTCCTGTATAAACTTCTGGGATGCCTCCTCTCTCTCCCTATCACGCTCATACATAGTCCTTTGTACGTTGTCAAACTTTTCATTTATCATGTTTGCCACCAGTGTTTGTAGAGCTGTTTGGGAACTCTCCTCTGGATTATTCATTATCTGTTCTAACCCCTGATTATCAGGATTGGGAATTGAGATACCCGAATTTGCCATTTTTCTTGTGTTTTTCCGGCTTACTCTGCCCATTTGAGATGAAGATAGCACCAGTTTTGTGCTAGAACACTATCTTAAGGCAACCATCAACCAAAGTTTGCATTTGTACAGTCAATAGTCTACAGATACAATCTAGTTCAACAGATACATCTATTCGACATCAAACAACTATATGTTAAAGAACTTCGAACCGCAGAGAAGAATTTGGAAAGCCAGAAATTATTAGGGTTAGGAAGAGATGTGGGTAAAAAATAGGAATAGATTGGTGTGGGGAGGCACAGGGAGAGTTAACTATGTCCTAATCACAATGCAGGAAATAGGTTGGGTAGGATGTAAGTAGAGAGAGAGAGAAAAAGAAGAAAGGGGAAGGGGAATGAAAAGAGACCAGAAAAAAAATAGAAACGTAAAAATTAATGTTATTTTAGAGATTAAAAGACCATCTATTTATAGAGGAATATGAATATGTTGAGAGAAAGGGAGGGACATAGAGGAGATGAGAAAAACTTTAAAAAAATGCTTAAAATATTGTATAGGTATAAAGTACTGCTATTAGTGAATTTAAGTCTCAGAGGTTTTGAATTGAGTAATAAGTTTGTGGATTAAGTGTGTACACAATGGGGGATAGGGTCTACTGGTTAACTACGGGTTTATCTGAGGATGTGCAGGACAAGAGTTAAGTCACATAAAGATGAACAAAGAGGAAAAGATGGAAAGGATAGGAAAGTGAGAAGAAAAGATCAGAAGTTCAGTAGAGCTAGAAAAAAAAACAAAAAGATAATTAAGAATGAAAGAAAAAGAGAAAGAAGACAAGAAAAGAAAAGAAAACACACATTCACGTATTCCTAAAATAAAAATTATAAGAGGAGAAAAAAAAAAGTTAATGGAAAACAATTATTTTTTCAGAAGAGGCAAAAATTAAAGATTAATAAAAGTTTTAGAAAAGCAAAAAAAATTTTTTATATATATATAAGGTAACAAAAAACGAAAAAAAACAAAACAAGAAAAAGAAAAAAAGAAAAGAAGAAGAAGAAAAAAAAAGTTCTTTGATTTTTTTTTTTTTTTTTTTTTTGGGAGGGGTGGGAAGAGTCCTGTAGCTCCCTTTTGTCTGTAACCAGAGTCTGGTTGGAGTCTCTGGTCAGCTTGAGGTCCTGTGGCTTGATTGGTTTCTTAAGTCAGTTTGTTGGAACAGGCAGGAAAATGCTCTGCTTTACCCAAGATTTTGAGATCCCCCTCCCAGGTTAGTTTACTGGGAGGGTGATCTGCTTTGAGAATCACAAAAGAGGGGGATGCAGTGATGAGGCTAGGTTCTGGGTAGAGTTGAGGCCTTTCAACGAACAGTAGCTTTTCCCTGGGGCTATTTTGTGAAAAAAAACTCACAGCACCCGGCCTGGAGCCATTCTCAGGGTTTCTGTTTTTCAATTGATTGTGGTGGCTGCTAGAGGGAGGGGCAGCCTCTGGCTCTGGCCACCCAGCGAGGAGAGCCACTCCAGTGGCTGGTGCCTGAGCTGGGCGACCCCTCCCTGGATGGAACTGAGTCTGTGAGGTCACCTCGCCGCCAAGTTCCTGTGACCTGCCAAATGACTAGCTCTATTCCAAGGCCTGAGCTGGAGCTAGCCGCTCCTCCAAGCTTTGTCGGTATCCAAGATGGAGATCACTGGTGCTGGGGGGGGAGGGGTGGCCTTCCCTCCTCTGCTCCCAGAGGAGTGAGGAAGTGGGGCTTCTACTCACGCGGAGTCTTGGATCTCGGGTCGTCTCTGGTCTGCAAAGTGCAGGATGAAGTTGTCCGCTCCTTGTCGGTTCTTGCTGGTGTTGAGTAGAATCCGCTCGTCCGCTGCGTCTGGCTCCTTCGTTCCGGACTGCGTCTCAGGTATGCCTCCGCGGCGGTGGTCGCCGCTGCGACCCTGCCGCCGCAGCAGCAGCTGCTCAGATGTGTCTGCTTGGCTTCCCCTCTCTTGACTAACTCTCTGTCCTGTGATGGCACACTTGGTGTGATTCTCTGGCTTGGGACTGTTCACTGGAACTCTGAAACTGTTTTCTATGCAAGAGCTTGTTCAGATTCCAGCTTCTCCTCCGCCATCTTCCCGGAACTCTCCTGAATTTCTTTTCCTCAAGGAAAATGACCTTCGCATTCACCCATGTTGCAAGAGTTAGCTGGATGGTAAGTTCAAAAACTAGCAATGGCAGAAATACTGGCCCCAGTTCCAAGAGAGTAACTTAATTTTTTTGATGGAAGCAGTTATGTTTATTCAGTTCCATACTGGACATTAAAAAAAGCAGTTTAGAGTTTTGTACAACTATTCAAACGTCCTTCCCTTACCTCCAAAGTGCTTCTCTGAGAACTACATTGTTTCTCTTTTTTCTGTATATTTTTTATTGTAAAAATGTTCTAAAGTGGGGTTACAGTTCCAGGAGCAAGGTAATGAGTACATTTCTTATTGAGCATTGTTTACTACTCCTGTGTTTTTCCCCTACCATCCCTTCCCTCCCATCTCCACAACTACCTCCCGCTGCCGAGGTCAGTGACTTAGTTTTTCATTTTTGGTTGGCACGGGGTTTGAACTCAAGTAATGGCAACTCTTCGCTCACATTGCTACAGATTTACCAAGACCCTGAGTTCAAATCCCAGGCTAGAAAAGAAAACTGGCAGAAATTCCAAACCAGAGATCTTTATATTTCTAATTTAGTTAAGTAATTATTTTCTATATATATTGTTGTTTTTTTTTTTGACCAAGCATGGGGTTTGAACACAGGTCATGGAAATTCTACTTCAGCTTGGATCTCCCTTTGCTGGTGTGCAGTCTCTGGTCCCATAGCCCATCCTCGGATCCTGGGCCAAGAAGGCTTTCAGGAAGAAAAAATCATTGGAAAGCACAAAAAGTGGTGACCTGCAGAGAGCTGGGGTTTTATGATTTTTTTCTTTGGACAGTGACCATCCTGTGTCTGAATGACAAAGCTGCAATATGGACTTGAGCTGCCATTGCTGGTGGCTGGTGGGCAATCAGTGAAGCCATAGTCCAACCTGTCAACATAGGCCCTGGGTTCAAATCGCATTCCTGACATCAATCGCAGGAGAATACAAGAGACTCATTCCTAAGCATAGGAATACTGATTGAAAGAGTATTTTATACATCCGTCTACGCTAAAATTGGATGCAATAATCCTAGAATGCTGATTTAGCATAATTAATAGTTCATTAAGCATGAAAAGAATAATATTTCTTCAATTGGGGTATAATAAATACCTAAGAGTTGGTAGGAACATAGTAGGTGTCATTCTATCGTATATGACTATGGATCTCTTTACATATATATATATATGTAACTCTTTACACACATATATATATATATATATATATATATATATATATATTTGTATACCTCTGTCTGCCTATCCATGTATCACTGTTTTGGCCAAACCTGGGGGTCGATTTCAGAGTCTGGGGACCACCTGACATCTTCACTGGCTAGAGGCTGCGATGCTCAAACTCACCCAATCATGAATTGGGCCTGCTAGGCACTAAGTTCAGATCCTGGCACTACCAGGCATGATGGAGAACACATCTTACATCTGGGATGTTATGTGACAGGATGTAAACAATGTAATAAATGGTATAGGTGTCATCAGAGTCAATAAAATAAGTTCTAAATAAATGAATGAAACAAGAAATAAAATAAATAACCACACCAAATACAATATAGACTGAACATCTGTATGGAAGTATAAATCCTATCTTTAAAATATATATAAGGAGGGCTCGGAAGGTGGCTCAATGGTAAAGCGCTTGCCTTGCATGAATGAGGCCCTGGACTCGATTCCTCAGCACCACATAAGCAGAAAAAAAAGCCGGCAGTGGCGCCTTGGCTCAAGTGGTACAGTGCTAGCCTTGAGGTGAAGAGCTGAGGGATAGCGCCCAGGCCCAGAGTTCAGGCCCACGAGTGGACCAAATATATATATATATATATGTATATATGTATATATATATATATATACATATATACATATATATATATATATATATAAATAAGGAGTATCTTTTCCAGGCCTGAGGCTTGAATTCAGCCCCTCTATACAGAAGAAATGGCAGCAGATCCTGAGATACTCATTTCTGGACCTGGGATGAGTCATGGAATGTGATTGATCTCATCCTTGAATGTGTAGTTTGTGCATGATGCAAGTAGGAAATGATAGGCACAACTCATGGGGTATCGATTGTTTGTAAAGAACAGTTGATGAAGCATGACAATAATCATCACAGTATGAAATGGAGGCATCAGGAAAGATCCAAGAATCGGTAGTCACACAGATTGGATTCCACCACAGGTTACCATCTCTCCTACTCTATATTAATGTGTACTTATTTCCATATTACCTTCACCTTATGAATGGATGACTGTTGTGCTCCCCGCTGTCCCCTCAGGGGGCGGAGGCTCAATCGCAGGTCCTTGGAACGGCCTAGCTCCTTCGTGGCTCAAAGGCTGGTGTGCTCATATGACCCCATTCACCACTTGGTCCTGCTAGGTCCAGAGTTCAGATTCCCCACCTTGCCAAAAAATTCATCTTGATGTCAGAAGTCAATCGTTGCACCTGTTTTCTGTCCTGTGCAAGTCCTGGATCTCAGCTAGGTCGGAGAATGCATGGGCCACCCTGTGGCCATAGGAATAAGTTGTTATCCATGTCAGCCCAGTTATTCCTGTCATCATATACTCAGGAAAATACACAATACACCCATGAATAACATACAAAATAAAGAGAATAACTACACTCAATGCAGTCTACACACGGATGTGAATATACATCCCATGTTTCAATGATCATTGAGGACTATTTTGGCCTCCCTGGGGCTCGATCTCAGTTCCTGGGAATGGCCCAGCTCCTTAGCGGCTCACAGTCTGGTGTGATCACATGGACCCATTGGGCAGTTGGGCGTCCTAGGCCCAAAGTTCTAATCCCAGCACTGCCAAAAATTCACCTGATGTGAGAAGCCAGTCGTTGCACCTGTTTTCCTGTACTGTGCAAGTTCTGGGGCTCAGCTAGGAAGGAGAATGTATATGCAACTCTATACTCATGGGAATAGGTTGTCATCCAGTTCACCACAGTTATATTTGTCATCCTATACTCAAGGAAATACACAATACATCAATGAATAAGACACAAAACAAAGAGAATGACTACACCAAACGCAAGATGCCGCCCACCCAGGTTTGGAAATATAGATCCTCTATTTAATTACGAATTTATGACTATATTGGCCCCCACCAGGGCTCCATCTCAGGTCCCAGGAATGGCCTAGTTCCTTAGTGGCTCAAAGCCTGATGTGCTCACCATGACACATTCACCAATTGGGCCTGCTAGGCTTTCAGTTCAAATTCCTGCACTACCAAAAGATTCATTCTGATGTGAGAAGCACATGGTGGCACAGGTTTTCCTGTCCTGTGAATGTTCTGGGTCTCATTGAGGATGGAGAATGCTATATAGGCAACTCTTAGCCATGGGAATAGATAGTCATCCATGTCAGCACAGTTATATCTGTCACCCCATACGCAATAAAATACACAATACATCCTTGAAAAAGACACAAAATAAAGAGAATAACTACACTGAATGCAAGATGCATACCACACCTGCAGTTAAAGAGAAATCCTATGTTTTAAAAAGGTGGGCTTGCTATTTTGTCCAGTGCTGGGGATTCAAATCAGGCCTTGCACCAGACCTGACATTCTACTCTTCAAAGATGGTGAACTTCCCCTTCTCCCACAGTGCAACAGAGTTACCCAGACCTGAGCTAAAATCCCAGCACTGACAAAAGATTCATCCTGATGTCAGAAGCCAGTCGTTGTGCCTTTTATCCTCTCCTTTGAAAGTCCTGCGTCTCAAATACGATGGAGAATACGATAGACAACCCTGTAACTATCAGAACAGGTTGTCATCCATGTCAGCACAGTTATACCTGTCACCATATTTATTATAATACACAATACCTCCATGAATTAGAGACAAAATAAGGAGAATAATTGCACTGAACACAAGATGCTGTCCAAACATGTATGTCAATATAGATCCTATGTTTAAATTATGAATTTATGACTATGGTGGACCACCCTGGGGACCAATGTCAGATTCTGGGAATGGCCATACTCCTTAGTTGCTCACAGGTTCGTATGATCACCTTGACTGATTGGCCAATTTGTTTTGCTCTGCCCTGAATTCAGATCGCAGCACTACCAACAAGTGGATTGTGGAGTAAGAAGGAGAGTGTGAAACTTGTTTTCCTTTTCTCTGAGAATTCTGGGGGTCAGGCATAATGGAGAACATTTCTCCAAATCTAGATGTTCTGTGATAGTTTTTCATCAATGTATTAAACAGAATGTGTTTCATCATAGTAAAATCAATGGTAAATAAATGAATAAAACAAAAGATACAAGGAACAACCACAGCAAACATGTATGGACTGAACAGCTATAGGTAAGTATAAATCCTATCTTTACAATATATATAAATAGTATGTTTTCCAGGGCTGGGTCTTGAATTCAGGACTAGTGAACAGGCCTGACTTTTTTATCTTCATGTAAGGTGATCTTCCCCTTTATCCACATTGCTGCACATTTACCCAGATCCTGAGTTCAAATTCAAAGCCTGTAAGTATAAACTGTGTGAATTGCAAGCCAGGGAGCTAACTTTTTTCTCAGCATGGGGCCTGAACTAAGGTCGTAGCAAGTCCGCCTTAGCTTCGATAACCCTAGGATGGGGTGCAGCTCCTGGACACCCAGGTGCTGCTGGGGTCCTAGAGCCCCAGATGTTGTAGGGAAAACAATGCACAGAAAAATGTGGCCTTTTATGTTTTCTTCCTTTGCACAGTGACCCTTCTGGGTCTGAATGACACTGTTGCAAAGGTTACTTCATGTTGCATTACTGAAGGCTGGCAGACTATCAGGGAAGCCATAAGCCCTCGTGGCAACATAGGCCCTCATTTCGAATCCCCGTCCTGACACCAACCAATGGCAGGAGGTACTAAGAAACTGGTTCCCATCCAAAGGAATAACACTAGAATTTTGTCAATGTCACAGTTCAATGAGTTGATCGTGAATCATGATCCTATAAAATTAAACAGCATCATTTCAGAAGGCTGGTTGATTTTATTTAATATTTATGAAGCATTAAAAGAATATTATTACTTACAGGAACACAATAATTTCAGGACGCTGAGTGCTTTCATTAATATTTTAAGGATGAAAACAATAACATTAATAACATGGACGCATAATAAATACCCAGGAATTGGTAGGAATATATTCTATGTAACCGAATAATGTATAGACATCTCTGGCACTCTATAAAGATATATATTTATTATCATACTGCCATTTGCATGTCAATCTGTTCTTATTGGGTTAACCCCTGGGGCCCGTTCTCAGGTCCTGGGAACAACCTGTCAGCTCAATTTGCCCCAGGATGGAGTTTTTACACTCACCCATTCATGAATTTGGCCTTGTAGGCCATGAGTTCAGATGCCAGCACTTCCAAACAATGAATCGTGGATTAAGAAGCTGATGGTAACACATGTTTTCTTTTACTGTGAATCTTCTGTGTGTCAAGTATGAGGTGGAATACATATGTAGACCTCTATCCTATGTAGTCAATGTTCTATTTGCTATAATAGTCAATATAATAAATGGTCAATACATGAATAAAACAAAAAATAAAATAACTACACTGAACACAATATGGAGTCAACATATGTATATAACTATAAAACATATATGTAAATTGTACATGAATAGGGTGTTTTCTATTGCTGGGGATTGATTTCAGGCCTAAGGAACAGACTTGAATTTCTTGACTTCAAGGAAGCAAGTTTCCCCTTCCCACACAGTGCAACAGGGTTACCCAGACTATGAGTTCCAATCCCAGTCCTGGTAGAAAAAATGTCACCTTTACAGTATGTGAGGCCCAATTCTTAGGTATTTCATTAGGCCTCCATTTAATGAATGTGATTGTTTAAATACTTAATAAAATATTAACTAAAATCGATCAATGTCGTGTAATATAATTGTGTATAATTTTATCCTAGAATTATTCAAGAACTGTTCAATCGTGACTTACATCACATTCCATTGGTAATCATATGGATAGGAACAAGTTTCTTAGGATCTCCTACCCTTTAGAGGTGGCAGGACCAGGATTCGAATAGTGGGCTCCAGCTCCCTCCACTTCAACCTGAGGATAGGGAACTCACCAGTCTGTCCAAGAACATAAACAAGACCAGTGATTAGGCAGGCACCAGTGGCTCTCAGCAGACCTCCTTGATACTTATAAGGCTGTGATAGTAGGATCATGGTCAAAGTCACCCTAAGCAGGAAAATTCTTGAGACCCCTGTCCAAATTCAGTGCCAACAAAGCCAGAAGCTTTGTGGCTCTAGTGTAGAGGACCAGCCTTGAGCAAAAGCAGCTCATGGACTGTGCCCAGACCCTGAGTTCAAGGTCTGGGACTGGCAACAAACAGAAATACACAACAATCTGTGTAGCCATCCAGCTAAAGCAGCTCACCCTCTTGTCCCCAACTGAATTGGTCAGAATTCCCTGGGAAAAGGGCTGGGAGAACCACTGTGTTCTTGACTCCACCCATGCTGCATGCTTCACAGGATTCTGGCCACACCCCCATTCTTTCATGCTTCTTTCTGACCAATGGGATACAAGAATGGTGTCCACGCCCACATTCCATGTCGCCAGGTAGCACTGAGATTCCCTCTGTTAGTTTACACCATTACCAGCAGTTGAGGAAAGTAGAGGTGGCTGAGTGGTGAGGAAGAGACTCGAGGTGACTTTGGAGTATAGTAGAAAATTGATGCTCCCACCCCCACCTGGCCCTTTCTCTCCCTTCACACGGTGCCAGGTTTCAAACCTCAGGAAAGGCCGTGATGCCAGCAGGCATAAATCCCCGACCTGGTCCCTGCTCCTAGTCTTCTGCTCTGGGCCCAAGTGTCCGTGATGCTGCCACCATCGCTGCTGCCCCAATTGAAGCAGCTGCCAACAGCTTCTCCCAGCAGCACAGGTGAGTGGCCGCCCCAACAGCAACCTACCCTGGGTCAAACACCCCTCTGGAGGCACCATGACCCCCTTGCATGTTTCCTCTCCCTAGCTCTGATGAGCCACCTTTCTGTCTTGAGCATTTCTGAGATAGAAACTAAATATATGATCAGGCTGGGCTGGATCACAGTCCTCCTGTGAAAGATATGCTCCACCAGGCCTGGTCCTCTGTAATTAGGATGGTAGACATGTGGTGTCATGCTCAGTCATAGGTGTAGATGGATTATCCCAAACTCAGTCCACAGCAACAGATTCTTGACCACACGTGAAGCTCTTTGTAGGGCCTCAACCATTGGACCTCAGTCTCCTCACAGGACAGTTGTGAGGAAACAAGGGATTTATACAGAGAGATCTCTGGAGAATGGCTAGGCAGAGAGGGAGCGACCTTCAGATAAGGTTTTGGCAATTCTGTGAGCATATGACAGGAAGATACCAGAAAGGGCTCAGGTGGGGCTTGTTATTAATAGTGCAACAGGTGTGGGATTATGAGCCAAACATGGCTCTTTCATTATTACCCTATCTCCATGAGGAAGGGGATCCTTCACTTTGTTCAATTTTGCAGCTGGGGAAACCGAGGCACAGAGAAGCCAGGTGGTCTACTTATGACCTCAAGTTCACAGGAAGCTCGGCCTGACTTCGCTACCATGCTCCCTAGGACAATGGGTGCTATTCAGAACACTTGTTGTGGTGGGAAGTACACTTGTTTTCAGTCGTTTGAAATCTAGGATTGGGCACTGTTCCCGAGCTCCTCAGCTCAACACTAGCGCTCTATCACTTGAGATCACAGTGCCACTTCCAGTTTTCTGGTGGTTCTTTGGAGATAAGATTCTCACAGACGTTCCTGCCTGGGCTATCTATGAACCATGATCCTCATATCTCAGCCTCCTGTGTCGTTAGGATTAGAGTTTTATGCCACTGGCACCCGATTTAAGTGTAATTCTGATTTCTCTCTCTCTCTCTTTCTCTCAGGAACTGGTTGAATGGGTGCTGTAGGAGGTGGCACAACGTCCCCAGGTGGCTGGAACTCAAGATGGCCCACTCATTCTGGAGGTGGGCTGTGGGTCAGAAGCTGTCTCATTCAGCGTGTTGATAGATCTCCATGAGGTAAACCCTCTGTGCCATTGAGAGATTGTGAGGGTTATTCATTGTCCATCTAGCCTTACTGGATTTATTTTATTGTATTCTTTTCTACATTATTTTCTAGCACCTGGACAATACTATGGTACATAGTTACTGAATGAAAATGTAATGTCAACTTAAGAAAGTCATTTAGGGCTCTGGGAATGTGGCTTCATGATACGGTGATTGCCTAGCATGCATGAAACCCTGAGTTCAATTCCTCAGTACCACATAAACAGAAAAACATTGGAAGTGTTGCTGTGCCTCAAGTGGTACAGTGATAGCCTTGAGCAAAAAAACAAAAAAAAAAATCCCAAACCAAAACCAAACCAAAAAACATTTAATTAGTAAATGCAAAATAAAGAATCCATACTTGGAATATATAATTGCTCCTGCCTACTGACACCTGACAATAGTCCCTAATTCATGAACTTTACTTATATTAGGTATTGTGTTGAAAAAAAAGTTTTGTTCATTAGGTCACAGCAATTAATGTCTTGAATGTGCTTAGATGTCAGGTGAAGATTAATTCTGGACATTCAAAGATTCCAGGTTTTTGAATGGCCACTGTTAATCACAATGAGAAAGGTAGTCTAAGTGAGATTTGGAAATATTGTTGGTCATTCATGGCACCAAAGCAGCAGAGGCAAATTAACAGTTGTGACAGAAGAGAAGGAATAATTCCAGACTTAAGTAATAAATGGTAATAACTAAGGTATACCAGAAACTGTTTTAGAGAACCATTTTTGGATATTGAACAAATAGTTATCAACTAGCCTTATTCCTCATTACCTTTAACATTCTAAATCTCTTACACTACCTCTTAATAAACGTATCTCCTTCTGTGCTATTTTTTCTTACTTTATCTTCTTTGCTTTCTAAAAATCTCAGTCTTTCTATATTTCTCTATGAACATTTCCTGATACTAAATACCTACACAGATGGCAGAGAATGATCATTTAAGGGTCCCATAATTGATGAGTTATTAATGAAACCACATGGACAAGGAGGAAATATTTATTGTTACCTCAAATTTTCTGAAAAGCTGCAATGCCATCATTTGATTCAAATTTCCATTATTTGTTTACATAGTGTCATTCAGTGCACATAAACGCAAATATGAGCTGGTCGTTGGTGGTTCAGGCCTGTAATCCTAGCTATTCAGGAAACCAGAGGATTGTGGTTCAAAGACAGACTGGTCAGGAATGTCCATGAGATACTTATCTTCAATTAACAACCAGAAACCCGGAAGTGGTGCTGTAGCTTAAGCGGTAGAGTGCTCAACTTGAGCTGAAGAGGTGAGGGAGTGCGCCCAGGATCAGAGTTCAAGCCCCACAACCAGCAAAAAGTGCAAATATTACCTTAAGTTTCCTCAAAAGGAAGGACAAGATCAATAATCTTCTGAAGCAGAAAAAAGTAATTTCAAAATGATTCAGTGCACCTACTTTTGCTGAATTATTTAAGTTATGGCTTCTTTGCTAGACATATTCTCTTCCTTTATAAATTGTCAAATATTAGCTTTACAATAAACTTCATCTAATATTTCTTGTTTCAAAAGAGAAGTCTATACAGTTGATGTCACTTAGCTTTCTTACTATCTTAATTCAAAGCCAAACCAGGCAGGAGAGTCTGTCAAACTCTTACCGCAAATTGAACACCAAAAAACCAAAAGTGGGGTTTTGGCTCAAGCAGTAGTGTACTAGCTTTGGGGGCAGGTGGGCAGGAAAGACAACTGTTCAGGGACAGGTTCCAGCCTCTGAGTTCAAGACCCAGAACCAGCACAAACTAACAAACAAGCAAACAAATATCCCAGATATTTCTTTGGGACCCTCCTTAAAGGAGTACTGGTCAGAGAAGGTGCTACTTTTGCTGATCAAACTCACTGGATCCTGCTTTTTTGGAATCCTTATTGCTCTGGAGAACTCAGGACCAGACCAAAGGAATTGATAACTGACTCCTGCATCAAGAGAATCATCTCAGGATTGAAATATCCATCCATAAGACACTTTAAAACCTCCATGTCTTTGTTCCTTTGCTGGAGAACACTTTTAAAACAACGTTTTTTTTTTCCTTTTGTTCTATGCTGGCCTTCAAATGGTACATTATTTCTTTTTGTAACACTCTGAACTAGAATTTTACAGAAAAATTTTATATGAGTAAAGAACACACTCGAAAAAGCCAGGGGCAGAGTTTCCTTCAAGCCTTGGGATACTTTTCTTGTACAGTAAAAAGGAAAGCACAAGGTAACTTGAACTTTGTTATTCCTCTGTGTTCCATTCCTCTCCTGGGGTCAGTTTCCACATCCAGTAATAGTTACTTCCAGTAACAATCGATGGTGCTGCTTGAGGTATAATGAATGTTTTTTGGCTTCACTGAAATAACACTAGAACACCTATGGACCTGAGAGGTAACACGTGTTTCAGAGACAACTTAGTAAAAGGAAAATATGAAATTTATATTGCTTATAAATACATTATACATGAGTACATTGAGTTCAAACTTTGTAAGTTCTCTGTAAATTAAGGCGAATTTTAAATGGGAAGACGGTTTTCAGAACATTCTTTTTGTGAGTGTATGTGCTGTTCATTATTTCCCAAGTGTACATGAGCTAACAGTAAGGAAACAATAGCAATAATAGGAGAAAGAGAAGTTCTGTGTTTAAGTATAAGGGTTCAATACATTATAGAAGACTACAAATAAGGCAACATTGAAACAATAAAGCCAAGTCCAGTATGTAGATTTATGGGAGTGATATACAGAAAGCAAGACTCCTACATGGAACATGAAGTATGAGGCCAATCCCATTGTAAATCATGCTTGGTAATCATGCAACTTTGTAGAAAGTAGAATGGAAGAATAATTATGTTTTCAATGCAAGTCAAACATAACAACATGGAATTAACTGGAAAAAATGTCCATCTTGTGAGAGCAGGGATTATGCTAGCAATGAACTGGTGGCTAAGATCACATTTCTTTTTTTCTTTACACACATACACACACACACACACACATATTTGTTGGCGGTGGTCTTGGCACTTGAACTGTGGGTCTGCGAGCTGTCTCTCTTCTATTCAGCTCAAGGCTAATGCTCTACAACTTGATCCACAGTGCCATTTCCACTTTTCTTTTAGTTAATTTGAGGAAAGAGTCTCTGGAAATTTCCTACCTGGGCTGGCTTTGAACCTCAATCCTCATATCTCAACATGATCCAGCTTATGATCACATTCCTAACAGTGTACACTCAGGATATGTAATGTGTGTGTTCATCTATGTTTATAAGAATTCTTGAGGTAGGGGCTGGGTAGGGGGCTCAGTGGTAGAGCTCTTGCCTTGCATGCATGAGGCCCTGGGTTCAATTCCTCAGCACCACTTAAGCAAAAAAGAAAAAAGCCAAAATTGGCGCTGTGACTCAAGTGGTAGAGGGCTGGCCTTGAGCCGAAGAGCTGAGGAACAGAGCCCAGGCCCAGAGTTCAGGCCCCATGACCAGACCCCCCACCAAAACAAATAAACAAAAAATAATTCTTGAGTTAAAAATCTGGACTACAGCTTAGACATTACCCTCAAAAAATGTTTGTAGTTTAAAATTTGAAAGTCCTGGAGAAATAAAACAAGAATGTAAAGGAGTCTTGGAAGTTCAGTTTGCATCCAGCCTGGGCAGAACACTCTTTGCAACTGTTTATAAAATTAAGCAGTCAAAAGCTGGATTGGAAGAATGGCTCAGGTGATGGAATACCAGTCATGAGTTGAATAAGAGCTTGAGGCTTTTGCCTACATACATGCAAGCATACACATACACAAAGAAGCACTTATATATGCACACACAAATACACAAATGAAACAACTCTCAGAATGTGTAGAAAAGGTACAAAACAATAAATATATGTCCTGAACAAGACTAGAATCAAGTGATAATTTTTAATATTAGAAGTCCTTAAATGAACTTCCTTCAAATAAGTTTGAGAATATTTCATTGGTAGGGATCAGAGATAGTAAGAGAGTCAATAATCATTATTAAAGGGATCAGATCCATAGCGGAATGAATCAGAGATCCCACAGGTGCATCTGAAAATATTCATATCCTGTGTCAAATATTAGAACATCCTTGAAAATAGAAAACAGTCTAAGCAGTCACTCTGGTGTATAATATCACTGGAGAAGTTCAGAATTGGTAGTATGTATCTAGATTAAATAAACCAAGAAACTATGGCAGGGCAATGTGATACAAGCTTAGAATTCTAGCACTGAGATTAAGACAGGAGATTAGAGAATGGAATTACGTAGTGATATGTTCCCTGGACCAGGTAATTTTGTCTTAATAAAACAAAACAAACAAGAAAGGAATACATAGTTGGACGTTTGGTCTAATTTTGTCATTATGTTTTGAGAAGTCAAATTTCCTGTTGAAATGCAACTCATACTTAATCCTCACTTGTGTTTTAAATTCTCTCTTCATTACAGAACATTGCTAGATGTAAAATGACTTATGATTCCCATCCAAAATATGAAAAATAAGTTATCATCATTCTGTTGTATCCCAAAGAAATGATGAAGGATTACAAAAGATTAAGCCTGGAAAAATAGCAATGTTCGTATAATATAGGATTTTGAAGATCTTGCTAAATTAGAATTTAGATTTAAAATAATTTGTTTTTGCTTGAAATTTTATATTCTATAGGATTCTACGAAATTCTTTTTAAGTAGAGAGTTAATTGACAAATTCACAAATGATTTTGCATTCTATTTCCCTAGAATATTCTTTCAAGAGAGTTATAATTAGAACTTAGTTAATAGATAATTCCAACAGTTCATGTATAAAATGATAATGTGAATTTTGTAGACAGAGTTGCCAAAAAATTGATGATATTAATTTATAAATTTAGAATAAGAGCAATTTTTGGAGTCTTTGGTATAGCATGGTATGAAGAGAATAATCGTGTGACATCTTCTTTCTTCTACCTGTATGTAACACAGGAAGCGATTTCCTTAATTATTTGCTACTGTATACACTGAGAAAAATGTTAGGTTTGGATTTGTTTTTATTTTTGTTTTTGTTTTATTGGTTTGTCCTAGGGCTTGAACTCTGGGCCTGGACACTGTCTCTGAGCTTGTTTACGCTCAAGGCTCGTGCCCTACCACTTCAACCTCAGTGCCACTTGCGTCTGGCTTTTGCTGAGAAGTTTATTGGAGATAAGAATCTAGGGATTCTTTCTGCCTGGGTGGGTTTTGAACTGTAATCTTCCGATCTTAGCATCCAGAATTTAAAAGATAGTTTAAAAAGTATAAATATAAATAATATTTGCAAGTGTTCTGATCTCAAGAATACCAGTGGCGGGGGCGGGGGGGGGGGGGGAAATGATGCAACCCAGTTTATTATGGTATTCTTTCCAGAACATGTATGGCATCACATTAGTAGATTTCTATTTTTTTCACAATAGAGATAAGCTATTCATGATGTGAATGAAGGGAAGTTTGAGGTGCACCCTAAAAGTTGGAAACTGTTGGGCTAGGATGACTCTATATCATAAATATTGGTATTGATGGTCATAAAAAAACTAGCTTACTGTGATAAACAATTGCTTACTCTTGAAGAATTAATTATTACCAATGCTACATAGTTTTATCCTCTACCAGAATGTGGTTTTTTTTTCTGTTGACCCTCAATCTGTAACATCCCTTTGGAAAATGCATCTATTGCAGAATTACATAACATGCAAGCCGGTACTTTTCTGAATCTCTCAGGTATGGAATCTTCCGAATTTGAAAATGAGTAGTTACTAGTCATTGGAATGTTGAAGAACACATACATTCTGTCTTCTTAACAACTTAACTTTTAGAAGTTATAAATTTCAATAGAATTAAACTCTTTTCCCTTTTAGTATGAGAATGGACTATATTTATTCTTTTTTCAAAATATTGGTAAGTATATTTTGAAAATATTGTCTAGTCAGATAGCATTCAAGTTGATGGTCCTCTGATTAAAAATGGATAACTAATTCAAATTAGACGCCAAACAGTATTGATTTTTTTGACTAATCTGTAGTCAACAAGAAAACTTAAAAATGGCTTAGAATGTGTTCCTAACCACCAGTTTTATAAATGGCTTTGTACAGTGGTTTGTGATTATTTTACATGGGATAATATTTTCTACTACTATAAGTTTTGGCAAAAGAAGAAAACTAAAAATTTACTACTGTAGAGGAATATGATAGAAATAGAAGACATTTTTATGTTTGTCAAATCTCTGATGAGTACCCATATTCAAGACTTAAAGTCATATTTCTTACTATGCTAGACAGATAGGGAAAACATGAAACACCAAATGATAAGGCAACTATTCATGACTTTTTAAAATGTACTTATTATGTGATGAAATTTACTTTATTAGCTAATGTTTTGGTTTGAAATATGGGAGGCTGATCTAGTTAACAAATTTTCGAAGGCACCTACTGAAAAGCACAAATGGAGGGAGGTACTATTTCTACACTTTAGTGAATGGTTGAACCTGTTTGGCATTAGTGCAGAGTAAATAAATCAACTCTATTGTAACTTGCTCCCTACACTTGAAAAACCTGTAACGTCACTAAATATCATCTACTTGTAAAGTGTTACTTTGGCAAATGTGATTTTAAAAAGTTTATTTGAAAAGGAATATACTTTCAGAAGATTCAATGTAGGTTATCATTTGTTTGAGAATGACAACATTTTTATACTACAGAACCAAGTTCTGAAGTACCAAGTTCTGAAGTAACTGAAGTACCAGTGTTTTGAAGCACTAAGGATCTTCTCAATTAATGTTTTTCTGAATTATATTTGACCTCTATGTCAAGTATTCCTAGCATTGGTAGACAATTATGAATCTATCGTTCCAGGAGCTATTTTTTGGCCTGATGATGTTGGACTGAAATTATTTATTAATCATTAGGAGAGGGGTATTACAAATAATCTTGTGACATTTGTGGTCTTGTTCACTCATATGGGATGGTCATCTGAAAATTGAAAGTTTGAATTACTGTACTTTCACATTTTGTGATTTCATCTTGCATTTTAGGTTGCCTTGCATTTCCCAATTGCTTACTGCTAATTGCTGCATTTCAAGGAATTGGGGCTCTGAAATATAGGAAATGAGAAATTGAGATGGGTCTTCAATTACTTTCTGCTGGCATGTTGCATGGGCCTAGGTGAGAACTCTTGCCCTAGTTATCTGATGATGCAGATAACTGGGACCTGGGATCCTAGGACCCGTGGATCCTGTAGAAGAATAATAGCTTTTATACATCATATCAATAAAATTTGAGTATAATCAGTAGGAATGCTTCAGAAATATGGAGAAAAACAGTTTGGGACAAGCGAGTTAAAACAATAAACATCAGCAGAGTAAAATCCCTTATAGATTAGAGGAAAACAACATTGGTGGTTTTTTTTTTTTACCATGTGAATTCAGAAACCAAGAACACTTAGAAGATATCACAAGTTTATACCGAAAACATTGCATTGATACTTTTTATATTCTAATATATATTCTAATCCTGATTATTTATATTCCAATCTATTTATTGGAATAAATATCAATTAATTTGTCAAATTATCAATTAATTCTAGTAAAATTCACTGTGTGAAATATAAAATCAGCACATGTAAATATAAAATATATAATTGTATATAATATATGAAAATGATTTGCATTGTTCTGTTGTGGTTATGGTATCAAAGGCAACTGTTTGAAAGTATTATTCCATTACCTCTACCTCAGTGTTTGGTAGAATTAGAACTAAAGCATTACCATTCGGAGATGTACAGCCTAGAGACAAGAGGAAACACTGTGGTTAAAACATTACCAAATTAAGGCCTAATAACGAGGAGAAACATATGGACTTCTCCTGGCGCTATGGAATATATTTGGTGATAGAAAATCAGTGGTGTAAGTTCCTGCCTGGTTGGATGGTAGACAGGCCAGGACATTAGGGAATCATGCATAAGAACAATTTTTTCACCTTCTTGGCTTTAGCTACTTTTGAAATAGTAGGGTGTAATAAACAATTATATTTTGAAAAAATATCTTCTAGTCTGAACATTTCTGTCTGAACTGTTCGTCTCTCTATGATCCCTTGTAACTAAGATTAGTTTTGCTCCAGTAAGACAATCTATGCTATCAGGGTAAGATATTCTGGTTGGTCTGTTCCTACATGGAGCAAGGGTATAGGGTCAGGGAGACATTTGTGCCAGTAAGCCCTCATTTGGGAAATTTTATGCTGCCGAAGTTTAGAAGTAGCTCTTAAGTAAGGCTTACTTTGAATCCATTAACTCCACAAAGCTAAATCAGTTGATAAGTATTTGAAAAGCCATCACCTTTGGACCTAGCTATAAAGGCTTCAAAGTATGATCAAATTTCAAATGAAAAAGACTTAAAATAATCATTGACAAAAATTGCAAATGTGAGCAATCGAACAAACAATATGTTTTTTCCACCAAACACAGAATTTTAGAGAAATAAGATGAATAGAAATTTTGGGAACAATAAGATTTCCTTTTTACAAATAGGCAACCAAGGATATATGCCTGTCTTAAGATTGCATCATTAACTACTTAAATTTACAGGATACTACATGCTTCAGCAGCACGTCTACCCGAATTACAATACAGAGTTTTACATGGTTCATGTACAAGGATGATATGAAAATTTGTGAAGTATTCCATATTTTTCATTCTTCAGATGCAAGAAATTAAACAGTAATTAAAAAATTGATTACAAATATACAAGTGTAATAATACATGTAATTAATAGAAATAAAAGTTAGTTTGACATCAGTGTATTCAATCTTCACCTTTTTAGAAAGGCCTTTACATAGCATAACTTTTATAAAACTTTTGAAATAGGATAACATTGTCATTTTATCCCAAAGAAATAAAATTCTATAAGGACCTAGGAATTAAAGGAATATTAAACTGTTTCTATATGGAATGCAATCTGAAAGGCCACATTTATTAATGAACCTATATATTGTAAAACAATGTCGAATTCAAAGTATTATATCTAGGAGAGAATGAAATAGATTATGGACATTATACAAACAGAATACTAAATATTTTAAAATATACTGTTTCAGACAAGCACCAGAATTATCTTTAGTTTCTGTACTACTCATTTCAACAGATAACTTAAAATTATTTCTGATTCAAAAATCACAAAAATCATTATAGGTGTATAAAAACAACTCAAATATATTTTGATATCAAAGTCAGGCAGTTCACTTGGAAGAAAACCATGGAATCCATGAATTTTTAAAGTAAGATATTGCTGTTGTATTATAAAAATATTTTGTATGGACACATAGGATGGACTGGCAATTTTGAAATTTAAGAAACTTACCCAAACCATTAGGATTTAGGAGAACAATTTGTACAGCCTTCCACTACTTCAAAGAGGTAGTGATACATAATTATTCTTTTGGCAATATCAAATGCAGTTTCTTCCAAGTTGTGCTTTAGACCTGGTTTGATATAATGGCTCAACAGAAGGAGATCTAGCATAACTTTGCTATTTCTATTCTCAGCAGAAAGATGCAAGGGGCTCAAGAAGCCTTTAGTTTGGCCATTTGTATCTGCATCATGATGAAATAAAGAAGCCACTCTGGTTATTCCATGTATAAGTACTGTGCAGGGTTGTCCAGACATTCACAATTGCATGAATATCTACCTTGAGCCACCAACTCATGGACAATATCTAAGTGTCCACTGTAGGCTTCTCGATGAAGAGGGGTATATTCATCATTATCCCTAGCATTCACATGAGTGGCCTTTTTGGAAAGTAGTCTCTACACTGTAGTAAGGCAATTTTTTTCGGCAGACCAAAGAAGAAATTTACTTGAATCCTTCTCCATTTTTCTTTTGCAATTGATACCATTTCTTACTTTTTCATCTTGTTCCTCATCTTCATCAGAATTGCCTAGCCAGAGATTTTGAGTGCCAGTGAGAATGAGGTGTCCATGTATTTCTCCAATAGTTCACATCGGATGAACTGGTCAGAAAAACCCAGTAAATTTTCTGCATCTGTTTTTTTTCCACTATTATTTATTTTCTCCTTTTTAATTTTTACAATTCTAAATTATTCTAACTGGAGAGTAGGGAATTGGTAGAGAGCAGAGGAAAGATTTTCCTCCGTATTCAAAGGTACAGACTGAAAATGAGGACCAGTGGTGTCTTCATGTGCAGCTTATTCTAGGAATGAGAAAATAGGAAATAATGCCTTCTATGTAAATGAATTGGGAAATGGCAGAGCAGAAAGTGAAATGATGCAACCAAAAATATAAAAGCAAAATAAATTAGGATAATTATTGAGCAATCATATTACCTATGAGAACCATGAAAGGGAGAGAGGAAGAGAGAGACAGATGTGAAATGATATAGCTAGCCACAAAATCCATCCCTCTGATCAATTTATAGAGCAAATAATTTAATTTTTTAAAAGAGATGGAAATAGAATTTAAGATCAGATGTCTCCATTGTTTTTCAGATGTCTCCATTGTTTTTAATTATATTTTTATTATCTTAAATACTTGGACAATGGAATTTCCATTCAACAAATCAGTATTTTTTTAAGTATAATGGATCTTTATATAACTTTTCCACACCCTTCCAAACCTCACCCCACTTAAATTTTTTCTAGTTTCATACTATCTGCATTGAATATTATACCTTCACTCTCTTCCTCCATAACTCTCTTTATTCCTTCCTTTTGACTTCCCCTCACATCTTCCAAGTGATAGTTTCCTGATATATATTTTGTTGGATTAAAACTTCAATTTTATAAGAAATTACACCTTTGAAATACTCCTCTGCAAATAGCACGCTTTGGTTAATATATTTGTGTAAACCTGTATAAAGTTCTAGCTTCCAAATATGAGACAAAACATGGGTCCTTTGTGTGTCTGGCTTAGTTCACTTAGTGACTTAGTTCACTTAATATATTTTTAGATCTATCCATTTCGTTGCAAATAATGTAACAGTCTTCAGAATAGATGGGTGCAATCAAATTGTGTATATGTGCCACACTTTCTCCAACCATGACTCCGCCAAAGGGTATCTGGGTTGTTTCCGTAACTTGGCTACGGTGAATAGTGAAGCAGTGAACATCGTTGTGAAAGTGATTTTATTGTAATTTTTTGGTAGAATTCATCACTACCTTTATGGGAGCAATCCTCTAGGCAGTTTTCCAGAATAAGAACATCCCTCCCTTCATCTTCATCACAATGTATTGCAAGTCCTCAAAAACACACTTCCCCCTACAGGTCTAAATAAGCTAAAACCACATTGTTCCCATATTTTTTCAATATATTATTTCATAATTGTACATATAATTTAGTGAGAACCTTCTATGTACTTTCCTAATGTGGGAATGAGGGACATCACAGAGTAAAAGTAAGAAGTATGCAATTGAATTAGCTATTATCACATTTAATATAATTTTCAGCTCCAATTCATAGCCTCACATAATATTATTTTAATCTTTATTTGATTACTTCATCTAACCTGTAAATTATAACAGGTGAGTTAAAGCAAAGGCAAAAATTGTGGTTTGATTTTGACACTCATGTGTGAGGTTGCACAACATGGGCAAATAGATGGATTGAAATTAATAGCTCTTATCTATTTTGTTAACGTACAGATGATTTTCCCAAACTGATTTTTGCAATTCGTATTCCATTCAACAACAAGAAACGTGATAATTTCCTTTGTTTTGCTCCTTATTAACTTTTGTCTCCATTTTATTTTATAATGGATGATTTCATAAACCTACTGTAGATACAAAAATATGTTAAAATATTTCTATCTGTATGCATTGTTATATACATACACACATATATTACACAGGTTATAATGATAATGAATAACTTCAGTAACTGTACAATTTACTAAATTATTAAAACTATCGACGGCTCATGCCTGGCATCCTGGTTACACAGGAGGCTGAGATCTGACGATCATGGTTTGAAGTCATCCTGGGCAGGAATGTCCAGGAGCCTCTTATCACCAATCAACAGAAAATCAGAATTGGAACTGTGGCTCAAAGTAGTAGAGTGGTAGCCTTGAGAGAAAAATTTCAGGGACATCATCAAGGCTCTTAGTTCAAGAAGTACAAGCTACCCAAATAAAATCTATTTAATTTACACCTGTGTAAGTAAAGTATGTCCATCACCCAAATATACAACCATGCTCATTTGCAAGGTAACTCTGTTTTGTCTGAAGTACCAGAAAATATTTTCACTTAAGTTGAAAGCATTGCACCATGGGTTCATTCTATCTCTCTCATGCATTTTCCACTCAAATATTCAAATCTTAAAATTATTCCAATTATTTAAAATCATAGCTTTTTACTATAATATTAGAGTCTGAATTGAGTGTCTTGTGCCTCATAAATGGGTGTTCTTACCACTTTGTCATGTCTCCAGCCCTAAATTATCTTGATTATTTTTCAGATACTTGTATATGATCTTGGGCTCAGTCCACATTATGTTATTCTTCCTGGAATTTAGAATATCAGGTGCATGGCATTGTGTACACATCTTTGTCCAGTCTGGGCTTTAACCTCTATCCTCACAAGAGTAGACTCCCATGTAGTCAGGATTTTCATAAGCTTGTCATAGCTGATTTTTTTTAAGTCTTTGCATTTCCTGCAGGTTCTTCAGTATTTAATTAATTTGTTTTCTTGGGTTGTTTTGTTTCATTAGAATGTATGTGTTGAGTTGTTCTTCACTTTTCTTTTTGTTTCTTTCAATCAAGTTCTTACCTAAAGTTCTGAGAAACCAATTCTTCTTTTTCATGATAGTCAAGGTGAACATGATTCATTCCAAAGCAATTTCAGTAATATTTAAACACCTTCATATCTATGAATGGTATATAAATGATAAGTGCTGCGAAGGGTCTTTTTATTTTCACAGCAGTCTTTGTCATACACAGACAGATCATGAAATATAAGAAGATAATAAAACTACAGATGCTAGCAAGGAGAAGAAAACCTATTATTAATTGTTTGACAGAGGCTTCCCGTCTAGTGAAAGAAATACGTTGCTTGATGCAGGATTTCACAAAATTATATTGCTTGGAGGAAGCTAAACAATCATCTAATTCTACAGAATTGAGGGAGATAAATCGAACTTCTGAATAATTTACGTTTGGTTCAAATAAAAGCATGCTTCCAAAAAGAGAGTTGACTTTAGAGAAACATGATGAGTTGTATGTAAGTAGGTGCTTAGCTGATTTTGTTAATTTGTAAACTAATACAGGGAAATAGATTACGACACCGTAAAAAAAGAACTTCGCATTGAAATGCTCATTTGTGTGTGTGTGAGTGTGTGTGTGTTAGACAGTGTGTGTGTGTGTACACATGCACGCGTATACATGCACATGCATGTGCAAGTGCTCATTCATTCATTCATCATTCCTGAGGCTTGACAGTGCCTGGGCACTCTCCCTAATCTTCTGTGACCAAGGATAGTGGTTTACCACTTGAGACATTGTTCCACTTCTGTTTTTTTTTTTTTTTTAAGGTAATCACATTTATTTTCATGATTGGACTGGCTTTGAATAGTGGTCTTCATATCTCAGCCTCCTGAGTAGCTAGTTAAGCTTATTCAGCCTCTAAGTAGCTAGTTAAAATTGGGCCTGTCCTATATGCTTCACTAATCTTTTTTTCTTGTCCTGAGGTTTTCACATGACTAAGTCATATATATATATATATATATATGTGTAGTTGCTTTAAAAAAATAGTCTTACTGCGTGGCACCAGGGGCTCCCATCTGAACTCTTAATTATTGAGGAGGCTTGAGAACAGAACACAGGCCAAAAGTTTAGTGGACTTCCTTCTCTATTTATTGCTGGGTGCAATGGATTATTTCCACCATCCTGCACTATCTACAGGATAAAATTGGAAGGACTACAGAATCCAGGCCAACAAAGGTAGGAATCTAGACAAGTTGGTGTGCAACTCTTATGCCATTGATAATGGGAAGGCTAGAAAGAAAGATCAGGTGCATGTTCTTGTGGAAAGGGAACCTCTATCCTAAAATTAACCACTGATATGACACCAGTTTAACAAAAATAATACCCCAAGTTGAACACAATTTTCCACAACCAAAATAAGTATAAACATTAACATCCAAAACTTAGTAAAATCTGCTTTTTGTTCTAATATCAGCTTCATCTCAGTATCATATGATGTGACAGAATAGTTTCTTCATTAAACTTACTATATATTTAAAAAGACCTAGAAAATTCCTTCTCACTTATTAAGTGCAAACGAATGGCAAATTGCCTCATTTCTTACATATTTGACTACCACTATAAATTCATCTTTTGATTATTATTAATAGTAATATATTCTGATTTATTACTTTACTTTGTAACATTTTTAAACTTTTGGCTTCTCTGCTGAAGTTGAAGTATTTAAATAGTATCATCAAATTATATTACTTGAGTAATTAGGGCAGTTTTCTAAAAAGTTTTTAACCAATGGCTTCTAGTAATTCTGGTGGTTTTTTTTTGTTTTTGTTTTTGGTTTTTTTGGGGAGGGGTCCAGTCATGGAACCTGAACTCTGGACTTGTCACTGTCCCTCAAGGCTAGCTCAAGTCTAGCACTCTACCACTTGAACCACAGTGGCACTTCCAGCTTTTTTTTTCTGTTTATGTGATGCTGAGGAATCGAACCCAGGGCCTCAAGCATGCAAGGCAAGCACACTACCACTGAGCCAACTTCCTAGCTCCCTACGAATTCTTAATTGGTATATTAATTAGTTTATTTTTAATTTCAATTTAATTCTACTGTAAAGGTAATGTACAGAGGGGATACAGTTACATAAGTAAGATAATGAGTACATTTATTATGGAAGGAACATTGTTATCTCTTCCATTGAATTTTTGCACACTCAAAAAAAACTACTGATGTTTTTCCTGTCACTATTGACCAATGGGTTCATTTCTTTCTTTGTTTATGCATTTTTATTATAAAATTGATATACAGAGGGTTTACAGTTACTTAAGTCAACTAAAGAGAACACTTCATTTTATTTTCTAAATTTCAAATTTTGAACTTATTTTGTTTTGTTTCTGTAGGGTAATTCTTTCTTCAGAGTTGTAGGATTTGTTAATTTAGTTTTGCATAATTTTAACACATGTAAATTATTCAGATATATATTTTGCTTTCAAAATAGTTAACATGTGAATATGTAAAAATTATTTTCTTAAATTTTATATGGTTTGTGAATTTAAATAAATTTATTTACTTATAGTTCTAAACATATTTGTTATGTAACAAATACTGTATTTTCAAGAAGCACATACTTTATTTAAAAAGGCTTTATTACCTGGTCACTTTTTGGAAATATTTGTACTTGAATTAAAAAAATGTCTGAGCTAGGCATAGTGATTTGTGGTTTCCATTTTCTAACTATTGTGGGAAGTGTAAATAGGGTTTGTAATTTGGAGAGACTGAGAAACTATGAGACCTTATCATAAAATTTCCAGAGTGAAATGATTAGAGACATAGCCATCCCTAGCAAGATATAGAGCACCTGGTTACCATATTCTAAATCTTGAGTTAAAACACTAGTAACATCAATCTTTTGTCAAAATAAAAGGACACATATTTCAAAATGTTTATTACTTAAAACTTTTTTTACAAATTTCTCATGTCCTTTATTTCTTAATTTTCAATTTACTTAATATATAAGAATCCACTCCCAAATTACTCAAGCTGATTCAAAACTTTGGCAAATTACCAGGGTATAAAACTAACCCCCCAAAATCAATGGCTTTTCTGTATCCCAACAATGAGAAAAGTGTGGCTGAAATTAGGAAAGCAACTCCATTTGTGATAGCCCCACAAAAACTAAAATACCTAGGAATTAGCTTAACCAAAGAAGTGAAAGACCTCTATGATGAAAACTTTAAAAACTTGAAAAAGGAAATCAAAACAGAACTTAGAATTTGGCAAAAACTCCCAAGCTCCTGGATTGGAAAGATTAACATCGTGAAAATGGCAATAGTTCCTAAGGCTATCTACAAATTCAATGCGATACCTATCAAAATTCCAACCTCATTCTTCAAGGAAATAGAAGAGGCAATCCAAAAATTCATATGGAACAGTAAAAGACCCCAAATAGCAAAAACACTCCGCAACGGAAAGAACACCGCTGGAGGAATATCAATACCAAATTTCAAACTCTACTATAAAGCCATAGAAATAAAAACAGCTCTTTACTGGCACAAGAACAGACCTAGGACCAATGGAATAGAATTGAAAACCGAGTAATGAACCTACAGACCTAAAGCCATCTAATCTTAAATAAGGGAGCTAAAAAAATAGAATGGAAGAAAGACAGCCTGTTCAGTAAATGGTGCTGGAAAAATAGGTTAAGTACTTGGAGAAAACTAAAGCTAGATCCATATATATCACCTTGCAGCAGAATCAACTCCAAATGGATCAAAGACCTTGGAGTCAAAGCAGACACTCTGAAAACATTACAGGATGGAATAAGAGAAACTCTAGGTCTCCTTGGCGCAGGCCAAAATTTTCTTAATAGAGACGCGGAAACACAACAAATCAAAGGAAGGTTGGACAAATGGGATTGCATGAAGTTGCAGAGCTTCTGCATGGCAAAGGACATAGCTAGCAAGATCAATAGAAAGCCCACGGATAGGGAGAAGATCTTCAATAGCCATACAACGGACAAGGGTCTCATATCTAAAATATACTTGGAACTCAAAAAATTAAATCCCCCAATAACAAATCCTCAAAGAAATAACTGCCCAATAAAGAAGTGGGTTAAAGACTTACAGAGAAACTTCTCTGAAGAAGAAAGAATGATGGCCAATAGACACATGAAGAAATGCTCAACATCCCTAGCCATAAAAGAAATGCAAATCAAAACAACACTGAGATACCACCTCACCCCAGTTAGAATGGCAAACATAAGAACTCTAATAACAACAGATGCTGGAGGGGATGTGGACAGAAGGGAACCTTACTTCATTGGTGATGGGAGTGTAAACTTGTTCAACCACTTTGGAAAGTAATATGGAGGTTCCTCAAAAGACTTCACATAGAGCTCCCCTATGACCCAGTAATCCCACTTTTGGGCATTTACCCAAATGTTTACAAACAAGACCACACTAAAGCTACCAGCACAACTATTTTACTGCAGCATTATTTACCACTGCTAAGATATGAAACCAACCCAGATGCCCCTCAGTAGATGAATGGATCAAGAAAATGTGGTATATATACACAACGGAATTCTGTGCCTCCATCAGAAAGAATGACATTGTCCCATTTGTTAGGAAATGGAAAGACTTGGAAAAAATTATATTACCTGAAGTAAGCCAAGCCCAAGAAACATAGGTTCCATTGTTTCCCTTATTTGCAATATCTCATATATGTTTGAGTCAATCAGAAAAGGTCAGGTAAGGTGATGTTAGGAAAATGAACCCTTAGATAGGTATTTAATTGCTTTTGCTCTCATGCATTGCTTTCTAACGCATTTATAAGATTATTTCTTTGTTTCTTTGTATGTCCCTCCCCCTCAGTGTAACCCCTGCTTTCACTGTATTTGATGTCGGTATAATTTGTGGGGGGGGAGGGGAAAAAAGTGGTTTAAATAAGGATACAGGTGGACCCATTGCAACAATGAGAAGTACAAGTTGTCATGTCGAAAACGAACTTTACAACTTTGGTGCAGCGGGGCTGGGGGAGGCTGGGAAGGGATGTGAAGGTAAACAAAGGAGGAAGCTACAATGCTTGATAAGAAATGTACTCATTATCTTGCCCATGAAATTGTAACCCCTCTTTACAATATGTTCACAATAAAAAGTAAAAATTAAAAAAAAAAAAGAATCCAAGAATCTTGTGACTTTTATTTCTACTAAACTTTTAAATAGTGTGAGCAATATTATGATTTCATATTTTAAAATACTTTTACTATTTGTGGTAATTTCCTCTGTTTAATATGATAATAACAAATGTGTGTATGTGGTGTTTGTGTGTGTTTATGTGTTTTTATGTGTGTTTGCTTTGTGTGTACTTTGTAATGCTTGGGAGATCACAAAATTGCTTCACATATGGTAGGCCAATGTTTTACCTCTGAGCTATACTATCTAGTTATAATACAAATTGTATTTTAAATTATGACTTTGAAATTTTCATTCCTAGTATGTTTTTTCAAAATTATGTATGATAAAATGTGATCCATCTTCTATCCACGTTAGCAATTGTTATTGTTATCTATCTCTTATTTACTTGGAAATTAATTATATTCCTAGTACAGCTTCTTTACATTGTAACAGCTCTATACAATGCTTTATTTTCTATTTTATTTTTCCCATGTTATCTGACTTTCAGTCCAATCTATTAGGTGGATTAAAAAGAAACTAGATTCAGGACACTTTATTTTTCTCCTTCTCTTCTCTGAAATCTTTCTGTTTTTTGAAACAATACCAATGACATACAGCTCCTCTGTGGTCCACCATTCTTCTCCCTCTCATTCTCTTCTGCAGTGCAGCTCAAATAGTTATCATTCAGCTTTATTATGCTGTACTGCTATCTAAATCTTAACTCATTCCTAAATTAATTTTAGGTGCATTGAGCAGTCTCTAAGACATTTTCTATATATAATATCAGGGGTTTGAATTTTCACAAGGAGTGAAATATGAGTGACTATCAAATATTTAGATATCTCTGTAGAATATTGGTCCACCTGCTCAATAATCTCATATGTAAATTCAAGGAATACAGGTCAGTCAGAGAAATCTTGTAAAATGGTGTAGCTTGAGCCTTCATACTAGCTTTGAATAGTGTTACCATGTTTAGTAGTAAAGACAACATTGTTCTACTATAAGAACAGACACATAGAAGAAGGTAACAGATTTGTCAAAAATAAATTCTTAGTTTTATGATCCACGGATTTTGAAAAGGATGCTATAACTTTATGAAATAAAAACAGAAACTTAAATGGTTGTATTGGCACTATTGCCTCTCTAGATTTAAAGAATGATCTTAGACTACTACCTCAATCCTTTGTTTGTTTGTTTTTCTGCCGGTCATGGGGTTTGAACTCTGGGCTTGGGCGCTGTCCATGTGCTCTTCAGCTCAAGGTGAGCACTTTACCGCTTGAGCAACAGCAAAAACTTCCAGTTTTCTAGTGGTTTATTGGAGATAACAGTCTCATGGTCTTTCTTGCCCAGGCTGGCTTTAAACCACGATCCTCAGATCTCAGCCTCCTGAGTAACTAGGATTACAGGCATGAGCCACCGGCACATGGCCTACCTCAAACCTTATAAAGAATGATTATCAAACTAAATGTGAATTGTAAAAACTTATAAAAATTAAATGTAAAAATTCATGACATTAATCAGTAAAGGTTTCTAAAAATTTGACATGGAAAACATTAGGGGCTAAAGAAAAGCAAGAAGTGGATTATATCAAGTGATAACGTTTCATAACTCAAGGGACAGTATAACAGAAATGAAAACATATCCAACAGAGGGCACAGATTTGTTAATGCTACAATGTTAATGCTACAGTGATTCTGAAACTTAAGTATTTTTCTATCTTCTAATTCTATATAAATTTTTTCCTGAATAAGATATTTCTTTAAATAACATATGTAATTTAATAGTCAATAGGAGGAACATATGAAATAAGCTCCTCTTTAGTGTCTAAGAAATAATAAAAAGAAAACTCACTAATATGACCATAATATAAAAAGAGGACCCAAAATATAGTAATGCATTTGTGGATAAATTGATATTCTTCTCATAGTGATCGATTTGTATAATACTGCAATCATTTTAGCAAACAAGTTTTCAAGTCTTCAAAAGGTGAAAGAATTGTACAGGATCCAGGTATTATACTTCTATGAATGTATTAAACAGAAGTAAAAAACTTTTTTGGACAGAGAATGTAGTTAATTGACTGTGAACTTGAATAGTACATGTGAGACCCTGGAAATGATCCCCAAAAACAAATTTTGAAAAGACACACTATAGAGGATGTATGCTGGGCAAATTCCTGGAACTGAATTTTATATCTATTTTAATGTCTGTTCTAAAATTTACAGCATTTCTATCTGAAGAAATGCAAGTTTGTGAAAATTAGGCTTTGAAAACCTATGAAGGTACAATTCACTTCCAAAGTACTAAAATGTATACAATAAAAGGAGATATTATATTGTAAGTGAATTGCATGTCAGGAAAAAAAAACTATTGTTAAAACTTCTTCACACAAACTGCAGAATTGCTAAAAAGATATTTTTGGTGCTGGCTAAATACTCTTTGTAAACTGCTGCATTTAAAACAAAGATGTGATTTCTGTTTATTTTGAGGGTATTTTGTCCGTTTGAGTTTATACAGAGATAACTCAATGCAAAAGTATATGTGATAAGTAATTTTTATTATTTTTATTTTTTTATTGTGAAAAAACTGTACATAGCGGTTACAATTACATGGGCAAGATAATGAGTACACTTTTTATCAAGCATGGTAGCCTCCTCCTTTGTTTGCCCTTCCCATCCCTTCCCATCCTCCCCCGCCGCCCCACCCAATCCTCCCCGCTACCCCCCCACCACTGTTGTAAAGTTGATTTTTCGACTTGTACATCTCACTGTTGCAATGGGTTCACCTCTATCCCTATTTTTCCCCCATGGTTTCCCTTATTTGCAATATCTAGTATATGTCTGAGTCAAGCAGAAAAGGTCAGATAAGGTGATGTTAGGAAAATGAACCCTAAGATATGTATTCAAATGTTTTTTTTTCTTTCATGAGATTGTTTCTAACACATTTATAAGATTATTTCTTTGTTGCTTTGTATGTCCCTCCCCCACATTATAACCCATGCTTTCACTGTACTTGATGTTGGTATAATTTGTGGAGGGGAAGGGAAAAAATTCCTAAGTAATTGAGAAACTTTTTTGGAAGAAACTTTTAGCAAATGACAGAAGACACAAATCTATGCATCTGCATTTTATGAAAGTCATATGTTACTTGTTCAATCCAATTGCTTATCTCTACTTTGCTAGGAAAAACGTCTTCTCAAGATAAGAGCCAAAAGCAATGAAAAGAACAAAATACACAATCATCTTGATTTATTGGTGAAAGTAACAAATGAAATAAAGCAATTCCACTTACGGGAATCCAATATTAGTGTACGTGAAGATGTTCCTGAATGCCAATATCCATTAAATTTTTGGAATTTTAATTTCTACAAACATATGAAAACTAGAACAAGAAAACAAATATAGACTTAGAGTGAACCAACCTTGAAATCATTTTCTTAATTGTTTTGAAATCACAAAAGAACTGATACTCCTTTGCTTTGGAAATCATTTAAAAATATTTATCACTTATGATAATTCAAATACCAAGCAAGAGTAATTTTATATAATCATTATAAATATCATTTTACTACTATTGTAAAATAGAATAAAAAATAGAATAAAAAATCGACTCCCAGTATATGACCTACCTATCATTATTCTTAACTTCTAATCATTACCTAAATATCTTAAACAGTATAAATAGTCATGTCTTTAACACAGACGTAAATGTTCTATACTTTTTTACTTAACATTTTCCAGGGGTATGTATTCATGTTTCTAAGAAATGTTCACAGCAGTTAAAAGATGCCTTTGTGAAATTAATGTGATATAATTTGTTGGTGGTGGTGTTGTTTGCAAGGCCTGGGCATTGTCCCTAAGCATTTTTATGCTCAAAGACAGCACTCCAGAAATTGAGGAAAAGAGATAATTCCTGTTTTCAGTGGTTAATTGGAGATAAGAATTTAATAAGTACTTTTCTGTCTGGGCTGGTTTTGGAAACAATTCTAAGATCTCAGCACCCAGAATAGCTCATATTATAAGGGTGAGTTACCGGCACTTGGTTTCATGAAGTATTTTTTTTTAATTTTAATTATGTTTTAAGATGTTTGTTTCACTATGATGTATATCATTCTGTAAATAAATTTAGATATATGTATATATTTCTGATGACAAATAATCTCTAAAAATGTACTATTTTACACATAACATTTATATATATATATATATATATATATATATATATATATGACAGACACCCTCTAAAATTTTCATGTTACTATTCTTGACCTTTTTCATTTCAAAGATATACACTCTATTTTTCTAAAAGTTTCCTAGAATAAAATAACTAATATTTCAATAGAAAGTAGAGTTTATTACTTTCAAGGGAATTTTAGATATACATATGATATTGTAGTAACATTTACAGTATATTACTTGAAAAGGTTCTGCCCAAACTCTTAAATATTTGTTTGTAGTTAAGGAGAGGGAGGAAGTTAATTCATACTGATTAGGAATTTTCAATGCTTAAAAAAAATCTATTCCATAATTTGTTATAAGCACATAGTGAAGCAACCTGATATGGTTTAGTATTTTGTTTATTTGTTCAAAATTTCAATATGGATGCATGCAGAGTGGTAACATTAAAATTATTAATCAAAAGACAAATAATAATAAAATCATAGACACATATCCAACGTTCAATAATTAGCACTTATGATACTAATAATAATTTTGATGGAGAGGATGATGACCACAGTATAGCCTGATAATGACGATGTTGTGATTGAAAAGGAAAAAAAAAATCTTTAGATATCTTTGAAGCTAAATTTCCCACATTGAATGCATAGTTATAAACAGAGTTGGATTACATATAATAACAATAACAAGAGGAAGGCTGGGAAGGTGGTTCAGAGGCAGAGTGCTGGCCTTGCCTACATGAGGCTCTGGGTTTGATTCCTCAGCACCACATAAGCAGAAAAAGCGGGAAGTGACACTGTGGCTCAAGTGGTAGAGTGCATTGAGCTGAAGAGCTGAGGCACAGTGCCAGGCCCAGAGTCCAGGCCCCATGACGAACCAAAAAGAAAAAAAAAAGAACCAGAATAACAAGAGGAGAGTTTGAATATCAAGAAATACAATCACATAAACAGGTAGAGACAGTAAAAACGGTAATGTTATTCCAGCGGTCTTTCTAATGTATACTCACTGTTCTTGGTGGTATTATTTTCTTATAAATAAAATCATTTATTTCCATATTTTGATGGACTAAGATGTAGGTTTCAACTTAGTGTGATTAGTTCAAATAACATTCTCATATAGATACTATTCAATAACCAATGTTTACCAATGATATATTAAGAACATGTTCTTCATTACAGCTGTAAATACATGATACAATTTACATAATACCACTTACATAACTGCAGTTACCATAAAAGGACACAAGCTACAGAGCCAGGAGTTAAAATTTATTTTTATTTCTGCATGAAACTATTTCTGACTTTATACCAACAAACTGAATTTGACTCTTTCCTTATTTGTATGCTAAGGTAGAAAATGTAAGGACTGTTTACATTCTTTTTCCTTGCTCTAGAATTCAACAAATATAGTCTTCAATATTTCTAGTAGATTACATCCATTTACAGATGAGAAATGTAAGACCAACAGTCAATGTTGTGAGTAATTAATGGTACTAGAATTTTTCTCTGAGTTCTTTACTCTGTGTGCTGACAAGGAGAGTCATTTGGTGAAGGAGAGGACCAATATGAAAAGACTATGGGGAAAAATGCATACTTTGTAAACAGTTGTTTTAGGACTGAGTGACTGGTGATGAGTATTTGCAATAGGCTTGTGTCAGGGGCATAAAAAGGAGTACATAGAAATTACATTATGACAGAAACTGAAAAAATCTTGATCATTCATCTTATCTATGGATGGAGGTAGGGTAAGAAGAAATATAAAGTGTTTTCACATCTCTGTCTCCTAACGGTGTTAGTTACATTCTTGGTGATAAGGACTACAGGAGAAAAAGATGGATTTAGAGGAAAATAAACTCTCTGATAGTTCTAAGGTTTATATTAAACAGATGCCAAGATAGGTCTGTTTGAACAGCATCAAAATATCCATGAACATGAATATGAAATGTAATGATAAAATCAGGGACATTATTAAAGGGAAGAGGAAAAGGAAAGTTCTGACGAAAGTGTGAACAATGTGAGTACCAGTGTGGACAAGATTGGAGGAAAGAGATAAACAAGGAAACAAAAAGGTAATAAACACAGATTTACAGAAGAAAAGGAAGGAAAGAAATTTCAGTAAGGAAATCTACTATTTGGATTTGAAAAGTACAAGGACATAGACAAGATTAATAAGAACAGTGTTTTGGTGAAAGTCATATTGATAAAATGTTGAGCTATGAATGTGGAGACATAAAATTCTGGACCAATAAATTCAACAGGTCCTGTTGATTCTAAATGTTGGGAACAAATGCTTTAATCCTGACCTTAGAAATATTATACAGATATAACTGTCATGAACTTTTCTTAGAGGTATTCTGTGAACATTTTTGAAAACTTTAGCCAGGAGATTATAGATTGTACTAAAGCACAGACAAGCCTAATTTGTCCTACAGTTCCAATTAGTGACTCATCTATCCATATCAGTTTGGGATTTTATTGAAATATATTTAGATATGTTTGGATATCTTATCAGCCTACTCATTATAAATGTAGGACAAGTAACACCAAGTATTAAGTTGAACATACAGCTTTACTGATGTGACTGAAGACTCCTCAAATTGATTCTTCTTTAAAATAGAAAATGCTTCAATAGCTATTGACACATCATAACTGCCAAATACTCTATTGAAATGTAATTCTTGTTAAGTATATCTCCATGCTGAAATATCCCTGTCTATCAACCTGACAAAAATTCATATATGTAGGAAAGTGTTCTTATAAATTTCAAGCTTTTATTGAATGGAAGAGTTCAGACATTACCCTCACCACTAGGATTAAATGGCTAAAAAGATAAGACATTTTGCTTTAATGCCTTTCTTTCATCTTCTCATACACATTGCCAAGTTGTAAAGGTTTCTGTTGTAACAATAATACAATCATGACTTGTATTAACACAACATCTAGGATCTAATGTTAATTCGGATACTTAGTAATTAGCTCCAAATTTTGTGGATATTTTTATTTCTTTAGGGTAAACTAATGAGCTCCAGGAAAATTTCCCTAAGGAGCCTTCCAATTCTAATATCACTGTCTCAAAATGCTTTAAATTCTACATCCTCTAATGTGGGCATAAGATTATATTGTGCAACTTTTCTCCTCAGAGAGTAAGTATTACTCTATTGCTTAACATAGACAAAGTACTTTCATACATAGACTGGGCGTGTGCAAACAAGAAGTGGTAGTTGAACAATGTCCTTAGCAGTTTGTACAGATGAAATCTAAATAGAGCAACTATGAACTCAAAAGGAATGTGCAAAAAAGACAAAGGCACAAAGTAGAATGTGCCAAGAAAAACTGAAATATAATTTCAAATAATGTGCTCAGGTGTGAGGGTGTGTTCAATGTACAGTTTCAGACAATGTAGTTGGATGTCCTGGGGAAAAACGGCTTTAAACTATTCTGGGATAATTGTACAAATAGAAGCCCCTAACTCTGACTCTAATCAGCCACAACATTATCAACTTAGGGACTATTTTCCAAGTGCAAAAATGAGAAAAAGAGAGCTTATCACAGTTAGTGTTCAAGTTGAAGCAATGGCAATCACATAACTTTTCTTATAAGTATTCATTTATTTTGGAGCATTAGAGTAGGAAAAAGCCAAGTAAAAATTCTGCATGTACCTCAATTAAGTGGGACGTATTATATTGGGATCTATTCAATTTGGTAGTTATAGATCATATTTTTTTGTACTGTAACTTGGGAAAATTGTCTGCTGTCAGTTATTTTCTTCTCTTACCCTTATTTTGCCCTTCCACTTACATGATTATTATGTAAAGAGACATAATTGAGCTTGCATTTCTAAATTCTTCAAATTATCTGAACTAATTCATACTTCTGGCAGCCTCCTATATCTTTCTCAAGGGAAATATTTTGTCACTACCATTTTTATCCTATATGATATTGGATATCTTCCTGCCTAATTCAGTGCAAGATATACATTAGACTCATTCAGATATCTCAACACTTGTACCACCATAAAATTCTATCTTATTTGGAAATCATGACATTAGTATATCTGCTGAGTTGCCATCTGTCATTTTGAATGGCCTTAAGTGATACTTACATGCAATCATGTTTTAAACCGATATACCACTCAGTAGATGAGGGAATTGAAAAAATGTGTTTTATATATGTATGGAGGAATTCTATGCTTCCAATTCATAAGGAAATGGAAAGAGCTGGAAAAATCCTACTAAGAAAAATAAGCAAGACACAAAGAAACAGATTCCATGGTTTCCCTCATTTGTAATAACTAGGAAATATATAGGATAGTCCTAGCAGATGAGTAGAATGACTCAATAGCTATGTATAAATGACCACATAAAATGATGCTGAGCAAAATAAACTCCTAGATATGGAAAGAGAGGTTTTACTTTGTGGTTGTTGTTTTTAATGTACTATGTGATTTCTTTTGTGTTTTCCTCTATGGTTTGTCCACTGTTGTATTTGATTTCAGTATCCTGTGTATTGTATATACATTTATCTTCATTTGGCAAGGGAAATGGAATAATAAAATGGCCCAACAAAGGACAAAAGGAAAACCAATGCAATAGCAACACTCACAAGACAACATGTTAGAAATTTACTTTACAACTTGTGAGGAGTATTGGGGTGAAGGAAAAGTGTGAGAAAAATAAGGAATGGGGTAAAATTTTTGAGATGTTATATATCCACTACCTTACAATTACTGCAACCCCTTCTATATATCACCTTGACAATAAAATTAACTTAAAAATGAGCTGCATAATATATATTTCACTGTATTGGTATAGTAAATATTATTCTATGTGTATTATCTTTTATAAAAATGAACATTTTGCCTGCTAATTTGAATTACCTCTTTATTTATCAGAGGGACATCAACATGAATGTTATCAAACTATACAATATTGTCAGAATACACTTGCCATTATTTTTTAAAAAACATTATTTTAGTATTGTCTCATACTAAAACAGAAAATAGTTCAATTCTATGGAAACTCCTAACTTTGAAAACTCACTAATTGTTAAGAGGACAGAATATATCTGTTCCTCAACATTCTTATGACTACTAACAACTCATTTTCAAATTCTGAACATGCCATACCAGAGACATTCAAAACAGTAACTGTTTGCATTTTAATTAATTCAGCAATAGATGCAGTTTCCAATGAGGCATTACATATTTAAAAGTCAACAGGAAAAATAGACACATTCTGGTAGAGGATAACACTATGAAGTATCTATAACAATTAATTCCTTAAGAGTAAACATTTCTTCATCAGAGTAAGCTATTATTTCTATGACAATCAATCCCAAGTTTTTATGCCATAAAGTAATTCTAGCCCAACAATTTCCAACTTGTAAGGTGCACCTTAAAATTCCCTAAATTCACATCATGACTACTTTATCACTATTGTGAAAAAATACTACACTTATCCTAGTGTGATGCCCTTCCTATTGTGGCAAGAATACTACACTAAACTTTGCTACATCATTTTCACCGCAGTGGTATTCCTGAGATCAGAACACTTGCAAATATTATTTATTTTTATTTTATTTTATATTTACCTTTATATATATATATATATATATATATATATATTATCTATCATAGATATTCAGGAGATCTGTATATATTAATATAAGATTTGAAGATTATGGTTGAAAGCCCACCCAGGCAGGAAGGTTCTTTAGATTCTTACCTCCAATAAACTCATAAGGAAAAGCCAGACCCAAGAGGCACTGAGGTTCAAGTGGTAGAGCAGTAGCCTGGGAGCAAAAACAGGCTCAGGGACAGTGCCCAAGGCCTGAGGTTAAGCCCTAGGACAAACAAAGCAACAAAAACAAAATAAAAACAAACCTCAAACCTAGCATTTTTCTCATTGTATACAGAGGTACATAATTAAGAAAATTTCTTTCTGTGTTATGTATAGGTAGAAAAAAAAGATGTCACACAATTACTCTCTTCATACCACGTTACACCAAAGTCTCAAAAGATTGCTCCTTTTCTATATAAATTAATATAATCAATTTGTTGACAGTTTGTCTAGATTATTCACATTATCTTCTTACACATGAACTGTTGGAATTATCTATTAACTAAGTTCTTATTATACCTCCCTTGAAAGAATATTATATTTTTTTTGTGAGGGTCCAGTTGTGGGGCCTGAAGTCTGGGCCTGGGCACTGTCCCTCAGCTCTTCAGCTCATGGCTAGTGCTCCAGCACTTGAGCCACAGCGCCACTTCTGGCTTTTTTCTTTTTGCTTATGTGGTGCTGAGGAATCAAACCCAGGGCCTCAGGCATGCAAGGCAAGCGCTCAACCACTGAGCCACCTTCCCAGCTGAAAGAATATTCTAGTCAATTAGAATGCCAGACTAATTAGTGAATTTGTAAATTAAATCTTTTACTTGAAAAGAATTTTGTAGTATCCTATAGAATATTAAATCACAAACAAAAAATATCTATTTTAACTCTAAATTCTAATTTAGCCAGGTCTACAAAGTCCTACATTAAATGAACTTTCCTATTTCATCAGGCTTAAACTTTTGTAATCTTTCATCATTTCTTGGGACTCTAACAGAATGATACTTACTTTTTCAAATTTTTGGTTGGGAATCATGAGCTCTCTTCCATCTAGAAATGTTCTGTAATTAAGACAACATTTAATCCACTGACCTATAGCCACCTAATCTTTGACAGGGGAGCTAAAAAAATTGAACAGAAGAAAGACAGCCTTTTCAGTAAATGGTGCTGGCAAAATTGGTTGAACACCTGTAGAAAACTAAAGATATATCCATATATATATATATATATATAAAACACTCTGCATGATAATCAAATCAAAATGGATCAAAGACGTCAAAATAAAAGCAGACACTGTGAAAACATTACATGAAGGATAAGAGAAACTCTAGGGCTCTTTAGCACAGGCCAAAAATTTTTTAATAGAGAACCAGAAACAAAACAAATCAAAGAAAGGTTGGAGAAATGGGACTGCATGAAACAGCAGAGCTTCTGCATGGTAAAGTTCATAGATAGCAAGATCAATAAAAAGCCCACTTACTGGGAGAAGTTCTTCATGAGTCATAAAACAGACAATGTCTTATATCTAAAATATACTTAGGAATCAAAATTATAAATCCCACAACAACAAATCCTCAAAGGAACAATTGCCCAATAACTAAGTGGGCTGAAGACTTAAAGAGAGACTTCTTTGAAGAGGAAATAAAAAATGTCCATTAGACACATGAAGAAATACTCAATTTTTCTAGTCATAAATGAAATGCAAATCAAAACATTGAGATTACACCTCACTCCAGTTAGAATGGCTGTAATCACGAAATGTAATAATGACAGATGCTGGTGGGGATGTATCTAAAAGGGAACCTTACTGCATTACTTGTAGCTGTTTAAACTTGTTTAACCACTTTGGAAAACAGTATGAAATTTCTTCAAAAGACTCCACTTAGAGCTCCCCAATGACCCAGCAACCCCACTTTTGCGCACTTACTCAAATGATCACAAAACTACCAGCACAACCATGTTTATTGGAGTATTAGTCACAATAGCTATGATATGGAACCAAACCCAACGCCGCTCAGTAGACGAATGGTTCAAAATGTGGTACACACACACACACACACACACACACACACTGGAATTGTATGCTTCCATCAGAAAGAATGGGATTGCCCCATTTGTTAGGAAATGGAAAGACTTGGTAAAAATTATATTAAGTGAAGTAAGCTAGACCCAAAGAAACATAGGACCCATGGTTTACCTTGTTTTACCTTTGTTTGCAAGGATTAGTACATGTCTAGGACAAGTAGAGAAGATCAAAGCTAGGTACATATGACCATACAAGATGATGTTAAGCAAAATGTATTCCAAGTTAGAGACACAACTGGTTTTCCCTTTTTTTCTTTTGTACGTTATTCCCCCACGGTAAACCTCTGTTTTCACTTTATTTGATTCCACTCTTCTGCACCATATATATATATATATATTTGTAATTTGGGGAGTGGAAGGAATATAGTAGAACGCTTAAATGGGAATGCAGGTTGACCATTGTGACAATGAGATGTACAGGACACTGTGTCAAAAATGAGTTTACAATGTCAGGCAGGGGTTGAGGAGGGAGGAGTTGGAGATGTGGGGAGGGAAAAGATGGCAGGGGAAAAACAAAGGAGGAGGTAACAATGCTGCATAGGAAATGTACTCATTACCTAGTTCTGTAACTCTGAGCCCTCTGTACAATATTTTTACAATAAAAATATATTAAAAAATCTCTACCCGATGTAAATTTCCAGTGCTGCCCTAAGAATTGCATTTTCTGCTTATTCTGGCTCCGGTTAGGTCCAGCTGCCCAATGGATCAGTAGTCTTCAAGGCATCTTGGTCTTCCAGTGGGACTTGGATTATCCAGTGGTGGTTGGAACCAGGCCAAGGACAGGACAAAACCACTTCCAGGACATGGCTTCCTCATTGCCCAGGCAACTAGGATTGCAAGCAGAATTTCTCTGAATTTGACTACAGAAAACAATCAGTGAAACAAGAGGCAAGTCCACCAAACACCTCCCCCCTCCCACCACCATTTCCTCCTTTCTCCCTCCCTGGGAAAGTGTAAAATAATTTTGCAGGTTTTGACACACACACAAAATGCCCACCATCTCCCCTGGTAAACTTGGTTTCAAGTCACTAAGTCATGTCAACGGATAATGCTGCATTCATTATTCTGGACAACATCTTCAGGTTGTTTGATGCTTTAATTTTTTGTTGCTGTTGTTGATGTTGTTGGTAGGGGTGCCTGAACTCTGGGTCTGGGTGCTGTCCCTGAGCTGATCAGCTCAAGGCTAGTGCACTACCACTTTAGCCACAGTGCCACTTCCAGTTTTTTCTGCTTATGTGGTGCTGAGGAATTGAACCAGGACCTCATGCATGCGAGACAAGCACTCTACCACAAGTCTTCTTCCAACCCTAATGATTTAATTCTTTAAAATTTCTTTTTGTCAGTCCTGGGCCTTGAACTCAGGGCTTGGGTATTAACATATCCCAGAGTTCTTCAACTCAAGGGGAGCCCTCTCCCAATTGAGCCACAGTGCCACTTCCTGTTTGGAGATAACTGACTCACAGACTTTCATGCCAGGATTTGCTTTGAACAGGTAAATTTTTAAATTATATTTCTTCTAGGTGTTTATTGGTACATTACAGTTTTTCTGGAATTTAAAGTTTTCTGTAAACCTTTGTCTTCAAGTAATGCAACAGCATTAAATATTACATTTCGAAGCTATCCTTTAGCACATCCATTTTAAAATTATTATCTTAAGATGAAATTCTAATTCTTTGTAGTAACAACCCATTAAACTCCAAATGGGAACTATCCTAATTTCAGCAGCCTTGACTCTCCTTCCTCTTTTTTTTTCTCTCCAGTATCTTTTCTTGTTTTGGAAAAAGTGTCATGGACTGTCCAACCTTTCAAAAGGAAGATTATTCCATTAATTTAATAGAAAAGGAATCCAGCCTGCCTGCATCTCAAGGCAACTTTGAGTATAATGTTAATCTAATAATTAATGTCAGTGGATTTTCAGTCATTTCAATAATTTTTAACCACTCATTAAAGAGGTCCCAAAAAGCAAGAATCAAAAATCATGTTCTGCTTTCTAAGAATGTTTAAAAAGCTAGTGATTCAACAAGACGCATTCTATTCTTACAAGATTTCTATGTGAAGAATTTCTGTTTTATCATAGCCCTTACCACTGACCCCTTCCCTTCAAACTTGTAGCTTTGTTCAGTTTTCTTGTTTCAGCTTTCATTTTGGTATTAGCCTCAGTAATATCCTTGTAGTATTTGACAATGAAATTCCATTTATTGTTAGAGAGCTCAATTCATATTGCCAAAGGCAGACTCATGAGCAGTTCATAAAGCATAAACTATTGAGTATCATTAACATGATCATCTGCAAATATTCCATAAATTAATATAAGTACCACATAAATGTGCAACTTCATAAACTTTTAAAACTGCAAAGTAGTTACATATCTATGTCATAAAATAATTCAGATCACTGGTAGAAGAGATTAAGCTAAAACTTTTGTTTATATCATTCCCAATATTTTTGTCAAATTTTTTTTTCCCATTAACTTTCACCTTAGGGCCTGCTTTTCCTAGCAACAAGTTACAAGTTGATATCCTTGGATTTTAGTCCCCTCTGAGTAACCTCTTTTCTTTCCACCACTAGTTAGTTCCTCATGTTAAATACCTGAGGAATAACGTCCCATTGTGCCTGCAAGAGGAGTACCCAATTCGACTGTCTGTGCCTACTCTGGCCTTGCTTTGTTTGGGAATGTGGTACCATAGACAGGGGTATCAGGGATCAGGTGGCTGGAACCATGGTGTTAAGAATTATGGGTAGCAAAATGAGTAGCACAGAATAGGATAACACGGAAAGGGTAACTGTGACTGTAATTGCTGAGTTGCATTGGCAGTAAATTGGGTAGCAGCAACAGCTTTGCAGGGGTTTGGGTAGCTAATACAGGCATCCAGAAAAATTTAGCATTGACAAGGAAGCATAGACAAAGTGAAAGATAAAAGTTGTGAGGCGTTGTGGGAATTCTTTTCTACCCATGCTAAAAACATGGAGGAGGGTTATTTTAAACTAAAACTACAAAAGATAATTTAAGGTCTTGGTGCTAACAAATCTGTCCAGGTGTTATTACTTTAAACAGAGAATTCAAAGTGGTTTTTCTTCATGAATACAGAGATCAAAGGTATTATAATTCTTATTTCAAAATGCAAATTAAAGGGAAAATTAGTCAGGAGGTAAAATTCATATTGAATGTTAATGTTTAAGAGGAAAAGAAGATCCTAGGTGGCAGACTAAAGACAAAGCAATATTAGAGCATTATATGTTCAATAATAATTAAGAAACTTTAATTGAAAAATTGAGCTAGAATGTTCACATCAGGCAAAGGCAAGCAATCAGCCTAGCACCAACAAAGAAACACCATAATGTATATCTCAGAAAAAGGAACCAAGTTCCTTATCCTTGATTTCAATGATACACACACGGGCACACACACACACACACACACAAATGTATGCAACAGCTCAATCTACTCACATCCATTCAACATGAATCAAAGATCTTCAAACTTTAAAAGTTTGAAGTCTTACTCTGAAAACATTACAGGATGGAATAGGAGAAACCCTAGGTCTCTTTGGCACAGGCCGAAATTTTCTTAATAGAGACTCAGAAATACAAAAAAAAAAATCAAGACAAATGGGACAAATGGTATTGCATGCAATTGCAGATCTTCTGCATGGCAAAGGACATAGCTAGCCAGATCATTAGAAAGCCCATGGATTGGGAGAAGATCTGCACTAGCCATACAACATGCAAGGGTCTCATATCTAAAATATACCTGGAACTCAAAAAATTAAATCCCTCAACAACAAATCTTCAAAGGAACAACTGCCCAATAAATAAGTGGGCTAAAGACTTAAAGAGAAACTTCCCTGAAGAGGAAAGAAGGATGGGCACTAAACACATGAAGAAATGCTCAACCTCTCTAGCCATAAAAGAATTGCAAATAAAAGCAACATTGAGGTACCACCTCACCACAATTAGACTGGTAAAATCGAGAACTCTGATAACAACAGATGCTGGAGGGGATTTGGACAGATGAGAACCTTACTACATTGTTGGTGGGAGTGTAAACTTATCAAACCACTGTGGAAAGCAGTACGGAGGTTCCTCAAAAGACTCCACATAGAGCTCTCCTATGACCCAGCAATCCAAATTTTTGAGCATTTAACCACATGATCACAAACAAGACCATACTAAAGCTACCGGCACACCTATTTTTTATTGTAGAATTATTTACCATAGCTATGATATGGAACCAACCGAGATGCCCCTCAGTAGATGAATGGATCAAGAAAATGTGGTATATATACACATTGCAATTCTATGCATCCATCAGGAAGAATAACATTGCTCCATTCGTTAGGAAATGGAAAGACTTGGAAAAAATTATATGAAGTGAAGTAAGCCAAACCCAAAGCAACATAGGTCCCATGGCTTCCCTTATTTGAAATAACTAGTATATGCTGAGTCAAGCAGAAAAGGTCAGATAAATTGATGCTAGGGGAATGAACCCCAAGATAAGTATTCAATTTTTTTCATTCATGCAGTTGTTTCTAACATATTTATAAGATGATTTCTATACTGCTTTTAATGTCTCTCCCCCTGCTTTCACTGTGTTTGATGTTGGTACAATTTGTGAAGGGGAAGGGCAAAAACAAATCGTTTAACTAGGGATACAGGTGGACGCATTTCAACAATGAGATATACAAGTCATTATGTTGAAAAATTAACTTTACAACTTTGGTGGGGGGAAGAGGGTTTTGGCCATCTACTTTCCAGTTGAATTATAGGTGTAGAAGCAAAACGTAATACAAAGCAATACAAAACAGTTCTTACTATAAATCATTTCTCTGTGAATATCTTAAAAATAAATTAAGACAACATGAAATAAAAAAATCCCTTGATACATATCAAAATTCCAACCTCATTCTTCAAGGAAATAGAAGAGGCAATCCAAAAATTCATATGGATCAGTAAAAAACCCCGAATAACAAAAACGGTCCTCAATGGAAAGAACAGTGCTGGTGGAATATCAATACCAAATTTCTAACACTACTACAAAGCCATAGTAATCAAAACAGCTTGGTACTGGCATAAGAACAGACCTCAGGACCAATGGAATAGAATTGAAAACCCAGAAATGGACCTACAGACCTATAGCCAACTAATCTTCGATAAGGGAGCTAAAATAATAGAATGTAAGAAAGACAGCCTCTTCAGTAAATGGTGCTGGCAAAATTGGTTAACTGCTTGTAGAAAACTAAAACTAGATCCTTATATATCACCCTGCACCAGAATCAACTCCAAATGGATCAAAGACCTTGGAGTCAAAGCAGACACTCTGAAAATATTACAGATGGAATAGGAGAAACCCTAGGTATCCTTGGCACAGGCCGAAATTTTCTTAATAGAGACCCGGAAACATAACAAATCAAAGAAAGATTGGACAAATGGGATTGCATGAAGTTGCAGAGCTTCTGCATGGCAAAGTACATAGATTGCAAGACCAATAGAAAGCCCACAGATTGGGAGAAGATCTTCACTAGCCATACAATGGACAAAGGTCTCATATCTAAAATATACTTGGAACTCAAAAAATTAAATCCCCCAACAACTAATCCTCAAAGAAACAACTGCCCAATAAATAAGTGGAGTAAAGACTTGAAGAGAAACTTCTCTGAAGAAGAAAGAAGTATGGCCAATAGACACATGAAGAAATGCTCAACATCCCTAGCCATAAAAGAAATGCAAATCAAAACAACATTGAGATACCACCTCACCCCAGTTAGAATGGCTATAATCAAGAACTGTAACAATAACAGATGCTGGAGAGGATGTGGACAGAAGGGAACCTTACTTCATTGTTAGTGGGAATGTAAACATGTTAAACCACTTTGGAAAGCAGTATGGAGGTTCCTCAAAAGACTTCACATAGAACTCCCCTATGACCTAGCAATCCCACTTTTGGGCATTTACCCAAATGTTTACAAACAAGACCACACTAAAGCTACCAGCACAACTATGTTTATTGCAACATTGTTTACCATAGCTAAGATATGGAACCAACCCAGATGCCCCTCAGTAGAGGAATGGATCAAGAAAATGTGGTATATATGCACAATGGAATTCTATGCCTCCATCAGAAAGAATGTCATTGCCCCATTTGTTAGGAAATGGAAAGGCTTGGAAAAAATTATATTAAGTGAAGTAAGCCAAGCCCAAAGAAACATAGGTCCCATGGTTTCCCTTATTTGCAATATCTCGTATTTGTATGAGTCAAGCAGAAAAGGTCAGATAATGTGATGTTAGGAAAATGAACCCTTAGATATGTATTTAAATTTTTTTTTCTTTCATGCATTTGTTTCTAACTCATTTATAAGATTATTTCTTTGTTGCTTTGTATGTCCCTCCCCCACAGTATAACCCCTTATTTCACTATATTTGATGTTGGTATAATTTGTGGAGGAGATGAGAAAAACAAGTCATTTAAGGATACAGGTGGACCAGTTGCAACTATGAGAAGTACGAGTTGTCATGTCGAAAACGAACTTTACAACTTTGGTGCGGGGAAGGGGGAGATTGGGTGGGGGAGAGGAGGGAGGCTGGGAAGGGATGTGAAGCGTAAACAAAGGAGGAGGCTGCAATGCTTGATAAGAAATGTACTCATTATATTGCTTATGTTCACAAAAAAATTAAAATTAAAATTAAAATTTAAAAAAAAACCCTAAGTTTAAAACATCCTTCTAGACAAGTTAAAGAAATAATGAGAACAAGTATTTTAAGAATAATTTCAGAGAGCTTGAACTCAGGGCATGGGTTCTGTCTCTGAGATTTATTACTAAAGACTAGTGGTGCCACTTTGAGCCACAGTGCCACAGAAAAGTCTCACCAATTTTCCTCTCCAGACTGGCTTTGATCTAGGATCTAGAGGTTTCAGCTCTCTGAGTAGCTAGGATTATAGGCATGAGCCCCTTGCACCTGGCTAGAATAATTGCTTACCTGAGACAAAGGCCAGTTATTATTAAATGTCTATCATGTTTAACTTTGTAAAATGAAGTTAACTGAAATGTCTTCCACTAGAAATAAGGAACTAAATGTGCAGATGGGTTACAAAGTTCTTACCAAAAGCTACATATTTTCTTTTTTTTTCTTCCAAAATTGTTTGCTTTCCAGAATCATACTTTATCTTTCCTTGCTGGTTTCTTTAGTTGATTTCATACATGCCCACAGCTCCTTCAACTATCAATTCTTATGTGAAGAACTTGGTAATATCTATTTTCAGTCCAAACGACTTGTATGCACCTCTCATCCATATATTCAACTGACATAAAAACTTGTGAAACAGTAATCATTTCTTATCATTACTGGATATTAAAGTGTAAGTAAAATTTAAGAAAATAAAGAATACCATAAATAAACATAACATGATTTTAATAGTAATGCTAAACATAAATACAACGTTGATTATTTTCCAGATCAATTTAATAAAAACCTCAAGGAAAAGAAATCAACTTTTTTGAGGGCTGATATTATGGTTTAAAATTAGGACCTAACCTTGTCACTTAGGCTTTTTCCCTTAATAGTGGTGCTCTGTATTTGAACAACAGCTCCCCTTCCAGTTTTATTTGGGGGATCATAGAGAGAAAAGAATCTCATGGAATACAAATTATTTGTGTCCCTATCTTGGAGTTCATTTCACATAACATCCTCTTATATGGTTATATGGTACCATGTACTAGTTACTCCAAGTAAGATTAACCATGAGACCTATGTTTATTTGAGCCTGGCTTATTTCACTTAATACAATTGTTTCTGCGTCTTTCCATTTCCTAGCAAATGGGGCGATGACATTCTCTCTGATGGAGGCATAGAATTCCAGTGTGTGTGTGTGTGTGTGTGTGTGTGTGTGTGTGTGTGTGTGTATGTGTGTGTGTGTATGTGTGTGTGTGTGTGTGTATGTGTGTGTGTGTGTGTGTGTGCGTGTGTGTGTGTGTGTGTGTGTATCACATTTTCTTGATCCATTTATCTACTCAGGGGCATATGGGTTGGTTCCATATCTTAGCTATGGTAAATAATGCTGCAATAAACATAGTTGTACCAGTAGCTTAGTATGGTCTTGTTTGTGATCCTTTGGGTAAATATATATATGTGTGTGTGTATAATCATATATATATATATATATATATATATATATATATATATATATACATACATACATATATATGTATGGTTCATCTCTTTTCTGTGTAGCAAATGGTACAAATGAATCTGTACAATCACTACTCAAAGGCATGAATAGACAAAGAGAATGAGCAGAGAAGACATACTCAGGAATCTATGGTTAGCCCATAACCTGAAAATCTTTTACATCAGTTTGCATGTGTCAGTTACTGCAGTACAGGGACAATACGATAGCAATGAGATACCAGGCAGATGAAATGAGAAATGAGAGATACAAATGGTACAATATTCTTTCTGATGAGTAAGAAGAATTTCCAGTGTGTGTGTGTGTGTTATATTTACTTGATTCATTTCTCTTTTGAGAAGTATCTGGGCTGATTCAGTAAGCATGGTTGTGCTAAAAACGTTACTATATCCTGGTTTGTATTCTTTCGGGTAAATGCCCAGGAGTAGAGTTGCTGGATCATATGGAAGTGGGTAGTCAAAAGAGGAGTGAAGTGGGAAAAGGCAGAAGATTGAATAGGAGAAAAGGGGGAAAATGCAGAGAGGAATCCAGTAAATTTTATAGGAATCCTATAAAATTAAGAAGAGTGAAGGAAGAGCTGTATAGGGGAGGGATGGATGAGAATGTTGAAAGGGTTGACATTGATCAAGGTATATTGTACGCATAAACTGCTTTGTTTCATGATAACTGCTTTGCTACTTAAAATAATAATTAAAAAATCATGTCCCTAAAATGTTATGCAATTAGAAGCAAAGCATGAGAATCTGCTCAGATAATCTCTAGGGTCAATAAATCTTTTTTGGTTAGGATAAGTTTTAGAACAACACTAATGATACATATCATTTGAAGAAAATTTAATGATTTCCAGCTATTTAAAATAATCATTTGTGAAGACATGGCTCAAGTGGGAGAGTGCTACTTATTGAACAAAGCTGTCAGATAATGAATTCAAGTCTCAATCTCGAACAAAATTAAAAACAATCAGTATAATTCAGGCACTTTCCAGGGCACTGGTAGCTCATGCATTAATCCTACTTTAAATCAGAAAGCAGAGATCTGGGGATCTCAGTTCAATGTCAGCTTAGATAGGAACGTCTGTGAGACTCTCATCTCCAATTCACTGTCAAAGAAAGCTGGAACTGGTTTCACGGCTCAAGTGGTAGAATGCTAGCCTACGGCAAAAAGCTCAGGGGCAGAACCCAATCCTTGAGTTCAAGCCTTAGAATAGTGCATATACATCACAAACAAAGTAAGTCACTCAATTTCTCAACTTTCCATTTCCCTAATCCTAACTCTAATTTTGGACAGAACCCTAAGAGTAATCTTGATGATAATAGTAACCCAATCCTAAAATTAATGGAAAATACTCGTGTCTAGACACATTCTAACAGATACTCATTGCCTTTGAAATGATTTGCAGGTTGCTCCAAATCCTAGATTCCCTGACTTGGACTCTGAAATCATTCCCTATTATGAATCATTAACCTCAAATCTTCATATCATAAAAACTATCTCAGTTTCCACTGATCTTAATGTTTACTGAACTCCTATATCTCCAAAAAGAAGTTGCAGGTTTATTTAAAATCTACATTAGTACCTAACCCTAACTATATATAAACCTTACTAGAAACCTAACTCTAAATTTAACCCTATTCAACCTTGAATAGGAAACTTAGGAAAACTCTGTAGTTTTTGTTAAATTTCAAACTTATTATACTTGAAAACGTTAGCAGAAAACTCAGTTTTACTGTAAAGCCTAAGTCTAAACTGAACTAGAACAGTAACCCTAACCCTAGAACTAATAGCCTTTGGATTCTAAAAGCCATACAACTACATTAGTTTTTATTCATCCTAACTTTGATTCAACTCATCTTTCTAAAAATAGTTTGTAGTTTTACTCAGTATCTTGCCATTTTTGTAATCCGAAACCTAACTGGAATATTGAGACTAACCCTCACACTGATCAAACCCTAATCTTAATATTATTAGCACTTTCTTATTTCACATTCATCCTAATTCTAACTAGACTTGTTATTTGAAGATTTACTTTCAGTTTGGCCCTAAACTTTCCATTTCCCTAAGGCTAACTCTAACTCCAGCTGGAACTGAAACCTAACTTTCACTCTAATGATAGTCCAATTCTAATGTTTAAGAAAAAAACTCTAGTTTTTAATCATTCTAATGGATACTCCAGTTTGCACTCTGGAAATGCATTTCAATTTGCCTTAATTCCCACAAATTTTCTGACTCAACCTCTGAAGTTATCTTGTTCCCTAACATGAAGTATTATATTATTTGTCCTCAAATTCACTTATCAGGAAAAATATAGTTTCCAATGATCCTACCTTTCCCTGAATCCCTGTACCCTAAAACAATTTCAAATTTACTTGCCATCTAATCCATTACTTAACACTAACTCTCAAGCTGAACCTGGCTGGAAAACTCTCATTAATCATTACAAGAATGATCACTGAGAAATAAATATAATGATAATGCTCTAGTTACTATTCAATCTCACATTTTTGCTCCTACTTGTTAGTGAAAACTGAATTTTTTTTTTGATCAGTCATGGGGCTTGAACTCTGGGCTTGAGCGCTATCCCTCAGCTCTTCAGCTCAAGGAGAGCCCTCTACTGCTTGAGCCACAGCTCCACTTCCAGGTTTTTGGGTGTTTAATTGGAGATAAAGAGTTCTCATACACTTTGCTGCCAAGGGTGGCATCCAACTGCAGTCCTCAGATCTCAGTCTCCTGAGAGGATAGGATGACAGGCATTGAAAAGTATGTTTTGCTGGGTGCCAGTAGCTCATGGCTGTCATCCCAGGTACTCCGGAGGTGAGATAAGAGGATCACGGTTCAAAGCCAGACTGGGCAGGAAAGACCCTGAGACTCTTATCTCCAACAAACCACCAGAAAACTGGAAGGGGTGCTGTGGCTCAAGTAGTAGAGTGCTTGCCTTGAGCTGAAGAGCTCAGGGTCAGCACTCAGGCCCAGCATTCAAGCTCACAATCGAAAAAATGAAAGAAAGTAAAACATCTTCGCTGCAAAGATGTGGATGTTTGTGTGGGAGGGTGCTGTGATTGAGAGACCAGGTGCTGGCCTCACTTTACAGACATTTCTAAGAACTCAGCAAGTTTGCACCAGTTTGAAGCCACAGTAGAATGGATGGTGTCTTACCAAGAACTCAAGTGGTCGAGGCCTATGGCAGGCAGGGACTGGGCAAATGGGTGCAGGGGTGGGATTGTTGTGTCTGTATTCTCCCTAATGAAAGATGGATTTGGATGCTGGGTGTCAAAGTCTGAATTAAAGGGTTGCAAGAAAGTTTGTGGCCTGATGAAATGGGTTTTCTCTGGGTGTATGAAGATGGATGATGTCTGGCACCTCTGGTGGCTCACAACTGTTATACTAGCTACTCACAAAGCTGAAATGTAAAGACCACGGTTCAAAGCAGCTTGGGCAAGAAAGTCTGTGGGTCTTGATATCCAATGAGCCACCAGAAAACAGGTAACATCACTGTGGCTCAAATTATAGAGTGCTCATCTTCTGCTGAAGAGCTGAAGGACAGCGCCCTGACCCAGAGTTCAAACCCCATGACCAACAATAAAAAAAGGGGTTGGCTGAGTTTTCGACATTGCAGTGTGTATGGTAGGAAATTCCATGCTGGGTTCTGAGACATTCCAGATATGAGAGGCTCAATGATGGGTCTACAGTTAGTCTGAGGGGGTTGGATGTGATCCTAATAGAGGGAGTTCATGGTTTTGTTCTCAGGAACTGCTAAGGGCTTGGAATATCTGTGTGTGTGTGTGTGTGTGTGTGTGTGTGTGTGTGTGTGTGTGTGTGTGTGTGTAATTTTCCCTCGTCTTTTTCTGTCCTTTTCCTGGTGGCTGGTCTGCCTCTTCTGATCTCAGATGGTGTCCCTCCTTCACACCGACCTTGCTTTTGCCCCCTATTAGGGTCTACAATGAGTCATAAATTGCCACAGGCCTGTGTTCCAACTTTTCTCTGGCGCACAAGTCTGGCTGTCCCAATATTTGGTCACCTCCAGGGGATTCTGGGTCAGTGATGCCAGCTGGCATAGGGTCTCCTCTGCCTGAAAGGGAGGGCCTCAGTCATGTGATGTCCTATCCTTTTTCTCAACTGGGCCTCTGACTTCAAATCCCTCTCATCAGGCTGGCAGTGTAGTGGGAAATGGGGGACTGCTGGTGGTTCTGGCCAACTCGAGCTTGACAGCTGACTGAAGACTGCCCAAGCAAGGATGATCTAGTGCTACATGGGAGGTGAGGCCAGGGTGGCTTGGAAGTATAGGTCAGTTTCTAGGAAATGTAAATGTACTTTATCACAGGACAGTCTATCTTCTGGCCCCAACTGGGCCTCTCAGGTCCTTCTAGACAATTCCAGATGCTCAGAATACAGAGGCACAGACTTTAGATTCCAGGGCCAGGGAACTGGGGGAATGAGAGACTGGTATGACCAATACCTCATTGTTTTGTGGTATTAGTGTTGACCTGGCTATGCACCCCCTTGTGTACTTTCATTTCTTAACCCAGTGTTGGCCACACACGGGCCACTTGTGGTAGTACTGTGGAAGTGGCAGGAGTGGAAGTGAGGTCTAGGATGACCAAAATCAGGATTTATGGCCTTTGGGGGTGGCAAAGGATGTCTTTTAAAAAAATCTTAAAGCTGGAACTCAGGGCCTAGGCAATGTCCCTGAGCTTCCTTTGCTCAAAGCAAACATTCTACCACTTGAACCAGAGCTCAACTTTATACCTATATAATATTTTAAATATTTTTATTTTGTTTTTCACATCTCCTTTATATCCATCCCCTTCTCTCAATATTTCCACGTTCTTCTCCGAATATTTTGTTTTTGAATCTGCATAATATTTTTAATTTCTACTTTATTATTTTTCTGGTCTCTGTTTTTCCCTTACTCTTTCTTCTTTTTATTCTCTCTCTACTTTCATCCTATCCAACCTATTTCCTGCTTTGAGATTAGGATTTTGTTAAGTTAACTCTCCCTGTGCCTTCCCACATCACTCTATTCCTATTTTTTACCCACATCTCTCCCTAAACCTAATAATTTCTGATTTACCAAATTCTTCTTTGTGGTTCATAGCCCATTAATATATAGTTGTTTGATGTTGAATAGATGTATCTGTTGAACTAGATTGTATCTGCAGACTATTGTTTGTGCAAATACAGACTTTGGTTGATGCTGGCCTTAAGTTAGTGTTCTAGAACAAAACTTGTGTTATTTTCATCCCAAATGGGCAGAGTAAGCCGGTAAAACACAAGAAAAATTGCAAATCCGAGTATCTCAACTCCCACTCATGATAATCAGGGGACAGAACAGATAATGAATAATCCAGAGGAGAGTTCCCAAATAGCTCTACAAACACTGCTGTCAAACATACAAAGGATTCTGTATGAGCGTGATAAGGAGAGAATGGAGGCAAATAAAAGGTCAATGGATGCAAACAAAAGGTCAATGCAGGAAAAGATTGAAAACCTAAAAAGGACTCTGTATGAGCGTGATAGGGAGAGAGAGGAGGCAATCCAAAAGTTTATACAGGAATATCATGAGCGTGAGGAAGATACTAAGAAACTGATACAGGACTTGCATGAGCAGCATGAGAATACTCAAAGAGAAAGGCAGGAATGGTGTGAGCAGGCTGAGAACACTCAAAGAGAACTACAGGAATCTCACGAATGGGAGGAAGCTAATCAAAGAGTAATACAGGTATTGAGAGAGAAGGATGAGAATACACAAAGATCACTAAAAGTATTCATGGAATCCATTAACAAAGAGCTGAAGGAAGTCAGGGACCACAAAGGGAATGCTGAATGGAATCGAACAGATTGAATGGGAGTCCAAGGAAACCATACCCAATAAAGTAAGTGATTTGAGAATAAACACTGAACACCAAATTAAGGAAGTAAAGAAGTTCATACAAGATCTAAAACAAAGCTTCAACAAAAAATTTGAAGACATCACAGCTGACAAATTAGAAGGAAAAGAAATAAAAAACAAAGTAGAAAGTCTTGACAGCAGGTTAGAACATGCAGAAGATCGAATCTCGGGGATTGAAGACAGCCAAGATATTATAGAGAAAGAATGTACAACCATCGAAGACCAGTCCAAGAAATATGATAGATCTATCCAACACTTGGAAAACACCATCAGAAGGCCTAATCTAAGGATAATGGGTGTAGAGGAGCACCTAGAAACAGAAGTTAATGATCTAGGAAATTTGTTTAACAGGATCCTAGCAGAGAACTGCCCAAACATGCAAAAAGATAGGCCTATTCGGATACAGGAAGCTTTTAGAACTCCAAATGGACCAGACCAGAATAGGATATTCCACCGTCACATTATAATCCACAAAAGATCAATTCAGACCAAGGAAAAGATCCTTAAAGCTGTGAAGGAGAAAAGATTAATCTCCTCTAAAGGGAAACCAATTAGAATCACCTCAGATTTCTCAGCAGAGACAATCAAAGCAAGAAGAGCCTGGACTGATGTATGCCATGCCCTAAAAACAAACAACTATCAACCAAGAATATTGTACCCAGCTAAACTCTCCTTCATAACTGAAGGCCAAATAAAAACTTTCCATAGCAAAGAAAAATAGACACAATAAATCTCCACCAAACCAGCCCTACAAAGTTTCTTAAAGATGTCCTACACATAGAAAACCAATAGGAGCACAATAAAGGCCAAGAAATGCACCCAAACTGAGAATCCAAGAACAATGGGAAGAACTCAGTTTTCACAGCCCCCAAAAAGGTGGATAACATGTCAAGAACTCCCGAACACCTCTCAGTCCTATCTCTCAATATTAACGGACTTAATTCTCCAATTAAGTGATATAGACTGTCTAGTTGGATTAAAAAGCAAGATCCATATATCTGCTGCCTTCAAGAGTCACATCTTGCCCATAAAAACACATTTTCAATGTTAAAGGCTCGAACAAAATCTAACAAGCAAACAGCCCCCATAAACAGTCGGGAATTGCAATTCAAATATCAGATAAAATAGACTTCAAATTAAAATTTGTGAGAAGAGATAAAGAAGGTCACTACTACTAATTAAGGGATCTCTCCTTCAAGAGGATATCACAATTCTAAATATCTATTCACCAAACAACAGAGCACCCAAATTTATTCAAGAAACACTACTTTCCCTCAAATCCCACATAGATCCAAAGACATTAATTGTTGGGGATTTTAACACACCACTCTCCCCACTAGATAGATTAACTTGGCACAAATTCAACAGAGAAACTGCAGATCTAAACAACTGCATAGATCAACTAGATTTAACAGACATCTACCTAATATTTCACCCAGCAGCATCAGAATACATGTTTTCTCAACAGCACATGGAACATTTTCTAAAATAGACCATATTTTAGGCCACAAAGCAAACCTGTCCAAATTCAGAAACTGAAGTTATATCTTGCATTCTCCATGACCACAAGGGAATAGAATTAGAACTCAACACCAAAAGCCACCAAAGAAAATCCGGTAACACATGGAGGCTGAACAACACACTACTGAATCACAAGTGGGTCATAGAAGAGTTTAGAAATGAAATTCAAATGTTCATGCTATTCAACAAAAATTAGCACAGAGATTATCTCTCCTCTGGGACACAGCAAAGGCATTACTCAGAGGCATGTTTATTGCTCTGAGTTCCTACATCAACAAATTGGAGAGATCTGAAACCACCAATTTACTGAGACATCTGAACCTCCTTGAAAATGAGCAGCAAGTAAAACCCCAATCAAGTAGACAAAAATAAATAATTAAAATTAATCAGAATTAAATGAATTAGAATCCAAAAAAACTATAGAAAGAATCAACAAAACAAAGAGTTGGTTCTTCGAAAAAATTAACAAAATTGACAGACACTTAGCAAATCTTATCAGAAAAAGAAGAGAACACACCCAAATAAATAAACTCGGAGATGAGAATGGAAACATCACCTCAGAAACAACCAAGATTCAAAACATTATAAGGGAATACTTCTCAAAACTTTATGCTAACAAGCTTGAGAACTTGGCAGAAATGGACCTTTTCCTAGCAAATATTGATATGTCAAAACTAAACCAAGATGAGTTAAACCATCTTTACAGGCACATATCAAGCATTGAAATAGAAACCGTAATAAGAGACCTCCAAGCTAAGAAAAGTCTAGGACAAGATGGTTTTACAGCAGAATTCTACAAGGCCTTCAAAACAGAGTTCATACCAATACTCCTCCAACTCTTCAATGAAATTGAAAGAGAAAGTTCACTATTGAACACATTCTATGAAGCCATCATAACCCTCATCCAAAAACCAGGCAGGGCCTCATAAAAGAAAGAGAACTATAGACACATTTCTTTGATGAACATTGATGCAAAACTTCTCAACAAAATTTTAGCCAATCGACTTCAACAATTCATCCAAAAAATCATACACCATGATCAAACAGGAATCATTTCAGGGATGCAAAGCTGGTTCAATATATGCAAATCAATTAATATTATTCATCACATCAACAGGAGCAAGGATAAGAACCACATGGTTTTCTCCATAGATGCAGAAAAAGCATTCGACAAGATCCAACACCTTTTTATGATGAAGGTTGTGGAAAAAATAGGAATCCATGGAACATTGCTCAATACAATAAAGGCCATAAATGACAAACCTACAGGCAGCATTATAATTAATGGTGAAAAACTACAGCCATTTCCTCTTAACTCAGGAACAAGACAAGGATGTCCACTCTCTGCACTGTTCTTCAATCTAGTATTAGAATGCCTAGCTACAGCAATAAGACAAGATGCAACATAAAGAGGATCCAAACAGGGAAAGAAGAAATAAAACTCTCCATCTTTACAGATGACATGATCTTGTATTTAAAGAATCCCATAGACTCCACTCCCAAATTACTCAATGTGATTCAAAACTTTGGCAAAGTAGCAGGGTATATTTTTAACCCCCAAAATCAATGGCTTTTCTGTATGCCAACAATGAGAAAAGTGTGGCTGAAATTAGGAAAGCAACTCCATTTGTAATAGCCCACAAAAAATAAAATACCTAGGAATTAACTTAACCAAAGAAGTGAAGGACCTCTATGATGAAAACTTTAAAAACTTGAAAAAGGAAATCAACACAGAACTTAGAAAATGGCAAAAACGCCCATGCTCCTGGATTGGAAAGATTAACATAGTAAAAATGGCAATATTTCCCAAGGCTATCTACAAATTCAATGCGATACCTATCAAAATTCCAATGTCATTCTTCAAGGAAAAAGAAGAGGCAATCCAAAAATTCATATGGAACAATATAAGACCCCGTATAGCAAAAACGATCCGCAACAGAAAAAAGCACTGCTGTAGTAATATCAAGACCAAATTTCAAACTCTACTATAAAGCCATAGTAATCAAAACAGTAATCAAAACTGGCACAAGAACAGACCTCAGGACCAGTGGAATAGAACTGAAAACCCAGAAATGAACCTACAGACGTATAGCCATCTAATCTTCAATAAGGGAGCTAAAAAAATAGAATGGAAGAAAGACATCCTCTTCAGTAAATGGTGCTGGCAAAATTGGTTAACTACTTGTAGAAAACTAAAGCTAGATCCTTATATATCACCCTGCACCAGAATCAACTCCAAATGGATCAAAGACCTCAGAGTCAAAGCAGACACTCTGAAAACATTACAGCATGGAATAGGAGAAACCCTAGGTCTCCTTGGCACAGGCCAAAATTTTTTGAATAGAGACCCTGAAACACAACAAATCAAAGAAAGGTTGGACGAATGGGATTGCATGAAGTAGCAGAGCTTCTGCATGGCAAAGGACATAGCTAGCAAGATCAATAGAAAGCCCACAAATTGGGAGAAGATCTTCACTAGCCATACAATGCACAAGGGTCTCATATCTGAAATATATTTGGAACTCAAAAAATTAAATCCCCCAACAACAAATCCTCAAAGAAACAACTGCCAATAAATAAGTGGGCTAATGACTTAAAGAGAAACATTAAGAAGGAAGAAGTATTGCCAATAGACACATGAAGAAATGCTCAACGTCCCTAGCAATAAAGAAATGCAAATCAAAACAACATTAAGATACCACCTCACCACAGTTAAAATGGCAAAATCAAGAACTCTTAACAACAACAGATGCTGGAGGGGATGTGGACAGAAGGGAAGCTTACTTCATTGTTGGTGGGAGTGTAAACTTACAAACTTACAAACAAGACCACACTAAAGCTACCAGCAAAACTATGTTTATTGCAGCACTATTTACTATAGCTATGATATGGAACCAACTCAGATGCCCCTCAGTAGATGAATGGATCAAGAAAATGTGGTATATATACACTATGGAATTCTATGCCTCCATCAGAAGGAACGACATTGCCCCATTTGTTAGGAAATGGAAAGACTTGGAAAAAATTATATTAAGTGAAAGAAGCCAAGCCCAAAGAAACATAGGTCCCATGGTTTCCCGTATTTGCAATATCTAGTGTATGGAGGAGTCAAGCAGAAAAGGTCAGATAAGGTGATGTTAGGAAAATGAACCCTAAGATATGTATTTAATTTTCTTCTTTCATGTATTTGTTTCTAACACATTTATAAGATTATTTCTTTGTTGCTTTGTATGTCCCTCCCCCATAGTATAACCCCTGCTTTCACTGTATTTGATGTCGGTATAATTTGTGGAGGGGAAGGGGAAAAACAAGTCGTTTAAATCAGGATACAGGTGGACCCGTTGCAGCAATGAGAAGTAGAAGTTGTCATGTCGAAAATGAACTTTATAACTTTGGTGGGCGTGGGATTAGGTGGGGGGAGGAGGCAGGCTGGGAATGGATGGGAAGGAGAAACAAAGGTGGAGGCTACAATGCTTGATAAGAAATGTACTCATTATCTTGCCCATGTAATTGTAACCCTTCTGTACAGTATTTTCACAATAAAATATAAATAAAATTAAAATAAAGACTTCCCTGTATAAATCATCTAAAGACATCCCTATAGGAAGGTGTCCAAAGATAAATATGACAAAGCTCATTCTTGGGAGAGACTCTAAACGTGAGAAGACTGTGACAAATGCCTCTATTTAATTATGTATCATGTTTCAATGCAAAATTTTTAATGATAAATGAATCAATGTCCTAAATTATTGTGTATAATTTTATAATAGATGTGCAAAATGTAAATGGGAATGATAATATAAATAAAATAAACATTAAAAGATTGAATCAAATAAAAAAATAAATACAAAATCAATAATGAGAATCATAACATGTAATAAAGATACACATGTAAGTATATATCATATATTACACATGTATAGAAATATCTTTTCCATTGCAAAGCCTTCATTCAGGTCATGGGAACTCTAGCCTGAATTTCTTTTCCTCAATGACAGTAAATTTTTCCTTCACCCATGGTATAAAATAGTTACCTGGACGGTGAGATCAAATCTCACCAATGGTATAAATACTGGCCCCAGTTCCAAGACAGTAACTTAATTTTTTAATGGAAGCAGTTATTCAGTTTATTCAGTTCCATACTGAACATTAAATAAAAAGCAGTATAGAATTTTGTACATCTATTCAGACATCATTCCCTTAACCCAAAAGTGCTTCTCGGAATACTACATTGTTTCTGTTTTTGTATGTTTTTTATTGTAAAAATGTTGTACAGAGTGGTCACAGTTACATGAGCAAGGTCATGAGTATATTTCGTATTGAGCATTGTTACCTCCTCCTTTGTTTTCCCCCTATCATCCCTTACCTCCCATCTCCACAACTACTCCCCCTGCCAAGCTCAGTGACTTAATTTTTTAGTTTTGTCTTGGCACGAGGTTTGAACTCAAGTAGTAGCAAATCTGCACTTTCCCTCACATTGCTACAAGTTCCTGAGTTCAAATCCAAGTCTAGAAAGAAAACTGGCAGAAATTCAAAACCAGAGAACTCTATTATTTTTAAATTTAGTTAAATAATCAATTAATTTTTGTCTTTTTTCTTTTTTTTTTTTGTTTTTGGCCAATCATGGGGCTTGAACTCATGCCGTGGCAACTCTGCCTCAGCTTTGATCAACCTAGGCTGGGTGCTGCCTTGGGACCCATACCCAATCCTGGAATCCTAGGCCCAGAGGGCTTGCAGAAAGAAAAAAAAGTGAGCTAGCATAAAAATTGGCAAGCTGCGGAAGGACGGGGTTTAATTATTTTTTTTAATTTGCATGGTGCCCATCCTGGGTTTGAATGCCACGGTTGCAAAATGGACCTGACCTGCCATTGCTGAAGGCTGGCGGGCTAGCAGGGAAGCCATAGGCCAACCTGTCAACATAGGTCCTGTATTCAAATCCAGGTCCTGACAACTACCAGTGGCAGGAGATCACAAGACACTCATTCCTATGCATAGGAACACCAATTGAAAGAGAAGTTTGTGCATTGGTCGAGCCTAAAATTGGATGCAATAATCCTAGGACAATGATTGATCTTAATTTCATGCTTTATTAAGGATGAAAAGAATAATATTCCTTTAATTATGGTATAATAAATACCTAAGAGTTGGTAGGAATATAGTATATGTCATTCAATCATAGATAGGCGTCTAGGGTGCTTTTTAACAACATATATTTATTTGTATAATACTCTCTGCCTATATTTGTATCGCTGTTTTGGCCAATCCTGGATCACGATCTCAGCACCTGGAAACCACCTCACAGCTTCATTGGCTAGAGGCTGTTGTGCACACACTCACCCATTCATGAATTGTACCTGCTAGGCCCTGAGTTCAGATCCTAGCACTGCTAAAAATTTAATCTTGGAGTATGAAGCCAAGTGTGACACCTGTTTTTCTTTTCTGGGAGAGTCCTGGGTGTCAGGCATAATGGAGAACACATCTACAAATCTAGATGGTATGTGATCGTATGTAAACAATGTAATACATAGTTAGGATTCATCACAGTCAATAAAATAAATGGTAAATTACAAATTTCAAACTCTATTATAAAGCATTAGTAATCAAAACAGCTTGGTATTGGCATAAGAACAGACCTCAGGACCAATGGAATAGAATTGAAAACCCAGAAATGAACCTACAGACCTATAGCCATCTAATCTTCGATAAGGGAGTTAAAACAATAGAATGGAAGAAAGACAGCCTCTTCAGTAAATGGTGCTGGCAAAATTGGTAAACTACTTGTAGAAAACTAAAGCTAGATCCTTATATATCACCCTGCACCAGAATCAACTCCAAATGGATCAACGACCTAGAAGTCAAAGCAGACACTCTGAAAACATTACAGGATGGAATAGGAGAAAACCTAGGTCTCCTTGGCTCAGGCCGAAATTTTCTGAATAGAGACCCGGAAACACAACAAATCAAAGAAAGGTTGGACAAATGGGATTGCATAAAGTTGCAGAGCTTCTGCATGGCAAAGGACGTAGTTAGCAAGATCAATAGAAAGCCCACGGATTGGGAGAAGATCTTTACGAGCCATACAATGGACAAGGGTCTCATATCTAAAATATACTTGGAACTCAAAAATTAAATCTCCCAACAACAAATCCTCAAAGAAACAACTGCCCAATAAATAAGTGGGCTAAAGACTTAAAGAGAAACTTCTCTGAAGAAGAAAGAAGTATGGCCAATAGACACATGAAGAAATGCTCAACATCCCTAGCAATAAAAGAAATGCAAATCAAAACAACATTGAGATACCACCTCACTCTAGTTAGAATGGCAAAAATCAAGAAATCTAACAACAACAGATGCTGGAGGGGATGTGGACAGTAGGGAACCTTACTTCATTGTTGGTGGGAATTTAAACATGTTCAACCACTTTGGAAAGCAGTATGGAGGTTCCTCAAAAGACTTCACATAGAACTCCCCTATGACCCAGCAATCCCACTTTTGGACATCTACCCAAATGTTTACAAACAAGACCACACTAAAGCTACCAGCACAACTATGTTTATTGCAGCATTATTTACCAAAGCTAAGATATGGAACCAACCCAGATCCCCCTCAGTAGATGAATGGATCAAGAAAACGTTGTATATGTACACAATGGAATTCTATGCCTCCATCAGAAAGAATGACATTGCCCCATTTGTTAGGAAATGGAAAGACATTGAAAAAATTTTATAAGTGAAGTAAGCCAGGCCCAAAGAAACATAGGTCCCATGGTTTCCCTTATTTGCAATATCTAGTATATGTATGAGTCAAGCAGAAAAGGTCAGATAATGTGATGTTAGGAAAATGAACCCTTAGATATGTATTTTAATGGTTTTTTTTTTCTTTCATGCATGTGTTTCTAAAGCATTTAAAAGATTATTTCTTTGTTGTTTTGTATGTCTCTCCCCCCACAGTATAACCCCTGCTTTCACTATATTTGATGTCAGAATAACTTGTGGAAGAGATGGGGAAAAACAAGTCGTTTAAGGATACAGGTGGACCTGTTGCAACAATGAGAAGTACAAGATGTTATGTCCAAAAGGAGCGTCGGTGCGGGGGGGGGGGGGGGGGAGGGGGGGGGTAGGAGGGGGGAGGCTGGGAAGTGATGTGAAGGGTAAACAAAGGAGGAGGCTGCAATGCTTGGTAAGAAATGTACGCATTATCCTGCCCATGTAATTGTAACCGCTGTGTACAGTATGTTCACAAATAAAATAAAATAATATTTTAAAAATAAATAAATAAACGGTAAATTAATGAAAAATATAAAAAAATTACAATGAATAATCACACCACACATAATATAGACTGAACATCTGTATGGAAGTTTAATCCTATCTTTAAAATGTATATAAGGAGTATGTTTGCCAGGTCAGGGGCTTGAATTCAGGCCTAGGGAACAGGCCTGACTTACTGGTCTTCAAGCACGGCAAGCTTCCCCTTTCCCCACAGTGCAACAGAGTTACCCAGACCCCGGGTTAAATTCCAGGACTTGCAGACAAGAAAATGGCACACATTCCAAGCCAGGGAACTTCATTAGCATTTTTAATATTTTTTTAAGTTCACTTCCCATTTATTTGATACACATTGATTTTATACCATGAGAGTTTTTCAAAAAAGGGGTTTAAACTTTTACATTTCAGCATAGCACATTGGTGTTTCTATTTTGACCATCTGCCCTGAAGAGTGAGAATGAAAATAAGGATATCATTTCTCTCTAGAATGTCGGGACAGTTGAATTTATTTCTATTTAGAGTTATTTCTACAATTATAAACTCTCTGCATTTGTGTCGTATTAGTTTTCCTCAGTGCCTACCACGACATACACTAGGGGAGTCCTCGTAGCACAAAAGGTTTGGTTTCTGAATAAAACCTCACTTCTGTGAGGACAGTAGGTACTTCTAAGCATTTTGGGAATAAACTGGATTGTAAAATGAAAAACGAAAACAATGGGACTGTGATGTATCTCAGTAGTGGAGTACTTGCCTAAAGAGCATAAGACCCTGGCAGAAAATTTCCTAAAGCTCAGAATGTTAGAATTTTATGATCTGCATGAACAAACTTCTTTTTTTACTTATTTTTTGGTCCTGGGGCTAGAACTCAGGGGTTATCCCTTTGCTCTTCAGCTCAAGGCGAGTGATCTACTACTTCATTCACAGCGCCACCTCGGTTTTCTAGTGGTTTATTGGAGATAAGAGTCACTCGGACTGACTTTGAACCACCAACCTCAGATCACAGCTTCCTGAGTAGCTAGGATTATAGGCATGAGTCACCGGTGCCAGGCACATGAACAAATTTCTTAAAGATTGATTCTGAGAAAAGAAACTTGGAATACACTTTTAGTATAAATAATTTATAATGCCATGTTTAAGGCACTAATTCAGAAATATTTATTCATTGGCTGGTTTCTGATTTTATTTAAAGATATATATATATATACATATGCATTATTAATATATATACATATATATTTTTAAAAACATAGCTTAGAAGTGCACCTAAGAGCTTATGTGCTCATGAAAACTTATACAACTGCACAAGCTTCATTTTTTTTCAGTTTGGTTGGTACCTTAAATTAGGTGGGATTTGTGTATTATCATTTTGTTTTCTGTTTTTGGAGGATTTCTCTCCCTTTTATTCCCCTACCTCCTCTCCTCACATTTGAAGTCAGCTTGCTCTTTCTTGGCTTCGTTGTTCATAGCTGATTTTCTACCACTTCAGCTATGCCTGTAGCCTGGCATTTGCCAGTTAATTGGAGATGATATCTCTCAGGCTTTTCTGCATTCATTGGCTTTGAAATTTCATCTTCCAGTTCTCAGCCTCCTGAGTAGTTACAGATGTGAGCCACTGTGGTGCCTAGGGATAAATTAGACTTTGGTTGGTGTATTCTTTGTTTTTCTAAGCATGGGATCATCTACTATAGTATTTCTCTGAGTGTCCTAGGTCTGAAGTAAGATATAATACATTTGCAAATCTGTATAATTTTCATAAGATGTAGTGAATTTAATATGTGTTATAAGTGTAATAATAGTCAGTAAATATAATTAATAAATAATACAAAAAGCAATATGCAGTAAACATAAGTATGTAGATATTAATCATTTCAAATGTGGATGAAAATTAATTTACAGGGCTGGGAATTGAATTCAGGCCTAGGGAACAGGCTTGGATTGCTTGTATTCAAAGGGTGAGTTTCCCCATTCCCCACAGTGCATTAGAGTTTCCCAGACTCCAAGTTCAAATCCCAGGCCTGGCAGAAAAAAAATGAGCACGCATTACAAGTCAGGGAGCCCCATTAGTATTTTTAATATTTTTTAAATTTATTTTATTTTATTTTCTATATATTTTAATATTTTATTTATTTATTTAGCCTTGAAGTTAGGTCGTGGCAACTCTGCCTCAGCTTCCATTACCCTAGCCTGGGTTGGTGCAGCCTCTGGACACACAGCTCATCCTGGGATCCTAGGCCTCAGGGGCTGACAGGAAAAAAAAGTGAAAATGGCATGGAAAAATAGCCATGAATTGTGAACAGTTAGAGGTTTCTCGGTTTTCCTTCCTTGCATGGTGACCATCCCAGGTACAAATGACAAAACTGCAACCTGTAGGTCACCTGGCATTGCTGTCAGCTGGCTGTCAGCGAAGCCATAGGCTTCTGCACACCTAGGCCCTGAGTTTGAATCCCAGTCATGACAT